>NC_140076.1:10121606-10526629 GCF_964194135.1 Talpa europaea
CAAACAGGAAACCCCAAGGCTTCCAGAAAACTATCAGCTGGTGCAGAGGGGGTGGGGAGGGAAGGAACTCACACTGAGCATCACTCACGAGAGTTTAGCTCCCAGAAGACAGAGACCAAATAAAGGGAAGAAGCTTTTGCTTGCTAATGGGATCTAGGAAGGATTTTTTTTCCTGCTTCTTTACACCTTACAAAATCCCCACAATGAACATGAGGGGAAAGGCAGCCACGCCCGCGAGGGCACAGAATCTGCTCTGGTGACTGGCCCAAGTCACCTCCCTGCCATCACCCAACACTTGCTTATGAAATGTACATTTAATACGTTTGCAGTTAGGGTGACCAATTTGCTGTGTAATGAATCCACACAGGAGCGGAGCTGGCCGAGAAGGCCTCCCACGACCCAGATCAAAGCATTGCCCTGTTTTACCGTCACAGCGGCTCTTTGCTCAGTTTTGCATTTACTTTTCTAGGAATCAGTTGAAATCTCTCACATCTCCCTGGGGCAGCTGCGACAACAGAGGTTTCAGTCCCCAAGAGGAAGACAGATAAGCTCCAGGTGATTCTCTGAATGATCACAGAACACTACGCATCAAAAAGGGGCTTCAGCAGTTCTCCTGTTGGAAACTCTTCTGTCTTCAAAGCCTCAGTTACCCCTCTATAAATGGGGGGGTGGAGGGGGCACTACAGACCGAACTCACACAAGGTTGTCCCGCAACAAGAAATGCCCGGACAAGGAGCAGCACCACGCCCGGCGCAAGAAGCACACACGCTGGCCACGGCACTATTCCTGGACTGGCCGCTATTCACACCTTCCGCCCAGATCTCCTGCTGGTGGCCAACAGGCTGACACGTGAAGATGAACGTTATAGCAGCCCCTCTAAGGCTGACACGGGCTTTGCTGCCAATCTCTGAAAGATAAAACCTCAACACTGACCAGCCACGTCAAGGAACTCCGAGAAGGTCTCCACTGGCATGAACTCCTCCTGGAAGGTCTTCAGGGCTTTGTCAGCAGCTTCGTAGATGGGCATGTCGTTGTGGCGGATGTACTCCGCTAGAGAGCAGGACCAGCCTCCCTCCGTGTTGCTGGTAGGCACCTTCTACAAGAACCAACAGGAGACAGGCCGGGGGTGGATTACTTAATGCCTGTCTTGTGCCTTAACTCAGGACGTTTCCATCCATGAAGGAGGGAGAGCCCCCACTGCCATCAAAGTTTTCCTTAGAACATGTGTTTCACTTCCAGGAACAACAAATTTTCACTTCATTCCTCATACAGGCTCTTATTTGGCACCATGTCACCGCACTCTACAAGCTACAACAAACCCCTGTGTCCTTTCATCCCCAGACACTTCACATCTGCGTTTCCCAAAGGAAAAGCAGGGTGAACAGGCTTCAGCTGAGCTGCTTCATTCAGCTAATACAAGCAATCAGCCAAAACCCTGAGCCCCCCAAGTCAGAGAATTTATGCAAATAGAGGGTGAGTGGGGGCAGGGGGGGTGGGAAGGATGGCGGGAGGCATCTCCAGTAGAAGGAGGTCAGCAGCAGGCCCGAGACCAGGAGCCGGGCGCACTCCCGGCTACAGTGCACATCGCCGTGCCGGGCTGAGTGACCTCCAGCTGTGGGCTCTTCTCAGGGCAGGTCGACCAAGAAGCCACTGCCTGGCTGCTGAGCAGGGCTGAGCCGGCAGCCCAGACGTTCCCTCCCTGCAGAAAGCCCCCATCGCTTCCTTACCTTAAACATGTTGTAAATGAGATCGACGAGGGCCCAAAAGAGAAGGGAAGAGCGGTAAGCAGAATAGTCCCTCACAGCCTTGTCTGTTAGCCTGGAAGAGAAATCAAATTCCATGTTTACTGAGACCCCAGAAGGACGCACGGAACAGAGCAAAGCACCAGGAGCGAGGGAAGAGGCAAGGCAAGCTACCCATCACCAGTTCCTGGCGCTCAGCCATCTTCGTGGAGAAAAGCAGCAGTGAGCAAGGACTTCTGAAGGCGTCAGACCCACAGAGATCATTTACTACGAAAATGCTTCACAATATGTCCTTAGTACTGACCCTCTTCAAAACCAGGGGGAAGCAAAATGGGGGTGGGGGAGACACAAGTGGTGACATGGTCATCAAAGGATACTGCCCAAAAGAAACGCCCAGAAGGCCCACATCTGCAGGGGCTCAGCCCCTCACAAGCTCTTGGTGGGAATGACGTCAGAAACAAAGCGCACTTCAGCCTTTACATTCTCCCTGGGAGAATTTTTACTAACAGTCAGCAGACCTAAACCAGTCAAACAATAGTTTATCAACACACGCTGCATTAAAAAACAGCCAGTTGGTGGAAAACTGGTGTTGAGCAAGAGTCAGCTCTGTGATGGAAGACACAACCACCTCAACACCTCCTAAATCCTGGGGTAATCCTGAGCTGCTCACCACACCCCTTGATTGCTAACCAGTATTCTCTCTACTTAATCCGGTGATTCAGATCAGGATGGAAGCCCAGCAGGGCTCTGGCGCACTTGGGAACCCGTGTGCCAACAGCCGGGCCCTGATAACACACACCTCGGATGAGAAGTGACGATCCCGGCAGAGCCTCTGAAATAGGCAGCTCCCCGCACAGGGAGTGAACATCAGGGCTCAGCTTCAGTTTCCACCACCCACCATCCGCTAGAGTTTTTGTTTGCAAACTTCCCTCATAGCTGTACCAAGGAAAGGCCAGATGAACCCTTGTCATGGAGAGTCTACGCCTTGGAACACACCAGAACAGACCCCATAACTAAATGGACTATAATTTAGAGTGAAAGTGTGTGTGTGTGTGTGAGTATGCGCGTGTGCAAGCATCATAAGAAAATAAGACAACGAGATAACAGTGATTACGGAAGTTGAAGCCACGCTATATGGCCCTTAAGTGAAGGCACTGCCTAGCACAGAACAGGGCACCCACACCCACATTCAATACATGCTAGTAACTAACAAAAGTGAAAATATAAAATGGGGCAATTCTATTGGCTAAAATATGCTTCCTAGCCCTTCAACCTCCCTCAACCCCAATATCCTCAAAAACACCCAGTTCTTTCTTCCCTGCCACAAATGTGGGTGCCGCAACCTGAAGTGAACATTACTGGGAGGTGGGCCTGCAGGTGAGGGCTCTACTCCATTTATTTTTCTGCAACTCACCTGTTGGCAGGTGAGACGACAGACAGGCTCTGACAGACGCCCAAGACAGTCCCATGTTTAAATACTTGCAAGCTCCCAGCAGGAAGCCCTTGCCTCATGGCAACCATGCAGAGAGGCCCTCTGCGCGTATTCCGTATTCCCGGAGTTCTGCTGTTGGGCATCTGCTGCGGCCTCCCACCCAGGGACAACTCAGGACAGAGCCTGCTGCCAGCACTCTGGCCCTGCTACCGGGGTGACCCCTCTAAACATCCTCGAGCCCCGGTCTCTCCTCGTAGGGTGCCCCAGCCCGATGCCCACACCCAGCACACCTCCCGTCTGCTTCCTGGGCACCAGCTCGTGCCTCACACCACATCAGCTTGGCTCTTCTCCTTCTGTTTTGCTTGACAAGCAGGAATCCTGAGTGCCCCTGCCCCACCGAACAGTCAAGGTTAATTAGTGAAGCGACTAAACTGCTTCAGAGAAAACTCCTGAGAGTGGCTCCCACTGGTTTTCGAATTAAGCTGTAACCAAGTGGGCTTTTCCTTAACTGCCTGGGACAAGAGTGAATTCTTGTCTCCTAAATGATGGCCAAACAGCTTCTGCGGCTTCGGATTTCACACCTGCCACTGTGAGCCTGTGCCAAGTAAGCAGCCATGTTGTGTGCCACGGATGCAGGCTCACCTGGCCGGCCACCTAGCACCTCCAGATCGAATATCGGATTTTTAGTGGCTAGTAACTGCTTATGCTTTGGACTCAGGAAATAATAAAAAAGCTACATTTGGAATGTGGCATGGTTTAGGCAGGGATCCTCCTCCACACAAAGAAGCTGGTCCTGGCTGGACTCAACGGCAGAGCTCCCAAGCCCGTCCATCTGGGGGCCCAAGTGCCCACCCACCAGCAAGGCCCGATGAATGAGCTGAGGGAGGTGAAGGTGCCAGATTTGCCAATTCAGGCGCGTGCTATTTTTACTTCATCTTTCAATGTCAGGGGCGGGAAAGCTCCTGCTCTGCGCAGCCCCTCAAGCCCATTTCCCTCAAGGCAGAAGCAAGCTGGCAGCTCCTTGCCCGAGTGCGCAGGGCCACGAGAGGCGCGAGTGCATGCTGTGTGCAGCGAGAGGGTCATGAAAACAAGCACACGCTCTTCCTACAGTGCAAGCCCCTCTTTGGGAGGTGTCCACGTGAATAGAAGGAGCTCGTGGAAGAAGAAGGGCTCGTGGGACATGGGACGACAGGACAGAAATGTGACCGAAGAGGAGATGGGGAACTTTCCATTCTCCGAAAAGAAAACCCCAGGCACAGTCATGAGGAAACACCTGGTGTGTGCCCAGACCAGCGAGACTGGGAAAACCTGGTTACCTGTCCGAGCCCCTTGTTGGCGTTATTCTCAATTATTCGAGCCTCTGTGCCTGACTGGCTTCTCTGAAACTTTCTACAGAGGTGAGCCTGGTTCCTCGTCTGGAGCTGAGCACCAACTCCTGCCGTGGCCTGGCCCCACCAGCCATTGGGCCTGGCCTCTTGGGGTGACCGGCTGAGAAGGGTCAGTGTCAATCACCCCATCAGATGCGCACACTTCCCGGAGCACAAATGTTGCTAGGCGACACACCGGGAATAACCAGGCTGGCCACTGGCGGCCAAGGAGATGGCTTTCTTGAGTGGGTACTTTCCTAAGTACTGACCTGGTAGCTCCCCCTGGAGCCACGGCCCGGGCCTGAGAGGTCACCAGCAGCCTCCGCAGGATTTCCACACGTATGGTTCTCCACTTCTCGGGGGGAAGGATATGGAGGGCCAGGACTGTGAAATAGTGGGGCCCATCCACTTCAAAGGCACTCTCCACCCACTTCTCTTTGGGCTGCTCCAGAAAACCCTGGAGGTTCTTCTCCTCACGGGAGGTTGCTCGGGTTCTGAAACAAAACGGGCACAGTGAAACCAGAGGGACGCTGGCCCTACGCAAGAGGGGAGGTGGTCTGCTCACTGTCTTCTTTTAAAAGTTTCTCGGACACTTCGGCCACTGCCCCTCTCACCTCCTCTCCAGCAATCCTCCCTGTTTCTTTCCTTCCTCCCTAGCAGCATCTTCCTTGGCCCTCTCCTGCCTTGGCTCAACTCAATTCCCAACATCTACCGTGTCTTGAGCACTGTGTGTGTGTCGGGCACATTCACAGCCATGGCCACTCCACCATCTACGTGTCTTAACAACTGTGGAAGCCCAGAGAAGTGAAGCGACATGCCCAAAGCCAGCCAAGCCACGGAGAGGAGGTGAAGGCAGACAGCCTCAGCTGCCCCGACTCCGTGTTGTTCGCACTCCACTGGCCTCCGGTTCCCTTTCTGGGCCATTTTGGTTTGTTTTCTGTGCCCTCTCCCCTCCACCAGGACTGTTGCCCCAGGCAAGTGCTGCTCATTCTCGCTCCTGCCTCAACTGTGATGGTCATGACGATCATACACTTTAGCTCAGGCACCGTTCTGAGTTTCCTGTGGAATACCTCACTCAACCTCACAGTAACCCCAGGACACAGGCACTCGCCTATCCCAGTTTTATACAAAAGGAAACCACAGTACTAAGAAAATATTTTACCCCAAATGCCTGAGGAGAGAAAGAACTGGGCTTTGAACCATCATGAACTCTCAATTTTCCTGCCATGAGGAAGCTCCGACAGGCAGCCTCTGAGCCAGCACTGAGACGCTACTGGAGTCCCTGCTGACCCTCTAGTCCCAGCTACATGCTCTCCTCTAACCTGGGTCACGCTCTCAAGCAAGAGTGCCTGAGGACCCATCCCTGGTCTGTGGGGGAAAAAGAAAACAACACTAGTAGCCACCAGAATCAAAGCCACCAGCTCTGCATAAGCACAGCCAGATGCTGGCCTGAGGGAAATCAGGCGGGACGGTACAGACATCCTGCTTCCTTCTGCTTCCCGAAGAGGGGGCCCAGGTGGCACAGGCAGATATACTCGACTTTCCAGAACTGGGATTCCAAAGCGTTTGCCATTCCAGAACCTGCACTGCACAGCTCAGCTCTGGCTCATGCTGTGACATATCTGCCTTCACATACGTTCTCCTGAAGGCAGGCTCCACGGCCACACGCACACCAACATGAAGCTAGCTGGGGTGGCCACTGGTGCTGGGAAGCAGTGCCCCTTCATGAAGCTTCCAGGAGGGCCCCTGACAGGGATGACCATGACACAGCCAGCCCCCTCCCCAGCTAAGGCCTTGAGCATACGTTACAAACGTCTGGAAGAAGCCCAGGGACATATGAAGTCACCAGCTCCATTCTGCTGGGCAAATCAGGCTCCCTCTCTGGGTCTGCTGGCCTCCCTGGACGAAGGCGCAGCCCACTCTACCTCACGGCTGCCAACAGAGACAAGTCTACAAAAGCACAGGCCTGGTGAGCGGCCCAGGATACTGGTGAGCAGCACCGTTTGGGCCTGAAGCATAGCTGGACAGTGGGATCATCTGCGTTAGTGGCACAGATGTTTGTCCTGACAGTCTACACATGGTAGCTGATGATGTAATGCGCTGACGGAGCCCTGTCTGGGCAGCTTTTAACAATGAAGTCTGTGGTCTCTAGGCCAGCCTGTATCTCATGAGGAAATGGGAGGGAATGAAATGTTGGAGAGAGAAAACCAGAAGAGACAAGACACAGTTGTCCCGCTGCCCACACTGAATGGCAGGTGCCGTGGGCAGACTGCACAGCTGTTCACCAGCCTGGCAACTTTGCCCAAGAGACCTGACTTTTGAAGAAGGTGGGGACTAAAAGCATGAAGCCCTTTAAATCATATCTAAGAGCTAATGTACTCCCAGTCACTTTATTTGCTTTTAAAATCAGGGTGGAATGAAGAATATTATCTTCCACCTTCCTAAGCTCTTCTTTAAAATTACACTTTTTAAGTATCGAGCTAACGTTCCATAATGCACATGCAGATGAAAAATACTCATCTATTTATTCCTGGCTATCCTCCTACCCAGCTCACTTTCCCAGAAGATCTTGATCTCCCTCTTTCTCCTCACACTTGGCCAGAGGCTTTACTCCTGGACAGAAAAGGGCTTAACAAGTTCAGTCATGAACTACTCAGTCATGAGATGGGAACTTGGTTCTGCCACAACCCCAGCAAGGACCTTCACATCTACACTGTGCGCCCTTGACAGCAACTGTGCCTGGGTCTGGCCCACAGCCTCCGCCAGTCCCAAAAGCCCAAAAAGAGGTGACATGGAAGCTTCGGGGTCTAGCTCCTCCCACTGCCTGCTTCCCACTGGGCCGAAGGTCCGTCCCAGGATGCAGCCCCTGTCCCATGATGGAGGATGGCAGAGTTTTGGGAAGGAAGCCTCGCCTATCACTTTATCCAGTGTGATACTAAAAAGCTGCACGTTGGTAAGACGGGCTGAGGGCAGACATCTGCTCTAGAGCTAACATGGGTGGAAGTGGAAGAGCCAGAAGGCTTGGTGGGCAGGGGCACAGGTTGGGTGAGGCAGATGCTGCCCACCGGGAAGTGCGGTACTGACGTGTTCAGGACGTAAAGCACAGTGTGAACGATGTACGGGATCAGGTGGATGTTGCTCTCCCGGCCACCCCCGCCGGTGTCGGCACTGAACGACTGCTCCATGGCGAAGCGCAGGAAGAGCAGCTTGATGTCGTGGATGTTGAGTTGGTATGTGGGCTCCCGCTGGCCCGTACATTCCTGGAGGTAAGTGTTGTGCCTGGGGAGAAGCAGACCAGGTGCTGAAATGGATCGGTTTCCTGGTGAAATCCCAGTCTGGAAGCCCCCTCGACACCCCTCTTGGCTGAGAGCTGCAAAAGGCACACAGACTGACAGAGGGATGAGGGGGAGAGGTAAGAACAAGGGCTGGGCCCGCAGCAGACAGGAGCAGAGGGCGTTCCGTTCTGCTGTGAACGGATGTGGTGCTCTCCAAGCTTTGATGAGAACCTGCTGCTTTGCAGGGGCGGGGGTAGGGGGGTTTGTAGTTCCTCGTGGACCAATGTCACACAGACTGTACTGTGGCCGTATCTGGGAGTACATTTTGGGAGGAAAAATGGAGAACTTCTCCATTCTGACTGACAAGGTGATCTACCCATAAGAACCATCTTTTCATGCTCCAAAAGTTTTTTCCTTTATCAATGTATGTCAACCATGACTGGTCTCCATTCCTTATGAACTGTGTGGCCTCCAGGGGGCACCTCTCTGTGCCTCGGTTTCTTCCTCTGTAGAATGTGTGCCAGACCCCCAGTGTTGCCCTAGGTGCTATTATCACTGCCGCTGCCAGGTCCCTGCTTGACGTAAGCACCTTTTTTACTCTTGAGCTTTGAGGGTTGAGCATGGGTCACCCTTCCCAGAAGCTGTAGCTACTAGAATCTAGAGTTCAGGATGAGGCAACTTTGAAAGAGCCCAATATCCCCCAGGCACCTAAGTTATGTTTGTAGTTTCAGCCTCAGAGGCTGCCACACAGTGTACAGTGCACTCTGGAAAAGCCCAGCTGCAAGGACCAAGTCAGGCCCGTCCTAAGAGCAACAAAGGAGAGAGAGCGACAATTAGTTCTAAGTGGAGCACCAGATGCTGAGGGTGCTGGCTCCTTTCTTCTCTGGGCAGCTCCCTGGCAGCAAGCAGAGAGCAAGTCACAGACTCCAATGAAGGTAACAGGGAATGGTGTCACTATGGCTGAGCTGAGAGCAGATCTCCCCTTTTCCTGGGAATCCTCTCTTCTAACAGGCAAGTGCCCAACACTCACCTTGCCAAGCAAGTGGCAAAAGCTGATTCAGGGACGTGGGGCCCCCAGACTGGAAGGAGCCCATTGCACTTAGTGTTGGCGTTCTGGAGGGCGGCACTTTCCCACTCTTCCCGGCCTCGAGCCAACCTGGATTGGGAGGAGAGCATGGACAAGTGACTGCTGGAATTAATCTGGCAATCGGGCACCTGGGCATGTGGGGGTGGAGGAGGTTTGCCAACACTGAGGAAGTAAATTAGCCGAGGCTCCAGACTAAACAGACTTGCGCCATTTGCAACCCGGCCTTGGTAAATGCCAGCTTCACTGCTTCGAGGAAGCAAGACTGCTTTCATCAGCCCTGGGCCAAAAGCCCGGCAAGCCAGACGGCAGCACTTTGTGGCTCAGAGCACAACACTATGAGGCCCAGAAACCAAGGAACAGCCTTCACACCATAGGATCTGGGCCCCACCACCCCCAAACCCTGGGTCTCGGGCAGGCTGCCCACTCCTCTGACACAGGTCAGGTGTAGCAGGTGTGAGGGAGCAGTCTACTGGCAGAGCCACATCACGAGGGCCTACCTGACAGCAGCCAAGTGGCAGTCGTAGTGCACAATGTTGAAGTGGGACACAGTGCTGTAGCCCTGCTGTTTCCGGGGCTTATTCTCCATCTCCTCCAAGGCCACCCGCTTGGTGAAGGTATAAATGCCCAGGACCTTTGTGGGCTGCACATTCAACACAAAAATCAGAGATGAGGGAAGGCAGCTCTGGAAGGCAGGTGAAGCAGAGCAGAGGGAACCAAGCATTTGCCTTCCTAGGAAGGATGCATTCAGGGGAGTGGGTGATAGTCAGCACCTGGCTGGGCACAGCCCTAAAGAAATGAGAAGCAACCAAAATCAGGCAAGTGCCACGCAGATGCCAAGGCAAAATGTAAACCTTAATTGTCACTCTTTTTGCCTCATCTGAAAATGAAGAGGGAAAATGCCTCCGTGGGAAATGTCTTACATCTCAAAAAACTTAGCTGGCAGCCACCAGGAGCCTGTGGCAGCAGGACTCTAAAGGCTGCAGCCCAGGACTCTAGCCCTCCAAGTGTTGGGGAGGAAAAGGACACCTTTCAGGCTATCAAGACAGTGTTCCGAGGAAGCAAGGTCCTGCTCTCCTGGCAGCAGCAAGGTGTGTGACTAAAAGACCAGGCATGGAGTCAGAGGGGCCTGCACCAGGGTTCTGATTCTGTCACATGACCTATGTTTTCTCATTCATAAATTGGGGCTTTTTAAGGTTTAAGGACATAAATTTTCATAAGCTCTTGGCATGAGGCCTAGCACAGAGAAGACATCCAAGGAGAGAGAGTTCATCGAAGATGATGACAATAATGACAATGTTCAGCCAGTTTGCCTTTGTGCCTCCAAAGAGAACAGCTGGTCGAGATGCAGACCTATCTAAGAACACAGGCCTGCTGCAGGGAGGGATGCTGCTGGAGCGCGTCGTACCTGGAACTTGTAGCCTTCCCTGCAGATGCAGCACGTGAGGCCCGGCTCCTCAATCAGCTCCTCCATCTGCTTCAGGAGCGCCGTCTTGGTCACGACCTGGCCCTTTTCATTTGTCTGTGGGAAAACCCCGGGGGCACGTTAGAGATTTCCACGCTCCCTGCCCCAGCTTGTGGCCACTCAGGACAGGGCTGACCCACCACTGTGGGGGCTGCTGCAAGGAAAGGGCATCTCTTTGTTTTCTTTCTTTTTTTTTTTTTTTAAAAGATTGATTGATTGATTGATTGATTCATTCATTCATTCAAGCACTGGATACAGTCAGAAGCGCGGGAGGGTGAGAGAATTCACCAGAGCCAGAGCGGGGAGCAGAGCAGGCAGAAGGACCGAAGTACACTGCTGAGGGGAGCAGCGGGTGGCAGGAGAGGTCTGCGCGCCATGTGGGACCCTCCTCTGGTGGCCGGGGAGCAGCCGGGGATCGAACCGGCACTGCAGAGGCTGCGGGCAGCTTTGCAACCCAGAGCTCAACCGCTGCGCCACCGGGGAGGCCCTCTTAAGTTGGTTTCTAATGAGGATGAAGGCCCAGATTCCTCTGTTCTTCTCTCACAGGAACCAGTGAAGCAGGTGAAACCAGCTAGCTGGGACCCTTGCCAAGTTACCACTTGCCACCAAAAAAAGCCCCCTTTCTTTGTGCTACCACCCCCAGTCTCCGATGCCAAGGGCTGCTGCACAGACTTATTTACTGTCCCCATGGAAGCTCTAAAACCGCTGACACCCATTTGCTGGTCTGCAGGAGACTCCGTAGGACTGCTGCCTCCTCCACGGTGGCGACAGTGCTAAGAGTGGAGCCTCAGATCAAGCAGTCCTGGGTTCAAAATCCTGTCAACCATTTATTAGTTTTGAGTGTTGGCCAACTGACTGCACCTCTGAGCTTCAGTTTACCTGAAAAGTGGATATAATGACAGCAACCTCACAGAAAGACGAGGTTTTGACAAAATTTGACAAAATGCCTAAGCACAGCATATGGCAGAGCAAATCCTGGCTAAACTATCGTTATCATCACCACTTTCACTGTTTGTCCCCTGTGAAGTCATTTCACAAGAGTCTCGCCTATACAGCAAAGTAAGAACAGCCCTACCTTGAGGGTTGCTGGGAAAATTAAAGACAGTGAAGCATGGAACACTGTGCCAGGCAACCCGCTTCCCTCCTCCTCTGTGGACCGTGCCCCCATCCCAGCTGTTGGGATGCGCGGCTAACTGTGTCTGGGGCTCCGTCAGCAGTGTGTGCAAGAATGCAGGGCTCAGGAGTGGCTTTACCGTCATGCCCAGGGTGCCCAGCGCCTTCTGCCGCATCGCCATGGCCATTCGCTTCTTCTCTGCCCGGGTCTCCCTGCGGGCTGCATCAATCTTCTTGTTCACATCAGGGTGCTCCCTCAGAGCCTCCAGCAGGTTCTCAGCCAGGGTCCCGATGCCCTCATCGCTGGACACCTGCTCCAGCTTGTGCAGGTTTGTGATGGAGTCCGTGCCTATCAGAACCTGCTCGTGAGAGAGGAGACACGCATGCCGCAACCAGGTGGACAAGCCTTCTTCCCAAGAGCTTAAAGGGCTGGAAACATCAACCAGATGTGGACAGCCCCAGCATATACTCAGTTTCAACATGACCCTTTGATTCTACACTTCAAGCGATCTGGACAAATGGGCGAGGGTCCGGCTCTGCCCCTGACCTTTGACCAATCACTACAATCTTCAGCTTCAGGGTCCCTATCTATAAAATGGGGGCGATGGCAGGACTGCGGCAAGGGTTAAAGTGGACAACCATCAGTCCGATGTAAAGCCTCCAGCTCAGCGAAAAGGAGGGGGGCTCAGGTGAGATACCCTGGAGAAGCAGCACCAAGGAAGCCCAGCAGCCCGTGACATCCACAGGGTCCCAGCTAAGCTCTGCGTCTGGGGACGTTCCTCCTCTGGGCCTAGCAAGACAGGCGTGCAGACAATGCTAACCCAGAAGTGTAAGTACAAGCGGGAGTGGGCTAAGCAAAACCTTTTTCATAAAGTAGACAGGAACAAGAAGCCCTGTGCTTGAAGCCACTGGCAGTCACGGCTGTGCAGCCCTGAGCTCAACAGGGAAGCTGAGAACACTGAAGGCAGAGAGCGCCCAGCGTCACCAGAGTCCCCACCCTTCTAGCATAAGTGAGCAGAGGACAATCACTGCGCATCTGACCACAAACTGCGGACAACAGCGCCAACTTGCAATGCCAAAGCTCAGCACTCACCTCAGATCACTCACTAGCTCATAAATCCATTCTCATAGCAGGTACGCCCCAATTTTGTACCTCAGCAAAATTACATGCTATCTCATGTCTCACACTCCAAAATGCTGAACCCAGAGTTTGACTGCCTAGTGCACTCTTCCCCAGGCACCCCAAACTCAACAAGCTGGGTGTTTACTGTGTGCCTGTGCGCACACGCCCCCCAGATTCAGTCAATCTCCCAATCCCATTCATTCGACCTCCCAGGTCTCTGTGGAATCCAGCCACTGTCCACTTCACTGCCTGGTGCTGGCTGTGATCGTCCCACACTGAGGTAATAAAAGCTTACCAACTGTTTTCCCAATGTCACCATTGGCCAGAGGCACGGTCTTCAGCTGAAAATCTGCACTTGTCTCCTCAGAGAATGAGATTGGACCAGTGCTTATGTCTCCACCATCAGCTCTTGCCACAGCTCACCTCCAACATGCAATTGCTTCCAAACCCCGGAGCGCTTTAAGCTTTTGCCTGAGCCTTTGTAGATGCCACATTCCCTTCTAAAGTCCCTCTACACTTTGATGGGCTGACTGTGCAGTGCTCACTCTATGTGGCTGTATCTTCCGCCACAGAGTAAGCTACAGAGGCACAGGCTGTGACTGCCTTGATCATCACCAGTGTCACTGCCACCCAACACAGCACCAGGCACATGGCAGGCCCCAGACGTTACCGGAGGAGAAACTGGGTAGTGGTCTACATGGTTTCCCTATGTTATTCCTTAGCAAATGCATGTGACTCTGCAGTTACGTCAAATAAAAGCTTAACGTCAAAAGTTTAATTTAAAAAGTATATACACCTGGTCACCTAGGCTGGTTAGAATGTGTGAGGGCAGCAGAGACCTTAGCCGTGGGAAGGAGAGCAGGACGGGCGCAGAGTGGAATGGGTAGGCCTCTCTGAGCACAAAGCTTTCAGCTGCGTGAAGCAGAGCAGAAGATGGCAGCGATGGTATTACAAACGTCCCAGTCACTGTGGCCAGAAATCAAAACTAACAGACACTCTGCTTAACCAGCCTGCCACTCCCTCACAGTTCAACTGCTGCTTGGCTGGCTTGTGAGATAATGAAGCCTCTGTGAAAGAATGATTTGAATGAGAAAATCACAAATACGATGTACACCTCTCTACAAACACGAGATAAATGAGATGACTGCCAAGTCTTGTCTTCTCTAGAATTCTCATATACCAGGGCAAGTCATGGCTCAAAGCTAATCAAGGTGATTCTCTTCATCTGGTTGCAGGAGAGGAGAGCAAGTATATGGTTCCTTCACACATATGCCATCTCCCGAGCCGGTCCATGGGCAGCCGACTACACACCTGGGTGGCAGGGTGCTGGATGGCCAGTCCTCGAAGAAGTCTCAAGATAAACGGCAGGGCTGGACGAGACAAAAACTTTTTCCAGATGTCCGCATCCAAACTGCAAAGCAAAGGAAGATTTATTAGCAGGCCAGAGAGGCAAAGGCTACTTGGAAACCAGTTGCTGGTTCCGGCTTGTTAAACACACCCCTCCGAGTGGACCAGGACAAATCACAAAGGATCACTCGGCTCAGCTAGGAAGTCAGGTGGAAATGGGTCCTGTAAACAGAAATCGCAGCCCCCAAGAACTCTGCAAGGCTGAGTCGCCAGCTTGGGAGGGAGACGCCAAGGACAACAAAGGAAAACTGAAACTCCATGCCAAGGTGACAGAGGCCAGGAGAGGAGCCACTGACAGGACTGCTTCTTACTTCTTGGCACTGGGAATGTGCTTTTTCATGTAGTCAAGTGCACTCTGGGTAATTCCCTTCTGGAGAATCAGATCCTTCAGCTGATGTCCATTGCTGTTGTTCTTGATGCCAGCTGCTATTTTACAGAAGCAGTCCAGGAATACTTTATCATCACCGCTGTGGTCTTCATCATACCTGAGGGGAAAAGTAGAGTCTGAGGGTGGAAGGAGTAAGAACCTAAGCTGAGCATGTCATTCTCGTGGCTAGCAACCTTCAGGAGCCTATAGGACCACACCTACCTAAACTCCTTAGCACGACAGAGCCCCTCTGCCATCTGCCATCTCCCATCTCCCCAGCTCCCCTGTGTGGTCATGCTCCGGCCGTCCCACGTAACACCCTCCATCACACTCCCCACCTCACCAACCACATCACCATCTCTGCCAAGCTAATATAACATAGTATCTTTTCATCCTCGGCTTTACGATTTGAGTCCCTTAAGGAACACAAAGTCTTTCTTCTCACAAAACAGTCCAGAGTTTTTGTGCGGACCATCATTTATTCACATGAAATCCAAGCAACATACTTGTCAAAGCTGCAGTATGGTTTGAACCGCTCCACCAAGATTTGCATTTTCTCCACCTCTCCAAAGGAAAGGTATGGGATGATGCGAAGCAGGCCCTGGAGCACACTGGGATTGGAGCGAACAAAAGTGCTATTGATCTGGTCCAAGAGCATCACGAGCTGATCTTTGTCACCCGTCAGCAAGAGGTTGCCCTGCAGTAGGAAAAAGGATGGCCCATTAACTGGGTCAGGACTTCAGCAGCCGCTAACATTTACCTGACCTATCAGAGCCACCAGATGGAAGTCCTAGAAAAACTGCCTCAGCACTTGCTGTGGACAGTCAACAGGATGAGTCCCTGGTTATTCCCAGGTTTCTGGGATGGTTTTGTTAATAGTCTTGGGGGCTCAAAATACACCAATATAGTTTTCCTCCCATCCCCACTAGCAATGGAGAGTGCAGGTTTCAGTGTGACGGCAGATGGAGGGGTCTGGGCCCTGCTCACCTTGTCTTCACTCAGGGGCTCAGCATTGGACTCATCCAGAATGATCTCCATGATGCTAAGCACCTGTTCGGCCACAGCTGCACCACCGCTGTCCTTGCTTTCTTGTTCAGCTACCAGTGCCTACCGGAGAGGGAGACCCAGTCATTCTGAGGATAAGACACAACCACTCACCAATGATGGGATATGCTTCTCCAGGGAGGGGTCTGCTGCTCCTCATGATCTTACTTCCCAGAGACCCCGTGTGTGTTTGTGTGGGTTTTCAAGAACACCTCCCATTGGTGTGAGTATGGACTGTTTTAGGGACTAACTTCCTCTTGTCTCTGATCTGAAGTCAGAAAAAGGGTGCCATGGCAGCAGCACAGGGAGAAGGCTGCATAGGAAGGGACAGCCTGAATGCTTGAGCCTTGGGGCCAGTCAGCCAGACACACGAAGGGTCTTAAGAGGAAATCCATTTCATCTGAGTCCAGAATTAAGATGTCTTTCCCCAATTAAGGATTTCTAAGGCTCATTCTTTATCTTTTGCAGCCAACACTCTTACCAAGTTTAAAGTCCCCAGCATGACGTTCAAAGTGTTCATTTCCAGTTTGACCAGCTGCTGCCGGTTGACTTTCACCTTCACACAGTAACTGAACAGTTTCAACAGCACCTGACAAGAAAAGGCAGTCAAAACCCATGAGACCATCTGAGAGCAAAAGCTGTGGGGACAAACAAGGAGAGAAAGTCAAAGGGAAGAGCCACATACAATCAGCAGATTCCACCCCTGATAGCCAGAGGTCGGCAGGGACAGACATACTAAAGGGGACATGGGAAGGTGGAGACAAACTCAAACCAGCTTGGCAGTTTAAATAACAATGTTCTCCAGTGCTAGCGCCACCTCTAAAACAGTGACAGCAATTCCTAATGAAACAGGTGGCACTCTGTTCTCTTGGGGGAAGTTGCTATCCTAACTCCAAACTAACAGCAAGCAGATTCCAAAGCTCATAACTTGTGGGAACACAGAACCACAAAGATCATTTAGGACATGGATACAAGGATGCACATTCTCTAATTTCCTGGAGGACAAAATGATAGCACAGTATTTGGAATCCTCTACTCCTTACTAACAGGTAGATGAACAACTGGACACAGTCATGCAAGAAAGAGCTGCTTACAAAGCCTATTTTAAAAACTATACCACTTCCACTGCTGCTGCTGCTGCTGCTGCTGCTGCTGCTACTGAAAGACAAGTGCAGCTTTTTGGGAAAAGACAATTACACACTGATTCTGCAGGTAACTAGACAGACAGAGCAGAATGCGGTCATCACACTGGCTTTTCTGGGGGGTATGGACCAGGAAGAGGGAAGTGGAGGAAACCAGTCTAAAGTGTAGAAAACTCAGCGAAGCTGCCAAGTCCTTCACGGGCTTGCACTGGCTCATGGCACCATGCTGCCCTCTAGGGCTTAAAGGCACAGTGACCACGAGTCTCCTTACACAGAGGCCTTTCCCAAAGCAGAGGGGCTGGTCCACCTTACTGCCTTCAACTCACTGTTAGAAGGTGACGTCCCTGCTTGAAATCTTTGATCCCAGCGAGTCTGTTAAGCATGCACTCCAGGCCCCCACACTGGGCCATCACACTAGCCATCTTATATACTTCTTCTTCATCTTCTTCTTCATCTGGGAAGAAGGGAAGGTAACAGAAATGAAGGGGACGGTGGCGAGGGGACTGGAGAGAGCTCTTCCAGGCTGACCACCCCCTTTCCCACGGGACAGTAACACGGGCCAACACCGGCTATTGAAGTACACTCTCTCATGCCCAGTAGGCGCTTTAATCAATTACACTTACTCACACATGTGAAAATAAAAGCACGTACCACATCCACCAATGAAATAAAAAACTAAGCTAATGTGAATCTCAACTCAAGTTTGCTGCTGACTTTATTTTTTCCCAAGGTTTTTTTCCCCCCGTCCTCAGGGGTGTCTGAATCAGCTTTCAGAAAATCTTCCTCAGTTGGAGGAGAAGTAATCGCCCCTCAGTTCTGCCCTGGGGTAAAATGCCCCCAATACTCCTAAGTCCTAGGATATGAACTGTTCATTGACCTCAAGCCGTGAACCCAATGCGTAGCATTATCTGTGAAGAGTGTCTTACCTGTGGTGGAGTCCAGGGACTCGATAAACTCCTCAGTGGCATCGCCCAGCAGCCCCCGCATCCGGTAAAC
The DNA here is from genome assembly GCF_964194135.1 of Talpa europaea. Lineage (NCBI taxonomy): Eukaryota > Metazoa > Chordata > Mammalia > Eulipotyphla > Talpidae > Talpa > Talpa europaea. Next base: position 10,139,164 of record NC_140076.1, read on the forward strand.
GATCCTCATGGGCTCTCCCTGAGTTGGAGAAAGCTGCTTGTAAACAAGTCCAGCAAATGCAAAGGCTCTGGTCTTGCTCAGAGTCTCAGTCATGTGGCCACTTCTATTTCTCTACAAGGTCTTAATCACAACACCCAGAACCTAAATATTCTGCCATTCACTTAGGGGAAAGGAAGCCAATTTTATTTAGTGTCTACTACAGGACAGGAATTGTGTGAAGCATTCTGTAGACACTATTTCATCTAATTTGATTATAACTATGTAGTGACTGTAAGATTATGCATGGAATGTTTTACCATATGTTGGGTCCTATGCTGCTCAAGCACTTCATATAACCTCACATATGGACAAACAGCTTGTTCAAAGTTACCCAGATATGAATCCAGGCCTATCCAAGCCTGAGCCTCCTTCAGGAATAGAAGCTCTCTCAGGGCAAGGGAGGCCACACTCAAAGAGTCAGGACAAACACAGAAAAGAAATAACACCAATCTTGGCCTCTGAAGATCCTGAGGTCGCCATACAACACGCAACAGAGAGAGGATGCATTCAATCACTAAACTGGGAGGATCCTGCGAGTTCATCATATGCCAGTGCTGAGTGAGGTACTCTGGCACTTAGGCACCACCATCATTCTAGAGATGTGAAATGAAGGCCTGGAGGTCCTCGCTGGGAAAAGTAAGTGGAGAGAATTCAAGCTGCGTGCCTCTAAGTCCTGCTTGGTTTCAGGAGACGAAGCCCAGATGGAGGGAGGGACCCTGCCGGAGGGCCAGCTCCAGAAGAATTTCCAGCCACAGAGGTTCAATGGGACTTCCCGAGAGAGAGAATGGCCATAGACCATGGACAGAAAGAGATAAAGAAAACAGAAGAGGCTCTAGTCAGTAGCTAAACAGGGAGGCTACTACCAGGGAAATTAAGAAAGAAGGGAAGCCAAAGAAGGCTGCGACAAACCGGACTTTTCCAGAGTAACCCAGCTCTGAGTGAGTGAGCACACAAACATGTGGCATGATCCCAACATCTACCTTGCCTCACCGTCCAAAAGGAGAGGTGTTTTGGGTGCTTTCTCTGGACTTCATTTAAAATGGTGCCCACAGACCTTTGTTCTCAATTTTTTATGTGATCAGGGAGGAAATCTGTATCATTCTGCTTTAATAACGAAAGGTGGGGAGAAGACGCACTGGACAAGGCTGCCTTCTGCACTGTGTGTCCCGCTGCCTGCAGCTACCCAACTACCAGCGCTCTCCCAGCAGTGAGCAGCGACCAGGAACCCCAGCACAGTGAGAGAGCAGAAAAGAGAAGCAAAATATGTAATATATTAAAGGCCAAAATGTACCAAGTATGCTGCCAATTTAGGTTTTTAAACTCTACAGAAATATTTGGGGTGAAGTCTAGAAAAGTTTCCTGTTAGTTTGCCATAAGTAAACTATTTATTTGATTCCTTTATCAAACATCCCCCTAGTGAAGCGACGGGAAGGAGAGAAAGAACTGAAGAGAAAGGAGAGCGTAAGATAAAAAAGGAAGGAAGCCAGGAGAGAGATCAGGAGCAGGAAGAGGAAGGCAGACTACCTGAGACTAAGAGGAGTGGACAAAGAGCAGCAAGACGACCCAAAGGGCCAGAACACATACTTCCTTCATTTTCTTTTTCCTCTCCTCAGGAATAACTGCCTGGTTGAGTCTCAGTTCCCCAACTTGTAAAAGAGAAGCTGTGCTCTCTTTGATAACAAGCCACTGGAACAGTGTTCTGAGAAGCTCCTCAGAGGGCGCCCACTAAAAGGTACAAGACAGCAAGGGTCTCCACCACAGAGCTTCCTCACACTGCTTAGTATGAGCTGTACAGCCAGATAATCCGTTCTCTCTCCCCTGAAGCTCTTCTACCTTCACTCAGCAGATACACAGAAGGTGAACAAGGTGGCTATTTTCCCCACACAACCGCAAAGGGGGGAAAGAAACCTCCAGAAGCTCTGCTAGCTACATGGTGATGAACAGCAGCTCTCTGGTACAGTTCACATTAAGTCAGGAAAGAAGAGATCAAGCACATACCTCATTCGTGGTACACCAAACCTTCTTGTACACCTCAGCCACAGGAAGGTCCAGACTAATGATTTTATTGTTCACTAGAAGCTGAACAGAAGAGGAGGTGAGGCTGTTATTCCAAATAATTGTAGGGCAAGTAAATGTCAAGATCAAGGGCACTTTATGGCAGTGGCTCGTGATCCATAATTCTAATGAGTCGTGGACCTATGACTCTTCCCCCCTGAAAACTACACATATGACCAACACAGAATTTTGTGCATAATTCAGGGCTTATAAATACCCTTAACCCAAACCATGGACTCTGAGATGAACAACCTCTGCTAAGGACCTTCGCCTATTCTGAGTCACTTCAGGCTCAGAACCCAAAAAAAGCAATTTTCTCTCTTTCACCTGACAGGCTTTTCACTCTACACATGCTAGCAAAGCTAGACCACAGAGGTTGTCTGCCAGAGGTATTAGGTACTGGCCAAACATCTGCATAGGGGCTAAAGTGCCAGTACTTAGGGAGTGTCATTAACTTGGAAAACCAGTGCCAGAGGAACCATGATAAAGCTCGTGCCAGGACCAGCAACAGTCACTAATGTGTGCTCACCAGGTGCCAGGAACTGGGCAGAGTCCCTTATAAGCGATTAATTTTAACACCAGGTGAAGAAGGTAGGTGGGACTAACCAGCCCCATTTTTGGATGAGGAACTGAAGCAAGCTACCTGCCCAGGCTAACCAGCTACTCAGAGGAAGAACCTATCTTTGATGGCAGCCCAAGCCCGTAATCACGGCAGCACCGTCCCGAGTTTGTTACCTCCATCCCACTGTCATCTTCCAGGAGTGCCACCAAGTCACAGTCCTGGCAAATCTTGTTCTTGATATCCCTCATAAGTGGCCCGATGCCTGGCTCGTTGCTGCTATACGGGTTTCCGGGCATCCTGCCCTGTAGGAAGTCTTCTTGCTGGGGATCCTTCTCCAGGGTCACAAAAAACTCGGTGACTTCATTCTCCTCCTAATGAACAGAAAGAAGGCTGCATCAGAAGGCAGATATCAAGACGTGGGTAGGGTCAAGAGAAAGGGCTCCTCTCTCACAGCACAAGGTATCTCATCACTAATGGGTGTGACGCAGGGTCGCTCATCCTTCTCAACCACAGGGGAAGGTCTTTGGATCAGATCATGCTTCTCTGCAGGGAGCAGCTGGGTGCGGGGAGACTTCGCTATACTTGAGCTCATCACTGCTTTGTCCAAAGCACAGTGGATTAACAAGCAATGGGGTTTGGGCAATAGGAGGTTAGACTTAGTTTAGAACAAAGCAAAACTGATCTTGACAGGAAAGTCATAGATCTCCCGTCACAGGAACAGGGAAGTTATGAGGCTGATTTGTTTTACGGCAGTGAAGCTTTCTAAGATGTCGGGGAACGGGCCCACCCACGCCTGGACTACAATCAATCAGTAAGAAGCTTCACGGCCAAACAGCTCATGCTGACACGCCTGCTCACTCAAGAGCACCCCTACTCACTGGATAGATGATGCTGCAGAGTCGCTCAAAGATGAAGACAGGAGTCCGGTAGTCATCCAGATTGTAGCGCTTGGCGGTCTCGATGCACACAGCCATGAAGGCTTTGGTTTCTGATTCTGTACCTGCCAGAAATCAAAGTGGCCGAGTCAATTAGGTAAGAGCTTCACACACAGAAACCAGGAGGCAGTTCTGAATGGAGTTCCATCACTGACAACTCTTTCTGCCTGGGAAGTCTTTAAATGCCTTACATGGTGATATCAACATTCAACTAGGAAACTGAAGCTGATTTTTACACTGAAACAGTCTACTCAAAGCCTTAATGCCAAGGTCAACACAGCACATCATGGTTAGTGGTGTACAAGTCTGCTCCCTCTCGGAAGTATAACCTCCTTAAGAGAAGGAACTATGCTTTCAACTGAGCATCCCTGCCCAGCACTGGCACTCGAAAATATCAAATGATGATCCAAACTGTATTCCAGTCAAATCAATAGAAGTTGAAGTTTTAAGCTCCATTCTGAAAGATTAGGCAGCCTGCTGTCTTTAAGCCAAAGAGACAACTTTAAGACAGAGGAGGAGGAGGAAGAAATATGCTCTTTAAAATTAAAAATCCAACTGACAAAGCCACAAGCCATCTCAGCAAGGCCTGATGAAAACAATATCGAGAAGAACTTCCACTCCTGGCACGAAGCAGACTATATATATTCCCTGACTTACTCCCCACTCCTCAGCACTTAAAAATAACTTTAAATATGTAATAAAGAATCATCAGGGAACCGCCACACTAGCAAAGAAAAATCAAAAGCTAAACTGAGTCCAGGGAAGTTAACAGAACAATGAGGCTGGTTTTTGCCTTGGTCTTTGGTGTCCAGGATTTGAGAGCCATATGCAAAGCCCCAAATTGTGCAGAGTGAGGAGTCTAGCAGGACACACGTCCCCACATATGTAAATTTGGTCCCCTGAAAGAGCTACACCTTTGATGGAAGGAGTACACTACAGATAACCCTCCCTTCCCCCAAGCAAATTACTGAGAGGAAATTATCTTCCTTTAGTATTTGGCATTGAGTGTGTGTGTGTGGGGGGGGGGGGGGGGGGAGGAACCTATGAGAGATGCCCTGACACGCTGCCTCTTGCAGGGGCTCAGCCAGGGTCACAGCACTTACTGCTGTCACCTGAAAGTCACACGGCACTAAGGCGGCCCCTGAGATGGCAGACGCCTCACAGAAGCAGCCACAAATGCCCTCTGGAGAAACCCATCTTTGACTTGGGTCCTAACAAATTTCTAGAAATAAAGTCCAAAACTGGAGCTCCCAGCCAAGAACCACAAAATACAAAGACTGGAAGGCACCATAAGCAACAGCCAGAGTAACAAATTACAACATCAGATCCATATATATTTCAAATTCTACAATTACCAGACACAGAAACATGTGTGAGATGTTTAAAGACAAAAGAGAGATGGGAAATGTGAGTAAAAGAAGAGACTGTAAAGTCTACTAGAACTATAAGAACTCAATGGGTAGATTAAGCAAATCATACACATGAAGAAAACGTTTATGAACTGAATAAAAGCTAATGAAATTATTCAAAATCAGCAAAAGATAAAATGCGAGGAACTATGGAAGGGAGGTGAGAGACACTGGCGACAGAGTGGAATTCCACAAGGAAAAGGGGAAATGGACAAGCCATTAATGAGGTAAAGGCTAAGAATTTTCCAGAACCAATGAAACACCAATCTGAGAACACTTGACTTTTTTGTGCTCTATGAGCTCAATATAAAAAGTCCAAACAAACTGTGCCCAGCTCTGGAATTTAAAAGCCCCAAGAACGAATACTTGAGAAGAATCTCTTCTTTCCTCAACTGTATGTAGGGAGACATTTGCCGCCCATTCTCAGGCTCTGCGGGCCTTGAGGGAAATCAGACTAAGGCACCAAGGCGGACTCGGGAGACAGGAGGCCCACGCTGGGCAGGGCTACCTGTGGTCATGTCCTCCAGCATCTCTAGCAGCATATCCTGGGTCTCGTCGATGAGCTTGGTCCTCTGCACCACCAGCTTCCGCAAGCACAGGTACCCGTTCAACACGGTGCCTACCAAACGACTCTTAAAGTGCCTTTTGATGGATTCCACCTCAACAAAGGAGGAGAGAAGGCCTGTGGAAACAGGAAAAAATTGGTGCAAGGCTCTGGGTATGAATGTAAGCAAGAAATGTTTGCGTCTTCAAAAGATCAATGAGCAACTCAAAAGCAGGGAAAAACTATCTCTGTGCTTGCATGGAACAGGCCCAGGGAACTGGCCAACTGCAGACTGGCACTGGGAAGTGTGCCCCGTGGATGAGGAGCATTAATGCAGGGCTCCTATCTGCACCTTGGTCAGCACAGGAGGGGAGAGTCAAGCCCAGCAACCAAAGAACAAAGCGTCAGGCCCAAACTAGAGTCAAGGTCCAAAAAAGATAGGCAGGCACCCCTCACAGTACCTGTGAGACTTTTGAGGGCATAGCCCTGCTGCAGATCAGTACTCAGGGTGGCCTCCTCCAGGGCTAGCAAGCGCGCAATTTCCTAAACAGAATGATAAGCACAGTGAGTGTGAAGGCCTGGCAAGGACAGTCGCCTCCACCACTGGCCCAGGAGTTGGCAGCACCAGACACTCCACAGGGGCCGACGCTGTGGTCTACAAGCCCTCTCCAACTAGGACTCTGCAGGATTCCTTTCCCAGGACAGTCACTAGGATGTCAAGGACTTGCTTACAAATTAGCCACCACCTAAACGCCCCCTATAGAATGCTACATCTCTGCGACAAATATAATACAGTCATAAAAACATTTTCAGCTATTTTTACTAAAATGGAATACCATGAATTCTATCAGAGAATGCGTACACTGAAAGGAGAATTAGGGAGAGGTCCCCGGGCTGGGTGAAGGATACCTTGGTGATGAGGTTGCCCACATAGGGCAGAACTCCCCGCGCTGCCAGGTAGACCTTCCAGTGAGCTGAGCTGATGAGCTTCTGGTAGAGAGCCAGGTACTCGGCGGCACACTCCCCGGCCACACTCAGTTCATCTAGGTAACTGCCCCGAGAGACAGCAGTGTGAGGAGGCTCGGTGCACCAACAATTCTAACAGCCCCTTTCTTCACATCTCCTGCTGTCTTCTCCCCACCCCCGCCCTTTCCTCTAAAAGATGGAGGGCAGGCACTCAAGAAAACCCCAAACTTCCCACTTTGGAACCCCAACACTTGTAAGAACTCAGAGCACAAGTCAGGAAATGCAATAAGAAAACCACTAAGGGCATGAAACAACAAGCATGGAAAAGTACACAATGGTTATGCAGGCAGCGAGACTGCAGTTACAGAATCACTGTAAGGCAGGCCCCACATACTTAGTGCCACAACGTGGGCTCTGGAATTGTACTGCCTGGTTTCAAATCATGTGTTCTGGCAGATCAGCTAATTAAGCCCTTCAAGCCTGTGCTGCTTAAGTGAGGACTAAGTGAGGAAATGCAGGCTGGTGCATGCAGCATTCAGTGAACACCAGCTGCTGCTGCTGCGCTCACCACAGCTTTTAATGCCTCTGTGTTCCGTGATCTTCACAGGGAACAGGTGGTTCCAGACCCCAGTGTGCCCCCTCAGCCTGGACTACAGATTCCCCCGGGAAAGAGGGAGAGGCTAGATGAAGTCTGAGCACCCTCCCACCCCACCCCAATGGTATACCTGGTGAGAAGGTCGAGGACCTGCTGCTTGCGGCTGGGAATGGTGGCCAGAGCTTCCACAATGGTGCAGGCTGCCTGCCGCGCAGCCTGCGTCGCCGGCGTGAAGAGCACCTACAGGCCACGGGAGAGAAGCCTGGCTCAGGAACAGCCCATCTCAACAGACCCCAGCCACCCATCAACCTCCACTTATCCAGAAGTCTGGCACCTCTTCAGAACCAGGTTCAAGGTAAAAAAATCACCAGCTAACATAAGATTTGACTAGTGCAGACTAGGAAAGAGGCTGCTTAGGAGCTGCTTCTCTTGGAGATCTTCTCCACCAAGTAATTTGGAGAAGGCATCTAAGATGATGAACCGTGGTAAAAGAGAAGCCGGTATTCTCCTCTGCAAAGTCTCCCACAGGGGACACCTACATGCGGAGCACTTACGGGCTATGTAAACCAAGTCTCTCTTATTTTATGTATCAGCTGACAAGCAGATGCTCTAAAACTTAACTGTTCTACATTTAGTCTTTTAAAACATCAGCTAGAAAGGCCAGGGGCAGGACAACAGAAGATGGAGAAAAGCGGAGCACAGGCAGTGAGCCCAGTAGCACCGAGTGGTCGGGGAGGAGAGCAGAGAGCAGACAAGCTGCGGAGACTCCTGATCTGACCAGCCCGCCACAGGACACTACTCTACCTCCTATCTGAAAGGAAGCAAGAACAGCCAAGAGAAAGCCGAGCAGCCTGTGCGGGGGCAGCCACACACGCTCAGGATCGGGTGCTCGCTCACCTGCCGCAGCCAGTTGTTGTGGCCCAGCTTGAGATCCAAGGGGGAGGTCCTCTTCCCCCGGCGACTCAGGAACTGCTTCCACCTCCACACGTACTTCTCAGTCAAGTAGAGGTGGCGGAGCTCTGATTTGCTGGAGGACTTCCCGTTGCCATCTAAACCTGCCAGGCAAAGGGGTGCAGGGAGGGGTAAGGAAAGTACTAGAAAAGGGGGAGGGGCACTGCAGGGCTCTCAGATCAGGGGTAGGACTGACAGATGCACCTCTAATAGGAAGACACTTCTTCCAGGCTTCATACGATGCTTTGGGGTCTCTCTTGAGCCACAGCTGAGCCTGGGCATGGATCTCATTGCAGTATGGCTTCACCGTCGTGAGGGCCTCAACAGGAACATCCTAGAGGAGACAGGACAGGGTGACAGTCTCTGCGAGCACACCTGAGCCAGTGCTGCAGCACCATGGCACTGACGCCCCAAGGAGACACCAGCAACGGGCAAGAAAATCAGAAGGAACAACATTCCCATCTTTCATGCTCAAATACATGCTCCCACTAAAGCACTCTGACCCAGCCTGGCAGCAGCCTCTCGACGCTGAGCTTTAAGGTGTCCAACCTTAGCAGCACAGCTAAGATGTAGCTGGCTTCCTACAGACCATCCTAGAGCCACACACACTAGCTCCTATTCCAAGGCTGATCTGCAGTTTCCCAAACATGCAATTTCAAGGGTCCCTGAGAACACCCATAAGCATAGAGCCCTTAGTAACCAGAACCCACCTCCAGCTAGTGGATTTTACACTTTTTGGCCTCAAACTCTCATACCACTTGAGGACTCTAAAGAGCTTTAAATATTTACTTTATTAAAAATAAAGGCTGAGAAATTCTTAAAATGTTCAGTGAAGGCAGTGTTGGTGACCCCCAAATGAGTTCAGGAAGAGGCTGTTAGGAGGCAGGGCCCAGGCTGGTGGGGCATGAGCCTCTGTTCTTCCCTCTTAGACCCCAGCTTGGCCCAGTACCTTGTTCTTCTTGCTGGTTGGAGCAGGTGGTTTAATCAGCTTCTGCAAGATCCGCAGGCACATGAGGGTAATGTTCTCAACAACCACAGGAGTCTTAATGTTCACAGCCATGAGGAAAAGACTGAGCGCTGGGAATGGGAAGGATAACAGTCACAGCCAGAAAACTCCCCCGACCTGTCCTGCCAGGTTGGCCAAGCATAGTTTACCCTGCTTCTCTCCTCCGTGGCCAGGACTGCACCTTTCCCCGCTCCAAAAACCTCCTAGCCAGATGTTCCCTAAACTCACCACAGCGCAGCCGGAGCTCCCAGCAGCTGTCCTCCTTTGAGATTGAATCCGTCAGCAACAGCATTTCGTACTGAAGGCTACTTGCCTGAAAGGCCAAGAGACATGAGTAGAGAAGGCTCTGAAGGGTCAGTCCCAGGTCTGGGGCTGATGATCTGGAGACTCAGAACTAAAAACATCCACTCCAAGTGGCAATACCAGAGGAAGGGGAGAAGACTCTTGTACGTACAGCCCATCACCCATTTCTCCTTCCCTAAGAAATGGGCTTGACCTGGGAAAATCATCTAAGATGTGAGCTCTGCAAAGGGGCTGCTCCTCCCTCTGCCATCACAGAAGCCCGCCGTGAGGAAGCCCAGGAAACGTGGGGAGTCAGAGGGGAAGCTGGCCTGCTCACCAGATCAGGATTGGCCCAGTGGCCCTTCAGGGCTGTGGAGACTTTGCCAATAATCAGGTCATTCATTTGCTGAGTGGCTTCTGGATTATCTCTGGGGAAGCAAAGAAATAGTCCTGTTATTCACCCATCAGTTGGGTCTCTCCTCTCCACGTGAAGGAGCCTAGGCAGAAGGAAATCAATGGTCTTCCATGGGCAAGACTAAAGTTCCAGCCTCACACACCCCTGCATTATGAAAAGGTCCATCACAGTGCCCAGTCAGGCACTGAGAGAAGAGCAGCATCAACATCCGGGCCAGTCTCTCCCCGATCGGCTGCAGACTGCAGAGGCCCCAGGCACTACTGGGCGTATCACAGAGTCCAATACCTCTCTCAGCCGTGGCCACATCTCTTTCCTCACTGCCTTCTGCCTCCACCACTTTCCCTGTCTGTGCTCATCGGTAAACAAGTCTACATGAGTGATAGCAAAAAGCACATATTCTCTCGTGTCTTTGCTTCCCAAAACATTCTGAGTAAAGTCCCTAGCGAGCTCTCACTGATTCTCCCTCCCTCTGCTCCCCATGGTGTCCTTCACCCCACTCCACCTTGCTTTTCCCAACAATGCCCACACCATCCCTCAGGTCCCCTGCTGTTTTCAATGCATGCCACCCTCGTCTTCAACGTCTGCCTGGATCATCCCATTACATGATACAGGTCTCTGTGCAAGTCTGGCCCCTCCCTTGACCGTGTCACCTTGAGCAGCAGCCCCTCCATAATCAAGGCCCATCAGCTTCACTTCTCTTCACTTCTCAAGAGAAGTGAAGCTGAACTACTGAACTACTCTTAGTTTCCCGATGTTGTACTTGCAATGAAGGATCTGTTACTTCTCCCCATCTAGACAGTAGGGGACAGAGGGTAGGGACTGTTCCATTTACCACTATTTTTCAGAGTCTAGAACAATGCCTGGCATTCAGTAGATGCTCAGTAAATACTTGTTAATTTGGTGAATAAAAAATACAGCAAGAAGTATTTACCGACCACCAGCATGTTCCAGAAATCTATGGCACAAGCTCATTAAATAAATCCAGACATGGGCTTCCCTGGTGACGCAGTGGCTGAGCACTGGGTTGCGAAGCTGCCCGCAGCCTCTGCAGCGCCGGTTCGATCCCCGGCCGCCACCGGAGAGGGTCCCACATGGCGCGCGGACCTCTCCTGCCGCCCACTGCTCCCCTCAGCAGTGTATTTCATCAGTCTGCCTGTTCTGCAACCCACTCTGGCTCTGGTGAATTCTCTCACCCTCTGGTGAATTCTGACTGTACCCAGTGCTTGTATAAATAAATAAATAAATCTTTTAATTAATAAATAAACAGATAAATCCAAACAGCTCTGGGTATCTGGCACAGGCTAAGTGCCCCACCAAACTGAGTTATTACTTACACGAACTATTTCATTCCACCCTCACCATAGCCTTTTATATGTTTACCATTATCAGTGTTTTTCAGATGAAGAAAATTTAGGCTCAGAGAAGTGGAGTAATTGGTCCAAGGCACACGGACACAGTACCGGGCTGGGTCTCTCTGGCCCACAGTTCACCCTTAATCACTAGGCTTTTCTGTCTTCTTTCATGTGAGTCCAGTCACTCCCTCCCCTCCCTCACCAGCACTCAGGGAATCTCACTGGAACTGCTCTTAGTCTCCCTTTATCCACAGGGGATACATTTCAAGACCCCAGGAAGCCTGAAGCCACAGTTAATACTGAACACTACTATAAACTATGCTTTCCCTATACATACTTATGATAAAGTTTAATTTATGAATCTGACATAGTAAGAGAATGACAGTATCAATTCATTAAATCAAACCGTTACAGCAATATACTGTAATAAAGGTACGAGACTGTGGTGTTTCCTCCATCCCCAGTCAAAAGAGTGTCTGAAGAACATGTAATATTTTCAGTCGGCAGCTGGCATGGGTGTCTAAAATTGTGGAAAGCAAAACCAGGGGCAACCACTGAACAAGCCAAGACACTAGAATGAAATCGCGTTTCCCACACTCCCCAAGTCTGCTCACCTACGCCCTGGCCATCTTCCCCTTTCGTCTCTACTCTGAACACTGCACCCTCCAGTGCTCCCAGCACCACTGCCGCCACCAACCCCAACAGTAGAGGAAGGAGGGCGCCGGCTCTGACCTAGTGAGGAGGCACATGAGCTGGCGGACCTCCTCCCGCATTGCTGCAGAGCCTCGGCGAAGATTGTAGTCAAAGAGCTCGCGGATAAGGCCCTGGGAGACAAGGATGTGTCTCAGCGCTGGGTTGGAGGCCAGGGCCCGGAGGAGAGTGATGCAGTGTTCCGTGACGGCCGAGGCACAGCCGTAGCACTTGGTGGAGGACGTGTGGCCACAGCCCAGGACAGATAAGGCGCGGTACTGGCTGGCAGTGAAGGTGGGCTGCACGGAGGTTCGGGACGATTTGGTGGCTGCTTCCCTCTGCTGCAGGTCATATTCCAACAACTCTTTGCGTGAGGCAAAGACTTTCTAAGAAGAAATCAAGACAAATGGGAAAGAAATGTGCAATTTAAACTAAGGAGAAAGAGAAAGTTAACTGGAAAACTAGCTTTGGTTTAAAATAAAAACTTTATGTGCATCATATAATTTAAGCTTCTTGGTAGCTCTGCCTAGTAGTATGTTGTTCCCATGTTACAGAGGAAACAAGCTGAGGGTTTGGCGTGACCCAGATGTGAGAGGCAGAGTCAGAACTCAGTCTCTGCTGGCAGACACACGCCCTTAACTCCCAAATGAGAAACAAAGGCAGAGGTCAGAACAGGCACACGCTGGCAGTTGGGGGGGGGGGGGGCAGGCCAAGAGACTGGCTCCTCTGTTGTCTGACCCAGCCTCTGTGCCATGGCAATCAGAGCTGTAAGGTTCCATCCACCATACACCCCATGCTGGCTGAGTGGAATGGGGGTGCCCTACACTTCGAGCCTGCAAACAGGGCTTATTGGAAAACAAGGCACCCAATTTTTTTTTTAAACCAGTAACCTCTCTCCTAAAAGATAGGTGGTTAATGGTCCAAAAAAACCCAGTTTAATAATTACCCCCACTACTCTCAGTATTCTGCTTCTCTACCGCACACCAGAGCTGTGATGCGGGCCCTTCAGCTGGGCGGGCAAGGGCAGCGCCCAAGAGCTGAACTGCTGGCTGAGAGCGCAGGACTACTATGAAAACTATATCAGTGACACTCAAGGCGCATACTCTAAAGCTACTCTCGTCTCACTACCTGGATGATTTTGGAGAGTTCATCGAAAGAGTTCTTGCAATCTCCACAGTACTCCTGGGCCAACTGCAGGATGTACCGATTCACGCTGGCAGAAGTGGAACTGATGCCCCCAGCCGTGCCCGAGTCATCCTGCAAACCAAGAGGTAAGGGGTCAGCCAACTGCCATCGTTCTCCCCCCGGGGACAGTCTTTGTTCCTGAATCAGATCTAGTGCCCTCTCGACAGGCCCCTTCCGGCCCAGGGTTACCTGTGGCTTCTCAGGAGCTGCCTCGTTGACTTTGCAGAGCAGGTTCTCCAGCTGCGGCCGATGTCCCATCAGCTGATGGTACACCCGGTCTGCTTTGTCCAGCAGTGTGTTGATGTTGGAAACCGCCTAGGCAGGACAGGAGTGAGGGCTTTCAGCATGAAGACTTCCCTGAGGAAACTGAACTGCTAGCCATCTACTGAAATGTTTCCCACACACAGTGCATTTCATGTTGTTTCTATTCCTCACAATAACTCTCTGAAGTGGGTATATTATTTTCAGTAATATGCTGTGGGCACATAGCGAGAATACAATACACACATAACATACAATGCTGAGGAAAAAAAAGAGTTTTTGTCACACAGTATTAGGGAACACAGCTGATACGGAACAGCGGTCCTGAGTGCAGAGCTACCTGGTCCTCTGCGTCCCCGTGCTACTTCTGGTAGCTGCCCCAAGAGGTCCCCTCTTCTCATTCTCCTCTAACACATCCCTCCAAGACAAGCTAATATTAGCCAACAGCTTCAAGGTAAGTCATCCAACTTCTTTCTGCCTTTCCAAATCCAAAGGTATTGGCCCCTTGAATGCATTACCAACAAAGCCAGCAATCCATGCCAGCCTTACACTGTTATCTGCTCCCTCGCCAAAACTGCGCCCTGAAAATAATGCTCAACTGAGAATGACTTCACCTACTCTGCCCCAAGTTCAGATCACTGCCCTGTAACCAGGCTGGCTCTGGCCTCACCTTCTTCCGGTCTTCTTCATTCTCAATGGGATCCACTGCACAGCAAGGCTTGGCATAGAGCATGAAGTCGAAGCGAGCATATTTACAGAAGCCACAGGCATTACAGAGGAAGGGGTCCTTCTCGTCATAGTTGATGGACCTGAAGAACCAAAGGGTTTGTGTCAGAAGGAGCAGAAGTTTGGTGGGGTCAGGGCCCTGTGGAGACGAACCCTGCCACATCTATGCTTTGGCAACTAGTGTAGGCACCACCAGAGGGACAATAACGAACAGGCCAGGAAGACTCAAGCAACCAGTTAATAAGAAAGACTCAGAACTAAACTAAGGACTTCTTCTATCCCTTGCCCCACCACAGGATAGCCAAGTGCGTGTGTGCACACCAACACACACATACACACCCCCCCACTCATCTTCTTCCCTCCCCCTCTCTCTTTAGACTTCATTTCTTTAATCTTCTAATTATTTTTGGACACAGGCTCTAAAATTGCCCAAACGGAGACTCCTGGGAAAAACACAAGGATTGGACATGGCGCAGGCCTGGGTGACAACACTCACGTACCGGCATTTGTGACACTGATAAACATTTTCTCCGCAGTTGCCGCAGACCCCCGGATTGGCGGGAACTGAGGCACTACAGCGTGGGCACTGCAGGGTCTCTGAAGAGGCCTGGTAGTTTTCATAGAAGTCCGCAAATTCAATCATCAGGTTAGAGGCCACAATGGGCAGGGGGAGGTCGATCTTCACCTCTGTCTGCCCAGGGGTCAGCTGAACCTTCTTGGCCTTATGCCAGCGAGCCGGCCTAGGAGAGATAGTGTCAGATAGAAAGGCGGGGGGTCCCTGAGAGCCTCTCATTTAACCCTCAGGGATGGCAGCCTGATGAGACTGTCCAAAGACTGTCCAAAGTATTTTATTAAAGGGCCTCCCCGGTGGTGCAGTGGGTTGAGCACAGCGCTGTGAAGCTGTCCGCAGCCTCTGCAGCACGGGTTCAATTCCCGGCCAGCCAGGGAGATTCCTACAAGGCGCAGCAGACCTCTTCTTTAGCACCCGCTGCTCCCCTCAGCAGTGTATTTCAGTGGTCTGCCTGTTCTGCTCCCTGCTCTGTCTCTGGTGAATCCTCTCACCCTCCTACAGGCCTCTGGCCTGTACCCCAGCTCTTGTATAAAAATGAATAAATCTTTGGAGAAAAAAAAAAATTATTTTACTAAGGCAATGAAGTGTCTACTCTCAAGAAAGAAATCTGACAAACAAATTAGGTTGCTACCTAATTCTGAAAGAAATGTTACTACTGCCCTTTCTCTGTAAAATAAGTAGAGTTCATATCAAGTGCTAAGATGTTATATATGGTAACTTTTGAGATTCCAGAAAACAACATAAGTAAGTATCAAGTAAAGACATTATTCCAAAAGCACAGCACACCGAAGCCTGTAACCCAAGGTACAGTGCTGACAACTGCACTAAGTTCCCATCACAGCCACCACCTTGAAAGGATGAAACTCAGGCTGCCATGGAGAGGCAGAATGCCATGCCAGGATGTGAACCAAGTGCCAACAGAGTCAGGAAAAAAGGTGCGTCATAATTTAGAAGTAACTGTATTCATGCAATCAGAGCAAAAATTATTGAGCACTTACTATGTGCTAGCCTGCTCCCAGCACTTTATATGTGCTAACTCATTAACCCTTAAACTAACATCGTGTATGTGAATTTATCTCCATTTTGCAGCTGAGGACACAGAAACTGCAGACCTTCCCCAAGGTCGAAGAGACAGGCAGTGGAGCCGGGACTGAGAGCCTCACTAGGAGCCGTGCTAACTACACAGCAGAAGCCAAATCTACCTCCTCCAGAAGGAAAAGTGTTTTCCCAATGAACAGCTTCAATTTACAGGTTACCAATGTGAACTCTGCTTTTCAAAGGAGGAAAACTGGCCTTAAACAGAAGTCCTGGTGGCCATTTGTTGACAGACTTTATTCTCATGGAATAACAGCAACACTTTCAAATCTTAACATTCAAGTAGCATCTATGTCTGTGTTCTCTAACAGCACTGCCTGGGACTTCAACCAGAGAGCTGTGGCGTGAAAGCCAACAACCACAACCCATGCCAGGGTCCTCTCTGGCCCACATGGCCGGCTCACATCTAGACAGTGGGACGTGAAAGCCAGGAAGAGCCAACATAACAAATATAGAGGAAAAGCACCAGGCAGAAAAGGAAGGAATGTGGACTAAAGAAGCTTCCTGAGAAGTATACGTCCTGCTCTGTGAGCAAGGGAAGCGCTGTCTCAATCCAAGAAATGATAACTTTTCCCAACATATGTTTTATATGGAAGTGTAACCGCTCTGGTGGAAAGCCTGGAGCCCTCTCACTTAGTTTCCTCTCTCCCGAGGCAGGTTGCTGAACAGCAGCCGCAGGTCCCTCAGGCTCACTACATCATTGACAACGAGCTCCAGTAGCACCCTCGGGAGCTGGTGTTCCAAGGTGATCCCTCAGTCACGACTGAGTAGAGTAAGAGGACACAGTGGGCCTCTGGGGAGGTGCTGCTTTACCTGAGCTAGCAACCAAAGCCAACAACTGGTGCTGAGTCTTACAAGCCTGCCGCCCACCCCCAAGTCTGAAAAGCACGTACTTGTTTTTCAACTCCACGATGGCCTGCACAGTTCGGTTGTTGTAATAGAGGTTGATGGTTCGCACCATCTTAGTTCGTTTCAGGTCCCCAATTTTCACTGTCACTTTGCTGATGGTGTGGCTGCCAATGAGCTTCACAACCTGCTGGGTGGTGGTGTACCGTGTGTCCACTTTAATGGAAGAAAGCTTGATATACTAAACACAAGAGCACACACAAAAAACACTGTATTAGTTCAGGGCTAAAGTCTCATCCTGCCTTCTTCAAAATTCATCAAAGCAACCAACTCTTTTTCCATGGATGAATACTTAGGGTAACAAGAGTGGCAGGTAAGGACTCATGCCACTGATGAACAGCCACTTAGGAGAGGACACCTATGCAGTAATTATCAGTCTCTAAAGCAAGAAACCCGCTGGCCCTCTAAGCCCCAGGACTGTCCACATTCCAGATGTCACTTACACAAAACGGCACTTCTGGATTATTACACACGAGACAGGGATCACTCTCCAGGTAATAGCCATCAAACTCCACTAAGCCAGACAAGGTGCTAGGGAAGAAATCAGTCTCAGCATAAAGAAGTTTTCACTGTGAAAGCACAGCTTTTCACAAAGTAGTCATGAAAAAGCCATGGTTCAAATCCCCCCAAATTCCACCCCGGAGTACACAGAGAATGTGAGAAAGCCCAACAGGGTCTAGAAGTCACAGGAAAGAATTTCAGCTCATTGACCATAGACATTTATGATTTCTGAGCTGTCCTGAGGTCAATGGAAACCTAAAAAGTTAAGTTAAAACCTGACTCTAAGAGTCACAATTTTTTTCTAAAAACCACTGAATTTTAAAATAGATAAGTTTGATGGCATATCAACCATAGTTCAATAAAGTCGGGAGGTGGGGGGAGGTAAGATTAAGCCAGAGAAATGATAAATTGTCAGCTTAGCCAATGCTATCCAATGTGTTTTTTGGAAACACAGTCGTGTTATATAAACTAAGGGGATTTAGACTCTTGAAACTAGAAACCTTCTGAAGGGACTGCATACCAGACACTTTGAATACCTCCTATATGCAAGAGAGTCAAACATCAACTAGATGGGGACTTACTGATTCACAGGTAAGAGCCTGTCAATGTGGCAATGGCCACTCAGCCCGCTGACTGAGCATCAAATAGGAAAAGGCGGAATGACACTCACTTATAAATGTTGGAGTTGGGGTGGTTGGTGAGAATGTGGTTTTGAGTGCGCAGAATCTCCACTGCCTTCTGTGAATACTCCTTCAGCTACAACAGAAACACCAGAGTTAACGGGGAAGAGGTAAAGTCCTACTGAGGGCTTCTGTCTTCTGCTTTCTAGCTGAGACTGACCCAAAAATACCAGACTTCTCTACCCCCTTTCAAAATCACACAGAGCAGGGTCTAATTCCTAATCACTTAAGGGACTCCACATCCACGATCTTCAGTGGCAGCTCCACCTTTTCAGACACTGGAGGGAGACAATTCTTACTCTTATGGAAAAGCCATGCACTGGTTATCTACCAGCAGAAACCCTTCTGCGTTCATGATCAGGGAGCCAGAGCAGCACCTTCTTTGCCAAGCAAATTTTTGGGCTTTTAAAGATTTATTTATTTATGCACATAAGAGCTGGGGTATATAGGACAGAGGTGCGGGGGGTGGTAAGAAGATTCACCAGAGACAGAGTGGGGAGCAGAACGGGCGGATTGACTGAAATACATTGCTGAGGGGAGCAGCAGGGCAAGACAGGAGAGGTCTGCTGCGTTGTGTGGGTCAGCTCCCTGACTCGTGCTGCAGTAGCTGCAGATAGCTTCATAGTGCTGATGCTTAACCCCTTGCGCCACCAGGGAGGCGCCCCAAGCAAATTTAATGAGTTACTTTTATTTCCCCACTTGCTCACTTAGTGGCTAAGTCAAGTTCAGAATGTACATATTTGCTGATAGAGAGCACTTAAAATAACCTAAAACAGATTTCATATTGCACCTCCTATGTGGGTTGGTCACAATGGACTAACTCAAGGGGGAAACGATTGAATATGGCAAATTCGTTCCATTCACCATAAATCAACTGTTACCTTCTTTTCTGTTTGTGGGGTCTTCAAAGAGAAATATCCTAGTAGATCCACAAACTGGGCAGCCTTACGACCATAGGCTGGGAGCTCTGGCCATATGGACCACATTAGATCTAGTAGAAGCTCCTGCTGCGATTTGTTCGAGTTTCTGTAGACAAACAATTCGTGTTACCAAACAGCAGAGAACCTCCAAGATGGAATAATTACCAATACAGCCCCAGTGTTTTTGTGAGTGTATCTATTTCCCCACAGCTCTGCAGTAAGTCTGAGTGGTTCTTCGGCTCTTCTGACTGTCGCTGCCGCCAGATGTGGCAGCCGGTCCCCTCCCACCTTCGGGAGGTGGTCCACTCCCACCATCCAGCATTTCTCAATGGTAGAAACAGCTTTGTTAGCCTAAGAGGCAAGGCCAGTCACTTTACAAACTATAACTCAGTCTTCTTAGTAAAAAACAGATCACCTCTTGCTTATGGCATCAGTTTAACAACTGAAAAGCAGATAACAATCTAATAGTTAAGAGGACATGGGCTGGTATACTGACATGGTGTCAAGAGTACGCAACGTGAAACCCCGGGAGCTGCATCGCTTGCACTGGTTCCAGATCCACACAGTTTGCCAAAATCAGGCAGGCCCCTACCTGTAGATGTGCAGAGTCAGGCAGTGGGCCTGCCAGCGGACTGAGGAAGAATTGGACTCTAGGAGGAAGCAACGCAGAAACTGGACCAAGGTCTCCTTATCTGCAAATTTGTTCAGTTGGCTCACCAGAGCTGTGCACAGCTGGTCCTCCTGGCTGCCTGAGCTTTCACCTGCAAGAACAGGACAGGGCTGAGACTGAATAGCAAGACATAATCTAGGGTCCTACATCATGCTTCCAGGTGGGCGGGAGGGAAAAAATCTGTCCATTTCTAGAAGTTTTCTACTAAATGGCTATCACTGGAAAACAACTGTTTACTGGGAGACAGAAGGTCTGCCCCAAGTGAAACATATAATAAGCAACCCCAAAAAGCACAGGACAAAGTACCTATAAAGGCCTAGCATTAAATTAAACAGAGTCACACTGGAGGAGGAATTTCCTTTTAAAAGGTCTGCTATCTAAAACAGAGATATGTTACCAGATACCTGCAGAGGCACCTGGAGAACAAGAGAACGTGAGCCACCTCCACTGGCCAGCACGCCCGTCACCTCTCAGCTAGCTGTCCGAGCACCACGGAGAGCAGTGAAGCAGGAAGGCTGCTGCTGTGTGATGGGAAGGGCTGGCTGGGCAGCCTATGTCAACACCCCCAAGGTGCACGCGGAGCACCGTTTCACATCATGCTGACAACCGCTCCACACAGCGGGGGCTAGTATTTTATAGGAGAAACGTGACCTACTAAAATGTTCCATGCACCCTGACTCTCCAGTGCAGTCACACTGCTTATGGTGTCACCTTCCACGCTGCTGAGAAAGAGACCTTACAGGGCCTTTGGCTTTTAGGTCCCCTATATATGAGGATAAAAGACCTTTCCAAACAAGAGACTTTAGTGTTCCAAGGGACGGTCAGAACACAATACACTGGTGACCCAGACGAGAGGGAGACTCTTACCCTCTTTCTCCTTTTCCTTTTCTTCTTTCTTGCTCTTCTTAGTGGATGACTTGGACTGTGTGGCGGCCTGTCCAGAACTGGTGGCCACAGGGGCTGAGGTGGAGGAAGCACTGGAGGAACCTGCCGAGGCCGCCAGTGCAGCGAGCACTTTGCTGCCACACAGTGCACAGGAGAGCAGCTGCAGCAACACGGGGGACACCCCCTCATCCACCAGGAAGCTGACTTGGAGGAGGAAGTACAGGACAGCTGTCGGCAAAGGAGAGAGTGGCTCAGCTCCAAGGCGACCACAGCCAGACTTACATTCGAGGACAGGAGCAACTTCACCATTAAGTCGGACTGCCCTATTCCCACAGGCCTCCTCGTGCACGTTCTCTCTGCTGGATGGTGCCGAGGAGAATAAATACCCTCTGTGGAAACATTTAGCCAGACAGAGACTGGTGGTCCACCCCCACTCATTTGCAAAAGACAAGTCTCAAGAATCTGTACACTCTTTTTCAGCTTCGCCACCATAATCTGGAAGTCAGATACTCTGACTTTGTCCTCCCAAAAACCATAAATTTTTCCCATGGCCCTTATCACTCCCTTAAGATTCTCCTTGTTGTCTTTGCTCGGCAGAGTCCGCCAATGTATTGTGCCCATGGCTGTACCATGAGAATCCAGTGGCGACAGAGCAGATGTGGGGGGCCACGGTAAGGAGTTCTGGGAATGAAGAACAGTAACCAAGTGGAGCAGCACTGCTTACAGTCATCTTTGATGCAGAATTTCTGCCAGTTGATGGTTCGCTGGGCAGCAATCTCTGCACAGGCTTTTAGGTGCTCCATCTGAAAGAGAAGCCGATCACTGAAACGAGTATCCCTGCCATGCCGCCCAGACAACATCATACCTGCTGCCTAGTGGGGACACCACCCTCGCTTTGGAGTGCAAAACGAACACGGCCCTCTATGCAGGTGGTCCAGCACCCGTGAAGCTGGGGCCAAGGCCCACACAAGCTCTGTAGCTCGTAACAAAATTTGTACACTCAACCCACACCACACAATGGTCCTTTGCTTTCAGGAATCCTCCAGCCTGCTCCACAAGGCATGCAGGTCAGCCATGAGCTAAGAAACTATACTGAAGTTTATGCTTTCTTTCCACCGGCACAACAGCAAAGACACCAGGTTAGAGTTGTTACTACTCAGATATTCTTTCTAGACGCCTCCATTAATACATTCAATTCACTCCTCAAAATCCAAATAATTTCTCTTGAAGCAGTATGCTATTTTTATACACCAGCTTCAACCATTTATCTAAGAGCATTCAAAGACAAATATCAGTAGTGCAAAAATTTCAGGTTGATCCTCGTATCCATGATACGAGCAAATGAGAGTGGACAGAAGCTCCAGCCTGTCTCCTCAAAGTGGAGGAAGCAATGCCAGGTGGGCACTGGACTGGTGAGAGGGAAATCCCACACCCAAAGCTGACTAGGGAACACTACTGGTCAGGTATCATGGATCTACGTGGATCTCAACCCTGGCCACGACTTCTCTAAACAGTTAAAAGCCCTGTACCTCACCTACTCAGCTGCTCCTCCTGCTCCCTGCCCTGAGGTGTCCCTCCCCCCATCAGACCCCACCCTGCCCGTACCAGGCTGATGAGTGTGTCATACTGTAAGGCGGAGCCTGAGCTGGCTGTGACCACACTTGCTCGGAGGAATATCCCCTGCTCCTCCAGCAGCTTCTTGATCCCGCGCACGTGCGAGTCCAGGGTGTGCAGGTCCCGGAGCTGGCGGTACTTCTCCTTTGACCCACAGATGAAAAGCAGCAGCTTGCGGACTTGACGGCGCACAAACGGGGTTTGCTGGATCATCAGGTACTTAAAGGAAGGAAGGACAGAGACTGAGACTGTATCCCTCAGATACTGAGACTGACCCTGAGACTGTATCCCTATCAGTCATGGCTCCCTGGGTTTCAGGATCTGCCAGTGAGAACTGTTAATAAACAAGCCAAGCCCTCTCCTCAAGGCACAGACAGCCTGGAGTGAATATGAGGAATTCTTACAGAGACCAGAAGAAGGAAAACCACAGAAAGAAAGAAGCCAACGAGGAAAAAAATAGCCATGTTTCTGCTCCCCTTCCTCAGTACTTAGGAATTTACAGGGAAGGTGCCGTCCACTCGGTCCTATCCACAGTGAAACTATAAAGGAAAAAACATACAGAATCTCTTTCCCAGGTGAAACAGCTGGGGAAAGGCTGGGTTACTCTATCAATGCAACCTGCAATGGCCTAAATGGATTTGTTAACAGATGATCCTCCCTAGAGATCACCTCACACTTGCTGTACCACTTATTAAGCTACTCTCAGCTCAAACCACCCACCACCTCCTGTTGTGATGCCCACTCCAGATTAGGCTAACTGCATTGCTTCTTTGCCAGCTGGCTCTCTCTTAGGTTCTGCCTACAGGGAGCAAGACGGATACTGGAAAGCAGAAGGGAAAGAAGGGACTTGCTCCTTCCTCTGCGCTGCTATCCCAGCAACAGTCCTTTACCCAGCAGCTAGTCAGTTCCAACCACCAGCTTCTCTGAGGACTCCCTCACTCAACCACAGCACATGCCCTGGGAGCTGAGGTGCAGGCAGCATCAGCTATCCCTCTGCAGACACACGTCACTCCTCTTACATACAGGGCTGTTGGACGCTGCTTCCTGAGGTTACCTTCTGGGTTACCTCTTTAATGTTCTGGTTTTCCAGTAGATGCTTAACAATTCCCTATATTAAAATCTGTTAAGTTAGTGTACTTTGTTTTCCTAGCAGAGTCCAAATTATTCAACATGCCTGTTATTACCAGTGGGAGGGAGTCAAAGTAATGTGCAGAAAGAGGACCTGCACCCCTATGTTTATAGCAGCACTGTTTACAATAGCTAAGTTTCGGAAACAACCCAAATGCCCAAAAATAGATGACTGGATCAAGAAGATGTGGTACGTATATACCATGGAATATTACTCAGCCTTCAAAAAAGATAAACACATGCAATTTGCAGCAACATGGGTGGAGCTGGAAGGGATCATGCTCAGCGAAATAAGCCAGAAAGAAAAAGAAAAACACCGGATGGTCTCACTCATAGCAGGAATCTAGAAAACTTAAATAAGGGACCAGGAAAAAGAATAACTATAAGAAAGTGAAAATCAAAATCAACAAACAACTATGAACCAGAGACTATGGGGGGGTGGGGGGCGGGGAAAGGGGGGGATTGGGGTCAAAATAAGGGGGTTGTAATTGTATGGGGAATATAAAAATAAAATTTAAATAAAAAAAAAAGTAATGTGCAGAATCAGAAACGTAAGCAAATGGCTTTGCTTTGACACAGCCAGAGCCCCTGTGTCCTCTCTCCTTGACTGGCACACTGCTTGGGACCTTCACTTACCTCTGAGAGAAAGTAAAACCAGGAATGATCGAAGACAGGAGGTGGGATTCGAGAATTGGTATCAGCAATCTTTTTGATCTGGTATGGAAGTCTCAGCACCATCTCTGTTAGAAGCTGAGTATAGGCCTCAAACACATCAGCAGCATGACCCTAGGGGAAGAGTATTGGTGTGAGAGCCTGTAAGTACCAGCTTTCCATTATCACAAATAGAAGGATTAGCCTACTGCCCTCTGAGCACCTAATGTTGAAGTTGGCAGATGCTGCCTTTGAAGTCCACAACCCAGCAAGGTTGCAAGCATCAAGGGCAATTTAATTACATACAAAGGTTACTGTTGAGATGGATCTCACTGCTCTTAAAAATTCTAATATTTCACTCTTGCTTTTGACACTGGATTGAATGTTCTCTATTGACACATAAATGTACAGAGTTAGAATGGGCAAAAATGCACAAAATGGCATTGGAGAAAGTCTTCTGACTTTCAATGACAGATATTCCATTCCCAAGAACCAAAACGCTGTACAGTAGTAAGAAACATTTAAATAAACCAAGGGGAGCAGGATCGATCACTAAACTCGGTTGAGATCCTGGGTTTCCCACACACAAACAAGCAGGGATACTGAGACCTGAGGACAGTGGAAACAATGGCTATCCCACAAGCTGTGTGTGTTCCTCCAGGTAGAGTCCGTGGGAGTTTCAGGGACACATGACTCGCATACTCTGTGGTGAGCATAAGGGATGGAAACAAGAATAATATAGTCTCTGCTAACAGTCTGGAGGGGAAGACCTTGTGCAAAGGACACTCTTGGAACCCACCCCAATCACCTCTGATAGGAGGGCAGTGTGTCTTGGGGGAGGTTCCCCCAAGGACCTAACGCTTAAGCTGGGTCCTAAAGAAAGACTAGGGACTATGTAGATGGGGAAAGAGGGGAGGCAGAGGGAGAACAAAGACCATCAAAAGGGCCAGTAAGTCCCAAGACAATATGCCACACCTGGGGAAACTCAAGGGGTGGCTGAGCTGCATGCAGTGGCAGCAGTGTAGGTAGTTGGATCCTCTTAAGAACTGTTTGGTCTAAAAATTACGGAAAACCACCAAAGGGTTATAAAAAAAGAGGAATGTCAGATTCATATTTTTTGCCTATTAATTCCTGTAACTGAATAACAGCTCCTATGCTTTTCAAAGCACAACTAATCCAACCTCTCTAGATCCACTATATGGTCTCAAATGGAACAGAAGGGAAGATAATGACAAAGATTTGCTGAGGACAAGCATGTTGGAAGCACTGTGCTCACCTCATTCAGTGTTCACAACAGTCCTATAAAACAGACACTGTACTCCAGGCATATCAAGTGAGGCTTACTGAAGTTAGAATTCTCCCAGGCTGGCTGGTTAAGGGAGAACCAGGGACGTGCTCCCACAGGCATGGGATCAAGAAGAAGCCCATCTTAACTCTTAAAGTGCCCCTATGACAGGAGGGGGCCGGTCTGGCACACACAAGAGGACAATGTTCCTTGTACCTTCTCTGTTCTTTTCTTGAAGGGACTTAATACAAAAGTACATGAATGTCTGAATTCCATCAATTTCTCAGGATCACTGAAAGGCAGGAATCGGAATCCCAGCACAAGGCTGGGAAGAGTGGTTATTTATTCAATCTCACCAAGAGTAAGGCCCACCAAGGAATCGGGCTACCTCCCACAGCTCTTTGCCCTTGGCTCCCTCAGCCCATTCCTGAGAGTAAGGAGTGCTTTGCTCTGCATGAGAAACAGGAGAGGCTCTTTGCAGGGAAAGACCTCACCTTCACATACTGGCGGAGAAAGAACGGGCTCATGTCAGGTGGGGAGGAAGATGTATGTGGTTTCAACAACTGGCTGGTAGCCACAGGCTCCTCATCATTCTGTTGGCTCTTCCAGTACTCCAGCAGGGATTTGAGCACGTGCAGGCAGTAGTCCACAGCGCCAGAGCTCAGCAAGGCTGCTGCTGTGGCACTGGAGATGAGGGAAGATGACTGGGAGGGAGAAGGTAAGAACAGCTTGTGAAACATGGAGAAATCCAACTGGGTGTTGGGGGTGGGGGGTGTGCAAACACACAACAGTTTCAGAATTAGTTGTCAACGAAGTGAGTTTATTCAGTTTCTTGTGTTGAGTTTCCCAACTAGCTCAGAAACTTTCCCAACTCTTTGGAACCACCACGTGGTAAGAGAAAATAAGGAAACACCAGTTGTCAGCCTAATCTCCTACGCACATGTGCCAGAGGCCCAGAAGGCGAGGATTAGAGACCCTTTCCACCTAGGAGGGGATATGGGTTTTCTTTTTCCTTGGGCTACTAGAAAAGGAGCCCATTTCAAGGAGAGAAAACACTTCACTGCCGGGACTTCACAGAACCCCACCCTCCCAATAGGGACTACTATTCCCACAGAGCCAGCTTCCGAAGGAGATGGGAGGGGGGTGATCACATGAATAAAAAAGTGGGAGAAAAGCCACTGTAAATAAAACCATTAGGAGAGGCTTGCAAATCCCAACAAACCCCACAGCTCCTAAGCTCATTAGGATTGGATGCAGTTCATCCTCCATTTCTACCTTCTCTGCTTTGTGTTAATCTCCTTTCCACCATGCACACACTGCTTTCTCTCTGCTTTATTACCATACCTTATAGCAACATACAGTAAGGGAATCCGCTTAGCCACCCTGTGCCTTGCAGAAACAGTCCTGCTTTGCAATAACGGGACTTCTGAACCTATTAGCGTCTCAGTCCTAGAATCAGCCATTGCTTTCGGGAACCCTCACTGGAGGGACTGTTGCCAGAGATCAAGACTTGGAAGGATTCTGAAAAAGCCGGAGTCCCTGCTCTTGAAGAGGTGACAGCTTTGGATGTTCTCCTCTCAGGCAACAGAGGCCTTATCCTACCAGAGTAACTAAGGACTGTCCCCTAGGCCCTTGGCCCTGGCAATGGCCAGACGTCCTCTTACCATCCCGCAGCCCCACACCAATAAGGCTCAAAGCAAGGATACCTCACATGTGGAAGACTTGGATCCGGATTTGGTCCGGGACATGAACACACTGAGGAGTCTCATCACCACCAGATGGACCTCATTCAGGGCACTGCGCTCATTCTTCTTGGAGACGTCCTGCAGGCAGAAGCAGAGTCCTCACTTTAAGCTTGAGGCATCTCTCCACAAATTCCCTCAAACCTATCATCACTAAATGTGCTCAGATGGAATTAGACAAAAAACCAAGTTTCAAAGTATCTGTGGACACTACCTAGACCCGATACATGTAGGCGACCATAAGATACAAAGAACTACTGACGCTTCGAAAGGTCCGTGGGGTTCAGGGACAGTGTCCTGCTCCTCATTCATGCCCAGATCCAAAGAGACCTGGGCCAAAACAGGCACCAAAAACGTATTTTTTGAATCAATAAAATTAGAGCCTTCAGTAGATATTACCCCCAAAGATAGATGCTTCTCAAAAAGAGGAATGAAAACCTAAGAACTGATCTCAGCCAATCCCTGCCTCTCACTCTCACAGACTGACTCTCAAATGTCACCTTTTTATCCATGCCCAATTCAGCAATAAGCTGGGAGAGTAGGTTGTCTAAGGCTCCCTTGTCCTTCTCATCTTCTCCATCCAGATCTGTTGTGAGCATCAGAATGACCTAGAAGCCAACAGAGTGATAAAACATGAAAGCCAATTCTCTAAAGAGTAACAACTCTAGAGTGTTTCAGAAGAAAATCCCAGGCTTCCTGATTTCTCTGTTAGAACTATAATCCATGGAAGACTTGCAAATCTTCGACGTTTAAGTGTCCAGAGTCAGAAGAATCAAATTTTGGTATATGCCACATTCGGCATCACAGAAAATGTTTTGCCTAAGATTTGCAAAACTAATTGATTAACCTACATTATAGCAAATTAACCTGGCTTAAGATAGGGCAGTGTGCTGATCTAAAAATTATAGAATGCTGCCTGAGAGGAAAGCAGCTAGTGCAAGGGTACCTATTAGCTCACACTCTCATTCTAACCCTAACAGACATACTACAAAGAATCCCTGGAGCAGGCTTTTGCTCCTAGTCAATAACTAGGCTGGGTGACAATGAAGGGGGAAAAAAAAATTCTGTCAGCTTTTTTTAATCTATAAAATGAAAGGCTGTGAGAAGCGTAGTTCAAAAGTGCACATCAATTATCTAAGACCTGATACCAAGCCCAGCCTCACAGAGCTCTGGGAGAGCGATATGAGTGTGCTTCAGGACAGTCCAGCTACGACATGAGAGGCCCAAGGAAACGGGAGTCTACCTGCATATAGGGGATGGCCCGCACGCCTCCGACATTTCGTAACTGCGGCAAGGTCTGCAGTAGTCTCTCCAACAGCATCAGACGAACCATGTGCAGCCTGAAAGGTCAAGGAAAGTACACAAAACATGAGTTTAGGACACAAACACTAAACGAGTGAATACGATTCTCAACTCCTACCACCATGGTAAACAAGCAGCCAACTGCTTAGGACAATCCCAGCATTAAAAAATGTTACGCAATGCCTATTTGGTAGACCAACAAGAGACAAGGAATTTGAAATCTCACTCTGTTGAAAGGGAGCAAAGTAATTTCAAAATACAACTGAAAACCTACTACAAGCACATTTAAGTACTGCTCAGGCAATCAGGATCTAGCTGTTCTCAGTCTAAGAACTAAACTTTCTTAGAACTAAACATAATAAGCTTTATGCCTTTTTGCAAGTACATGGTCCTAGTGTCTCCAGACATTTTCTAGAATTTTTCTACCTACAAATTCTGTATCATCCATTATATAGTAAACCAACCCTTTCTTTTTCAGCCTTTCCAAATCTTGTGGAAGACCAGTCACTGCTTTACCTGTTCCTACCTCGTCCAACATTTTTCAATCTCATCACCTCCCTTTCCATACTGGAGCCAAGAGTTCCCCCCATAAACTCAGATGGCCACTACTCAGCCTTCTTCAACTACTGACACGCAGCTGCACTTCTGTACTAAATGTGGGCCTCTGGAGCGTTACTTAATATGCTGATCAATATGAAAATCAACTAGGATCTCACTGACAAGTTTATTAAAGTGTTTCTTGAGTGTACTGCCTTGAGATTTCAGAAGAGAAAACAGTGTTATCCTCCACCACATCTTGCTCCTGAGCCATCACCCTACTCCTGAAATATTTTCACAGGGGAAAGCCTCTGGACAGCCAGTGGCCGGTCATGACCTGTTGCTAGTGTGAACATCTCCTTCCCCTTCTCCTTCTCCCTCAGAGCCATCTCCTTCCTGGTGGCCGGTGGTGGTGCTGATGGCGCCAGTGCTGGAGCTGACACTTCCTGGTCCAGCTGGATGCCCCTCTGCTGTGGCATCACCATAAGCACTGCTCCGGCCAGACACTAGAGAGAAATGGTTAAAAAAAAGTACAAATCAACTCCAAAGCATGACGGAATCCAGTGCCTTCTAAAGTGGGCAGGAGTTAGAAAATCCTTTTCTTCTGTGTAAAGCTAAATAAAGACTGTGTGAAGCTAAATAAAGACTGACTCGCAGTCAAGATTTTGGCCCCACAGCACTATGCTAAAATCACTCATGGCAGCCACGCATCCTTCGGGAGTATACATGAGCCACCTATGAAAACAACCCGAACCTCGCTGCTGATAAATTTCCATCTCATACTCCAGAGAAAATGTACACTGATTTGAGTAATCTAGAAATTATCAACTACTCTTATTATCCTCCTCCATAAAAAACTTCAAAATCCAATCTTTAATCGCAGACTGATTTACAAGGTCAAATCACAACGGCTCTGTCATGCTCCCTCGTTCAGAGCTCCACCCTACCAGCTAAGATGGCCTGCTATGTTAACCCATCAGAGTACTGACAAAAGAATTGCCCAGTGGATCGTCCCCCAAGAGAGGGGCAAAAACCACAGGACGATGGATTTCAAGGTCATACCACAATTATTTTAAATGAAGCATGATTTGAGATTATACATGTCATTGCTTCTTCTTCTAACAGATCATTAAAAGCCCCCCTATAAAATTAACCTCACTGAGTTTAAGCTTATCACTGAATGCCTGAGACTCCAGGCATGAGGCCGCATGTGTGACGTAAGACTTTCAAATGAGTCTGCAAAACCTCCCTTTGCCGAAACAATCCCAGTTTGGGCAGAAACTTCAATTTCTGTCCCCACCCTCACCCAAGGAGAGGACTCCCCTGCCCCCCGAGTCACGTTACCACTGTGCTCGCCAGCCACTGAGTCCACTGCACTTCCCCCGCTCTCCGAGCCCACACTCCCACCGTGGTCAGCAGGAGAGGTCCGAAGGGTGGAACCATCAGTTGCTGCTGTGCTGCCCTCATCGTCTGAGGCTGGAGCTGAGAGAGTAACAAGAGCTGTTACAGGTAAAAAACCCCTCCTTGGGGCGAAAGCATCAAACCACATAGTGCAGAGGACACAATGCAGTTTATATATCCTATCATCAAAGGAAAGAGGGAAAGATTTGCTTTGCTGGTTAACAGGAACAAACACTATACATGGTGCATTGCAAACAGTACTTGGACAGAAGTGAAAACCCAGTTCACTGGGCATTTCCTTCGCTGTTACATCACAGAGCAAGTAGAACAGGGCAGAGATTCAGTGCGAATCTGTGACATGGAAACTCAGTTTTCTAGCTGAAATGCTTCATGGTCACCAATGTCTAGGTGTTACTGACACCTGCTGAGATCAGATACTATCCATTAGCATTCAAAGCAGAGAACTCCGAATTTAGTGAAATTTGTTTCGTGATCAATTTGTGCTTATGTTAGGAAATCACTTATCATGAGCTCTTGAATCAACCCTGTTTTTTTTTTTTTTTTTAAATCAGGTGGTCCAGAGGGAAGCTCATGGGAAAATTTCATACCCCCTAATCATCCTCATCAGATGCTAATAATGAAGCAAGGAAATTCCCCAGAGACAGCCACAGCATCCAGGATCAGGGCTGAGCTGAGACAGGAAGAAAATGCTGGATGAGGTACATGGGGGAGGAAAGCCAAGACAGCCACAGAGCACAGTAGAAACACAACTGGCACAGCACAACGGTGACCTCTCAGCCTGAAATGACAGCAACTAAAGAGACCTAAGAAAAGCGACAAGCCATGGCAGCAGGTGAGAGGGGACAGCCAATTTCTCCCTTGCTTATCTAATCAGGGTGAAACTCCCAACTGAAAAGAAAAAAACCAAATTCAGGGAAGCCTCAGTCTGAAACAAACTACAGCAACCCTAAAATTACTCCGGGGTACATTTTCCAGTGGATTATTCCTCTACTTGGTCCAAATCTCTGTTCAGGAAATATTGTTTTCTTACTGGTAAAGAGAGTGAAAACAAAGATAAAACGAGGCTTGAAGATTTCCTATGTATCTGGATTGTCCACAAAACCTCGACTCCCCAAGCTCACAGATCCCTGCTGGTTAGCAACACCAACCTGAGGGGTGATTAAGCCTCTTAAAGCTTTACTCTTATTTGCAAATGAAGAGCAAAAAAGTTCGAAGGTATGAACTCTATTTCTTGACTTCCTTTTAATACTGTCTAAAGTGACTGAAGCCTAGAGCTAGTCAACCTGCACGCTGTACTCTCGCCTGTCCTTGGAGAATTAGCAAAAGCCAGGCAGCATGCAGTGCGGGGTAGTAGAGCCATGAACGCCTTTGCCAGGCCGTGTCACTACGCCTTCCACATCGGATTTCTGAAGCCAAGGCAGAAGCAGGAAGTCCAGAATGGCCTGTCAAAGCAGCTGCCCGTTATACTCTCACAGCACTGGAGACAGGCCTGAGGGTCCTGGGCCTGAGCCGTGCTCCTTGCTGTGGACAGTTACCTGATGCTGTGGTGTCAGAGAGGGTTCCTGCGTCCAGAGAGGAAGAGCTGGGTGCCTGGCCGGACAGCCCCAGGCTCTGCAGGCCCAGGGCACTGCTGCTGCTGCCTGGGAAACAAGTGGAGAGTGAGCACGACATCCGCCCCAGGCCCCATGCACAGCGCTGCTTTGGCCACCTGCTGCCCTCAGGAGTCTAAACTCACCAGCATGTGACCCCTCTGGCCTAGAGGAAGTTAATCAACAGCCATTGCTGTCCACCCACCAAGTTTGGTTACAGAGAAGGTTTCCTCCAGCTCAGGCAGGACACAGGCTGGAGGAATCTAACAGGTTTCAGGGGGAAGTAATCCAAAGACCAAACTAACAGAAACTATGAGATTGGCTCCGAGTCTGAAAAATCCCACCACAATTCCTCTCACTCTCCACCTGTATCTCCAACAGCTCTCACTCAGATCAACCTCTCCCCAAATCTGGGGACAAGCTAAGTCAGCTGGATATCAGTAACTCCAAACCCTCTCTCCGTGCAAGGCCAATGGGCCGCTGTGCTTTTGGCATGGCCTTCTACCTTGTTGGTCCTGCTGCAGGCTCAGGGCAATGGCTAGTTCAACCATGGTCTCGTCATCTGCATCAGGCGGGATGTCCAGCATGGGGGGGAACCCCTCTGCACCTGCTAGCAGGGCCTCCAGGGGAGAGGGATTGCCATTGTTGACATTTTCAGCTGTCTCCAGGACCATCGACTCAGACTGCAGAGAGAAAGCCCTGTCAGTGTCCCATGGTAAATAGTAGCTTTCAGAAGTTGACTGAGTAAGAGGCAGAGGAGCAGAGCCAAACCAGGCTCCTCCTCCCCTCTCCTGCTGCCAGAAACTCACCACCATCTCAAAATCTCCATGGTCCACCTCACTCTGCTCCTGGCTTTCCTGACGAATGTGACCACCGTTCGGGATCCCTGATGACTGCATTTTCTCATCTGCATCATCATCATCATCATCATCCTTGTCTCCTGGGTCAAAGAAACCCCAGTCACCTGAGATGCTTGCTCTTTCCTTCCTCGGCATTCAATTTAAGAAGCCACATAAGCGACAAAACCCAAGACACCCTGTCCTTCAGAGCAAGCTCCAGAGCCTTGTTGTCTTATTTCCTGGACCTAGCAGGAACTGGGGAGACAGGGCTGAAGTGACAACGTGCCCCCACCCCAGGGAAAGACTTTTCCAGCTGCTGAAGGGGAAAAAACAAAAACGAAAAACCTCGGAATCCCAAGGAATTTCCACATAACATATAAATTTAAGATGAGTAGCCCCTCCCCCCCAAATTCCCACCAGTTCTCAGGAAACCTTGGGTGAAACAGACATTATTTAATTGAAAGATATGTCTGTTATCTGTCATGGCAGCCTGGAGGGTATTCACTGCCTTTCCCCAAAACAACGGGGTCATTATGAGAAGACACAGAACTGGAACACAAACACATCAAACAGAAGCTGACGCCCAGCCCAAGTCCACTTCTGTGTGAGAAGCAAAGACTTCAAAGATGGGAGAAGTCAGGTCAGACTCCTACCTGCCAGAAGAGGACAGAGGCCTTGCCTTCCCCTCAGGTTGTGACAGCACATGAATACGGCTCTAACAGATGTGACATAACAGAAACTGCCTTCTCAAAAGACGAGAGAGGCATGTGTTCTAACCCAACTCTTCAAGAGATTAGACAACATAAATGATGTCCTAAGGAAGTGGCACATATGCCTCTGGATGGGCACTGAACCACAAAGCAGTCACCAGCCAGCTGTGCCTACAGAACCCTGAAAATGTGGCCAGTGCAAATAGAGACATGATACTACTGTAAACTACACACTACATGTTGAAAATAGTGCCAAAAATATTTTTCAAGAATGTAAAATAATTCATTAATCATTTTTTATACTGACTACACATTAAAATATTTTTGACATACTGGATTAATTAGTAAGTTAACCTTATATATTTCATTGTACTCTCTATAAAGTGGCTAACAGAACATTTTAAGTTACAAATGTGACTTTCACTGGAAACTTTGAGTCAAACCAAGTAATCAGTTCCACAATACAATGCTAATATTTAGATGTCACAGAACTGCTTTTATTAAAATAAGTGTTAAATGCAAACCATTAGAACATAAAAATGCTAAACAAAATGACCCATGTCCAGTGTGTCATGAGGGAAGTTGCTCATGAAATCTGCTGTCAGACTTCAGGTACGTCCACAAGGACACACTCCTTAAAGGGCAACAAAAGGGAACCAGAAGGAAGAGGACCCAGTGTTACACACAGCTTATATTCTTGGCTTGATTCTACTATTATTATCTTTATTTTCCCCTGACCTGATTTCCTTTACATTTATGCTATTTACCATACAGCCACCTTAAATTCCTTCTGAAATCAGGTAGGTTGATGCAACAGCTGTATGTATACATAACACATGTTACACACACACGTCTCCAAGACTCTGGTCAACACAAGCAACACATCCTAATGCTGTATCTGCTTTCTGCCCCTGCCCACCTCCCGCGCATGCCCACACACACTCAGGCACACATGAACACACTCAGGCACACACTCACACACCCTAGCCCAGACCACACGTTACCCATGGGAGTGTTGCTTCGAGGGGAGGAGGGCAATGTCACATGTCTCCGCTTGTTCCTGGGCCTTAGGACTCGAATTAGAGCTTGTTTACAAGAGAAGCTCACAGCAGGATCCTGAGGTTGAACAAGAAGTTGTCATGCTTTCATTTTTCTATTATCCCTGAAACTATCTCCAAATCCTTTCCTTTCTTGGCCAACCCCTTAAATGCACATGGAAGATCTATCTATTCTCAATTGCAACCCCACAGACCAAGTTGAGCAATTAATCCCATTTCCTGATCTATGACACATAAGAACAGGGCGCTGCATTCTTATCTCTCACTTCCTGGTAACAGAATGGTGGGTTATCTGCCCCTGTCTCACTCTGACCATCTAAATGAGTTTTGGCTTTTATCAGATGAGAAGACTCATCTTAGCTCTGTGCTCCAGTCAGCATGTCTGACACTGAGCTGCTCTGACAGTCACTGGAAACAGAACTGAATAAAGCTCATTCATGCACTCATTTAATCAACACTTACTTCACACAAATTACCTGTAGCAACCACCAATGTATTTATATATTCCCTGAGGATATAAGGTTGAACAGCAAAGACGGACTTCACCCCCCTTTCCAACCTTTCTCTTCTATGGAAATGAGTAAGATCTTTTTTTATTTGTTTGTTTGTTTTTGTTTTGTTTATACATGCACTGGGTACAGTCAGAAGCGCGGGAGGGCGAGAGAATTCACCAGAGCCAGAGCGGGGAGCAGAGCAGGCAGAAGGACCAAAGTACACTGCTGAGGGGAGCAGCGGGCGGCAGGAGAGGTCTGCGCGCCATGTGGGACCCTCACCCGGTGGCCGGGGAGCAGCCGGGGATCGAACCAGCGCCGCAGAGGCCGCCGGCAGCTTCGCAACCCAGCGCTCAACCGCTGCGCCACCGGGGAGGCCCGGAAATGAGTAAGATCTTAAAGCTTTTATTACTGATGTCCAAAACTCTTACTTCCCATTTCCTTCCTATAAGTCCGTTTCATTTTATCAGGTTAGCAAATTTATAAAAGCAAACTATTCTCAGGCAAATCCAGGTTTATAAAGGACATCTGAGGCTGTGAAGATACACATACCGGACACAACAACATCTGCATGTAGATCTTGGACGCGGTATTAATACAGTCCAGCTCACAAGTACAGTAGCCATGGATAATGTCTACCAGAGCATTGACAGTAGCTTCAATATGAGTTAGGCCTAAAATGGGAGAAATATAGAGGAAAAATTTCTAACGACCTGAGAGTCTAAGAAAAGGCACAAATTCTTATCCCCACACAAGGGTCAAGCTAACAAAACAACGACACGCACACACAGCAAAACAAACAAAACACACAGAATGTAGATTACAATTAGATTATATCTAATTTATTCTATTAATAATCTCCTAATTTCCCAAACTATCCTCAGAAGCCTTTCTAGATATCCTACGTCATAGAAGTAAGCAGTTAACTATTGTCTATGGACCTCAAAAGACAGGGCAGAAAAGTGTGACAAGGTAAGCAGATCCAATATGCTCCCTACTGTTCTCACACCTTAGGTGACAGCACACATGACCTTGACATGCCCTTTAGCTTTACTGCCCAAGCCATTTCCAAACACAAATAAGTACCAAGGCATTCTACTTTTCTAGGTTACTATTTAGAGCCTTCTCTCCATCTAAACTTTAGACAGTGAGAGAAGTTAGATAACAAAGGAAGCAGTGGATTAGAAATACAGTAATTCTCAAGGCTGAAGCCTAACTTCTACCTTTTGAACTGGCTTTAATCAAGCTTTCAAAGTTTAAAAAAAAAAATCATCACACATACATGCACAAGCACATGTGCACACACACCCATCTCTTTATGTGAAACATTCAACGCCACATAAAAAGAGAAGGCACAAGAAAACCCCCTTTCTCTGCCACCACACTGCTAAATTCCTGTATCAGGAACAGTATTGGTCTCACAGAGCTCCATCCCCTATTAATTCTGGAAGAAATGGATGATGAAGGCTAAGGGTTCAATCGATTCAAAGACGTAAGACGCAGCTCAAGCTTCACTATGTATCAAGGTTGACGCATCCCTTTTGACACTTACCTGGCAGGCAGGCAGGTGCCAAGAAGGCGTTTTTGGGCTTAGATGCATGGAGTTTCCAGAAGTGGTTAACCAGCTGGGAGAGGAAACTACAGCAGTCTCCTTCCAACTGCTTCTGAGGTTCTCTTCCCTCATCCACTCCTTCTAGGTAGGAGAAAGAAAGTTGTTAACGACGGTAAATCTGAGATAGAATTTAATTTGTTTGAAGGTTAACTCAGGTCAAGGAAGCTTGCCTGGGGAGGGAGTTTCAAGTGGGGCCCCAATCAATATGCCAACTATCCCTAGACTCCAGCAGGCACATCTAGGAAAAAAACAGTCTGGGAAAGGAATATCACAGAAAACATTGTATGTTAGAAGTGAGTAGAGGGGGAGCATTCAGGATCTTTGCAGCAGATTCAGAGATCTCAGGTCCAACAGTTAACCTCTAAAAACTAAAGGAACAGCTGAGATGTTTCTTGAATGATTCCTGGATTCTAGTATTAGAAGGAGGAACAGAATGATGACAGCATATGGGTGCATGTAAATAACAGAATTCTAAAGGCATCAACAAACTATATTTAATAAAGGTCAAACAAGTTTGGTATCCTGTCAACATGAGGAGAGATGAGGAAACAGAATAAAGCACTAAACATGTTAATAAGATACTGGCAAAAGAACAGCATAAAAGCAAAAGATATGACCCTATTACTTTATAGCAACCAGGGCCCAAGCTTAACATTACCCTGAAGATCATAAGAGGTAGCAGCTTCGGAGACAGATTACATCTGGTTTCCAGAGCAATAAATAAACTCAAGGGTAATCCAAGGAGTGTAAACACTGGAAAGGGTATTTACTGAAAATGGCACAATCCTAATGTCAAACGTCCTATAAGGTATAAAGACCAGGGAGTAAAATCCCTGACTTAGAATGTGAGGTCGGTCGGAGGCCAACATGAACAGTGAGAGGTAAAGAGGGTAGAAAAAGTGTACTAAGCAGATTTCAGGACCACGGCCCCATAGGCCAAGTTCACCTGTTTCCATCTGGGGCAGCTTTGACTCCGTAAAGTGGACAAGGTTGTTAGGGCGCATGATAGCAATGGAGCGAGCTGTGATCACCAGCCTCTGGAAGACCTCAGGGTCCAAATCCTTGCCTTCTTTGCTGGATGTGTTGAGACACTGCACAGCTTTGCTCAGCAAGGCCTGATCCTACAACGAACGGATCAGAGAGAATGACCCCAAGTAAGGGCTGGGTACGACAGCAGAAAGGACAGAGAAGCAGGCAGACCAGTAGGATTGCTGCCTCCTCTCAAAGTAACATGTGAATTAAATTACACCAACGACCCAAAACAAATCTTCAAAACCACCCGAGACAGTTAAACATCTAAATGCATAAAGTATTAAAGACACAAAAAAATCAAAACCAATGAAATCAGTACCAAAGTGTGACAGGAAAATCAGAAACCAATCTCCCAGAGCTGCAGCATCCCAGATCTCTTTCCTATGGTGGAAGAGTGACACCTCTGCAAGCTCACATTACCCAAAGATTCCATTCTGAAACGGCTCTTCCTTAAGAAGCTCGCATTTCTCAGTTCCCCAGGATGGAGGTACAAAAGCTGACCAGGTGTCTCGGCTGGTAACTTCTCCCTCATGGGTCTGAACTGTTGTCTCTTCCATTGACAGAAGCTGGCCCAACTTTTCACCTTTGACCACTACTTACTTTTATAGGTGAGACCTCTCCCCAGGAGTCCGCGTCCACGTCTCTCAACCACCATTCAGAACCGTCCTCACATGCCAGCACACACTATCCCGCAGCGGGAAGAGTCAAACACAGCAGTCCTGACTTCTGGAGGGAGTCCCCACCCCTCACGCTTTTCCAGTGAGAAGCCGCCCACACCCAGAGGTCCCTCCCTCTCTAAGTCTTACTGACACACACCAAAAAGTAACTGCAAAGCAGTGTTCCATCAGTGGGCTCATCCTCCATTCTAAGGAAACTTCATTAGTCCTCAGGAGAAACATGAGGCTGTATCTAATCTCAGTGCTACCCTTGCCCCAGTTCACTTCGCCCCGCGCCTGTTCCACATAGGAAAAGTGAACTTTCCTGAGTCACTGCCAGTCCCACAGCAGTCATTCCACAGAAGGTGCCCCTGAGAGGAAGCGGTTACCTTGTGACTGTGATAGGCCGAGCGGCTGGTGTGCAGGCTGGCCAGAAGGCTCTTGGACTGCTGCTGGACACTGGCAGGTGCCGGCAGGGACAGCAGCAAAGTGGCCAGCTCCTGAGCTGCATTCTTGTTTTTCTCCTGATGGAGAAGACAGCAGGGTTAGCACTAGTCCACCAAATTCAGGCAGAATCAGCTGTCTGCACCCTGCCCTCCCCTATGCTCCCACCTAGGTTGTTAGGGCCAAGAACTGCAGAGAACACAGAACTTCAAAACTTACAATCTTCCTCACATGACAGGTGCAGAAAGTGAGTCTAAGCTTGTGACACCCAGAACAGAGATCTTTCATCAGCACTCATCCTATTCTATAAAGCACTCTCTCACTATGGGTTGGGTCCCCCAAAATAGGACATAAGGCCTGAAGATGAAGACTCCTCTGGAGCGTCTTAGCACATCAAGATTATGCTATAAATATCCTTTTGCTGCGAGGCCTCAGGGTCTCTGGTGAACCCACTGACTTCCTGCCTCTTCAGAAAGCCCCATGTGCTTTGAAAAAGTAACTTGCCTTCTCGATGATTGGGCCAACAGCAAAGCAGCTTTCCAGGGCTTCTAAAGAACTCACAACCAGCCTAGGGAGACAGAAAAGCTGGCTTGAGTACAACCACCACCCCTGTCTCCGCCTTATGCTTTAGTCTGTGCAAACCACAGCCGGGAAGACCTTGGGGACTGCTAATGAATGCCAAGTACAAAATCAAAGCACAATTAAGACGTGCCACGGGCACCATGCATATCGTTTCCTCATATTACGGGCCAGAAGACACCGGCTCCTGCTTGGAGATCAACCTGAAGTCGTGTCATAATCCTTAACTCAAAGACAGGCTTTTCTTCCTCAAAGAGGATAAATGTGCTTCCTTCTGCTGCCTGTGGCAGGAATCACTGAGATAGGCTTAATGGTCCTGAAGCAATGATACC
The DNA here is from genome assembly GCF_964194135.1 of Talpa europaea. Lineage (NCBI taxonomy): Eukaryota > Metazoa > Chordata > Mammalia > Eulipotyphla > Talpidae > Talpa > Talpa europaea. The sequence goes on from NC_140076.1 coordinate 10,178,388, forward strand.
CAAAGCTCAGGTGCCCAGACATCAGTAGGCAAAGGGACACCCAAAGGGGAAAGTGAAAATCTTCTTTTCATACCAGGAGGTTAAGACTGTGTTTTACTTACACTTCCTCCAAGAAAATGCACAAGGGCCCTTCCTATGAGTCCCTACACCTGGGGAAAAGAACAAACTGTATCGTCAGGTACATGCCAATTGCCAGTATTCAAAGGGTACTACAAAGCTGCTGAGAAAACTGAGCCATTTTCCCTTAGGGAAGGAACAGGAAACCCAAGTGCTGAACCCAGGGCTTGCTCCTGAAGTATCATGTGGCACAGGAGTAAGAGCAACATCCCGAGGTCTGATACTCTGGACCAAAAGGGAAAAGCATTGAGAAAGCAGCTGGAGAGGAAAAGGTCAAGGGGCAGAGGAAGGTGATGAAGACCAGGGAAGCGGGAATGGAGGCATACAACAAAGCTAGGCAGAACACACTCTCCAGGGGGTTTTCAGAGGACTTTTTCAGCTGCCCCACCACCCACACCCCTTCCCGTCCCCTGCAGAGGGAGCAGAGAGGGAGGGGTGAGGACGAAAAGCTAAGCGAGTCTGAAGCGGCCACCACCCAGTGCACGTTCAGCCCCTGCAGACTCGGCTTTGCGAAGAGTAGCTCCGCGCCCATGCATGACCAGAACGGAAAGAAGCAGGATTTGTCCACAGAAGCAGGAGCAACGCAAAGCCACGCCATGGATTACACTACTCTCTGACACACACTCACTCGTGCAGAGAAAGAAAGAGGGCATACTAACCGGTCCAGCTTGGTTAGGGACTCAGTTTCAGAACTTGGGGAAGAAGCAAAGGAAAAAAAAAAGGAAACAAATGTGAAGCTCAGAAAAACCTGGAAACACATCCTAAGCAAACAATATAAGAGTAGGGTGGGGGGGAGGGGGAGAGACAGAGAGAGAGAGAGAGAGGGGGAGAGAGAGAGAGAGAGAGAGAAGAGGAAGGGCTTAAGGCTGCTGGTGGGCGGCAATGATGCCAAGCCAGGCTCTTCTTAGGACTTATAATGTAAGAAACTCAACATCTTACATCATGAGTTACTTCATCACCATGGCAAACCAGCAGCTACCTAGCACAGAGAAGCCAAGCGCAATGCTTAAGAAGGCCACTGGAAGGAGCCCTTAGGAGACTGAACTCTGCTACCAGATGCAGCAGACAGCCTCTTGCCAGCAATGTTAATACCACATATGTAGTAGCCACTGCAGAGAAAGATGAGATGAGGATGAAATCAGAATGAAAGGGAAGACTTTCCCCTATAATTTCAAGACTGGATCCTCAACTACAACACTGGCTTAAGCATCTGCCAGTCAGCAGCCTCTGGCTACTCCAAAGGGTACTGAGCACTAAGAGAAGGCACAGGAGGCCCCAGGCAGACCCTGGAGTCAGGCAGCTCTGAGTGCACTTTCGGGGACTGTCTGCACACTCAGGAGACACGGAGTAAGGGCAAACTGTGTGTCAACTTGAAAATCACATGCTAGACGTGGGGCTGTTACTAAAGGTTGACTGTCAAGACATAGGCTCTGCGGGGAGAGTGAAAACTGGTGAGAACTGCAGCCAAGCCCTGCCGGTGCCGGTACCTCTCCAGGACAGTCCCACTGGTGGTAGCGGGGGCAGCTGAGTCACTGTCTCCGGTGCCATTGCTCTGGTTCAAATTTGAAGGACAGATGTTGCTGACAGAAGCAGAAGGAAATTCTTCCGGGGGCTCATCAGGCCAGCCAAACTGTTCCTTAGTCTTGCCGTAAATTTTTACAGCATCAATCATGGTGACTCCCGCTGGATCCACCGATGCACCGACTGCAATGAGCAAAAGAAGCCTTTGGGAAGCACGTTCTGGAGAAGGCTAACCCCACTGCCTCCAAAGCGAAGACCACTAGTTGAGGCAAAGCAGCAAATTGCCTGGATTTTATAGTCACAGAAGGACTGTGTCTCCTGAGCCCCCAGCAGCACTGACATCATCACAGATGTAAGCTGCATGTGTGCAGAGACAGCTCTGTGACCCCAAAGCCCATGGAGTCGCCTATCAGAAGCCCCTCAACATCACCGTGCTGTCTTCCTATTGTCACCCCCAGGGGTCTCCAAGCAGAGGCACATCACCCGCACTAGCAACAGCATTACTGGGAGAAAGAGCAGCTGAAGGTGGCCAGTAAAGAGCAGAGAGGATGCCAACCTCATGAAAGGCTCAAGGATTTGTACTTCGAGGGTCTGAAGATCCCAACAGCATGGCAAGGCAAGGAGGTGCTAAACATCTCTCAGTGACTGCCTGCCCAGGTCCTCGTCGGTGGCTGCAAGGAAGCCCTGGGACAGCCTCTGACCTTGCCCCTTCTCTGCCTGAACACTCAGGCAGCCCCGCCAGCAAGGCCCAACCCTACAGAAGTAAACACTGGAGCAGCGTCTCTGTCCTTAGCCCTCCAACCGCATGGAGACCCCTGTCCTGTCCCTGGCTTCCTTCATATGTCAAATGAAGCTCAACTTTCCATGAGGGCCAAGCCCACAGAGGGTCTCCAGAACAATGCGGAACACAGAGAAGGGCCCCCAAGCCGCCGTCACACGGGGAGGACATTGTGCCAGGTGGGGACTCACTGAAGAGGTTCAGCTTCTTATCAGCCTGCAGGGCTTCCTCTCGGGTGAAGGGGAAGTCAAACCAGCGGGAGCGACTCAGGTTAAGCTGCATAGTTCTCCCGAAGATCTCAATGTATGAAGGGGCCCGCTCAATGGCCTGCGTCCCAATCTGAATCCGCATGCCTGTCATCACCATTGTGCTGTTGTTGTTAGTGATCTCAATGGTGAAGCCCCCGGGCTGGCGGGAAGAAAAGCACACATCAGCCAACAGTTACAAGTTCTTTTTTTTTTTTTTTGGGTGGGACCCTCGCCGGTGGCCTGGGAACAAACCGGCGCTGCAGAGGCTGCGGGCAGCCTCGTAGCCCAGCACTCAACCGCTGCGCCACCAGGGGAGGCCCAAAAATTACAAGTTCTTAAGGGCAAACTTTTAATCCCCCCTCTCAAGTGTGATCCCAGACAAAACCCTTTCCATTTTAACCCTCAGTAATGACTGCCTTACGCCCAAGAATGGAAAAACAGGCAGGGAGTAGACCCTCTTCAATTTTAGGCTTTCTTCTCTCGAGCATAACCACTTCCTGCTGCCCTTACAATAATCAGGTAATATTGGAACAGGAACCCTTCTGCATGGGAATTAAATCTTCATTCCTTCCAGGGGCCATTTAACTGTGAGTATATCCCTTACACCCGCACTCTAAAAGGAGACATGTTCTTAAACCACCCTGTTTGAGTCCTTCTACTCAGGGACCGAACCCGGCCCGGCCCAGTGCTCACCTTGGTGTTGGCCACGTACATGCCAGTGGAATTCAGTCGGTGCTTTATCTGTTGAGCATTGTAGACCTGCAAGAGGTCATTGCCACCAAACTCCACATCTGTCAGCTGCTGGTTGTGCTCAAAGAAGTCAATGGGGAAGGTCACCTGGCTAGACGTGCGGGTGGCTGTGGAGAGTAGCACCAGAATGCCAGAGCACAGGTTAAGAGTGGTCGCGACAGCTCTGCCTCCACTCCACAGCCTAAGACCCCTCCCCAACTAAGCCCACACTCGTACACTCTAGACTTTCGAGGCAAAGCCCGGATGACAGTGCTTGCATCAGCGGGCGGTTAGCTACCCAAGAGTCACTACCCTAGCCACAGCATGACCTGGCAAAGGAAGCGGGGCCAGTGTTAGCGACAGTTAATAACAACAGGCGCTCTTGTAGCTAGCTGACCTCAGCGAGCAACAGAAACTATTACTTTATAGGAGGATGTGCCGCTCCAAGACTTCAAACATAGTCTCTAGCACAAGCCTAGGTTAATGCGGTAGCCCCTGCAATGGTCTCTGCTGAGCCAGGGTGCCTCACTCCTAAATGTCACTGCCCCACCCCAAGGTGTCCTCCACTGGGCGGCAGCCAGATTCCCAGCTCAGAGGCTGCCAATGGCTCATCACTACTTGGTGAGAAAGTGGCCAACGGAAGGAACCTACTCCTCAGTAGTTCCATCCTGCACATCCCACCAGGCAAGTCATTTTCCCTAAACCCAGAAAAAAATCTCTGAAACATCAGGTCAAAATATCCTTCTTTATTGGGTTCCTACGAACTGCTGAGACTGAAGTGCAGCCCACACGCCTGCCATTCATGCAGTGTCGCTGACAGCCACAGGGAACACAGGTGCCCTGAAAACCTTGCCTCTGCTCTTGGAGAATTAGCTATCTCATCTCTGCCTTCATAAAACGCTCAAACAGGGACTCCCAGGTGGCGCAGAGGGTTGAGCACAGTGCTGTGAAGCTGTCCGCAGCCTCTGCAGCGCGGGTTCTAATTCCCGGCTGGTCAGGAAGATTCCCACATGGCACAGCAGACCTCTCCTGTCTCACCTGCTCCTCCCCTCAGCAGTGTATTTCAGTAGATCTGGCTGTTCTGCACCCCACTCTGTCTCTGGTGAATCCTCTCACCCTACTACACCTCTAGACTGTACCCCAGTTCTTGTATAAATAAATAAATCTTTAAAAAACACTTAAGACAGCGGCTGCTTCTCCACGGGAGCCCTCCCCACAACCCACTGAAGAGAGGCCTCACTGATGGTAGCTGTTTTGCGCTTTCGAACCGGCTTCATGATGCTGATGACACTGCTGGGCTGCAGGGATGGCTGAAGCCAGTAGGAGGTGTTCTCCACGTTGGCCATGTAGATGCGCAGGCTGCCATCCTCACACAGCAAGATCATCGTTGTCCGCTGCTGCTCATTGCAGGCTGTGTGCCTAATGGCAACCATGTCTTGGATCTAGGAGGAGGGGACAAAGGAAGGCATTCGCTGCCACACCTGCAAAGCAGAAACTGTGGCACGTGGCAGAGCGGCTTTCGAGGTCAGCTGGGGAATGTGCAGAATGGTGGCAAAGAAAAGGCACCCAGGACAAAATGGATGGGAATTCTTTTACAAGCCTTCAAGGAGAGAACTGGGAAAGTGACATAATATACAAACAAAAAAAAAAAGAGTGGGTTCATAGCCAAGAGATGGGAGAATCTGACACTGACCTTAGCTTTAGCAGGAAGAGTCTTAATCTCCTGGATGAGGAAAGTGTCTGGTTTCACCATAACTACCAGTGGCACACCGGTGGTTTGCTGGACACAACACACCAAGCCAGGGTGGTTCATCACCTCAGACCACTGGCACAGGGCGGGAGATGTCTTACTTCCACCATTGGAACTGCAAATAAGCAAAACTGGCCACAGTTAGGTCATTGACCACATTCTAATAGTTCTTTCTTGACCTAAAAGCCATCCTCACACGAAAAACTCGACTCCCAGAGCAATATACTAGTCCAGGGGGCCAAAATATTCATGAGTTTCATCCTAAGCCATGCTGGACGCTCACACCGCCCGCTGTGCGCAGGCACCCTCGCTCGCACTACACTGCCGAGTTCCCCTGTCTGGGGAGCAGGTGGTCCCACATGCCTAGAGGCTATCAACGGCCTAGAGACTGGAGCTGCCTGTGGCTGAGGAGTCTCCGTGCTATTAAAGATCTCAAAGAGTATCCAAGTTACACATGAATGGTGTCCATTTTATTTCATCTCGAATCGGGTGATTTACAAAAGAGGCCAGAGAGAAAGCACTATAATGGCTCCTCAATAGCAAGTGAGAAAATGGGGAGACCCTAAACCTCTTCTTCCTCCTCCCTAAATAAACCCTCCTAACCTGACATACTTCTATCATCGGGAAACCTTATTGGAGCCCTCTCATCCCCAACCGCACCATGCGGACACCCAGTCTGCTTAATGTAAGTCCTCCCAAGGGATTCTGACAGAGCATTTTAGTGGGTGAGGCTTAGAATCCCTTCTCAAAATGTATGTTTGCTGCCATGATATAGCTTTTCCTCTGAGCTGCAGTGGGTCCCAAAAACCACCTCTTGGAGACAGTCTGAGGTCTCCCTAGGCAGCAGGCAGTGGGTACAAACCATGGAGATAGCCCCACCTGCCAACACTGGGTGCTGCTTGATTTTCAAGAGGCCTAGCAGGGAAGGGAGACGGTTACTGGGGAAAAGCAAGTTTCACCAGATTCACAAAAGACACCAGCTCTTGGGTGCAGGGCAGAGAGCCGCTGAACATGGGCACTGTGAAGGGTGAACGGTAAGGTAAGTACTCAGTCCCACCTTTTGATGTTGATGGAGAAGAGCTGCAGCACCTCCAGAGTGGTCCTGCTGATGGTGGCAGCGAAGGACTTGCCTTGTGAATAGCTGAAGAACAGCATCTGCAGCACATGAGAATAGTAGACGGACACGCCACCGCCCGCCACCTGACTGTTACTGTCCTGTTGGAACAAAGAACATTTGCATTGAATTCTCGTGTGGCTTCCAGGTTTGTGAGTTATTCATCTGAAATCATGATTATGTGCACCCATATTCAAAGCGTGAGATATGAAACCTGTGGATAAATCTTGATAAAAGGATAAAGGCACTTCAATTTGAACCAGCGTGGTCCTAAAGGACACATTTTTGCTGCTAGGGAGAAAGTTTGCGGCACACAGATGAGTTACTGAACTATGTAAATCTGGAGAAGGGAACAGCAACGTGCCCCACCTTCAGGTCCTCATGATTGATTTCCAGTACGTTGGTGACATAGAAAGGACCCTGCTGAGCACTGCTGGCCTCCTCCATGAGCTGCGTGTAAATGTACCCCGCTGAAGACATGATAACAATGATGTTCTTTCCTTCCTCATTGAACAGGAAGGTAACATCTCTGATCTTAGAGCTCGGCAGGAGGAAGTAGAAGGTTGGACTCAAGGCATCAATAGATAGGTCATAAATCTGCAAAAGAAAAGACAAAATAAGGGAGATCTCTTGCAGTTCCATCCCCAAAATATCCTGGCAAATCCAAAGGGCTGCCACTGGTGACTCATGGGCATTCACTGCCCAAACAACAAGCACCCAAGTGTTAGGCACCAGTAGCTAAAGATTACTAATCCCTGTCAAGGAATGAGTAGGAGAGATACCCAATTAGGAGTTTTGTAACAAGTACAGTAACAGCTGTATGCTTGGTCCGTGGGGGCAGAACCAGAATCAATTCCGTACTGCCAACACACACAAAATCCTGTACAGCAACCTACATAACGTAACAAAATGCTGGGACATTTTATTTAATTCTGGGTGAAGCAAGCACATAATAGAGTAAAATCACCAAGTACCATTTCAAAGAATGGAACTGTACCTTGACAAAGTCTGCAGTGACAATTGCTAACTCAGTCTGTGAACCAGGTAACCACACGGCTTTGATGATGAAGTTCCCTGTCGCCAACTGGGGGTGCAACACCAAATGATCTGAAACTGAGCCTGAGCTGCTGAAGGTCAGCACGTGGCAGTCCTGCACACAAGTCAAGGAGCAGAGAGTGGAAAAAATTAGTCAGAATGGGGGCCTCCCTGGTGGCATAGGGGTTAAAAACACAGCGCTATCAAGTTATTGCCAGCCACTGCAGCATAAGTGCGATCCCTGGCTGGCCAGGGAGCAACCCATATGGTGCAGCAGACCTCTCCTGCCTCGCCTGCTCCTCCTCTCAACAGTGTATTTCAGTCAATCTGCCTGTTCTGATCACACTGTCTCTGATGAATCCTCTCACCTCCTGCACCTCTGGTCTACACCCCTACTCTTGTATGCATAAATAAATCTTTTAAAAGCATAATATTCAGAATGTAGATAGGGTAATTCACTTCAAAGTCCTAATGCTTTCTTCTTTTCCCTAATGTTCTCTGCTTACATGCCTTCAGTTAGTATTCAGATTAGTCACATATTCAGACTTCAAAAATACATACAGATTATTTCCAATAAAAATCTGGAACATCTGGGCCTCCCTGGTGGCACAGGCGGTAGAGCACAGCGCTGTGAAGCTGTCCACAGCCTCTGCAGTGCTAGTTTGATCCCCACTGGCCGCGGAGCAGCCCACATGGCGTGGCAGACCTCTCCTGTCTCGCCTGCTGCTCCCCTCAGCAGTGTATTTCGGTCATTCTGCCTGTTCTGTTCCCCGCTGTTTCTGGTGAATCCTCTCGCCCTCCCGCACATCTGGCCTGCACCCCAGTTCTTGTATAAATGAAATAAATCTTAAAGAAAATATTTTTGAAAAAAAATCTAGAACGTAGAACATCTGAAAGAAATTCAGAGCGATTTCTTTTGTGTTCCAATGGCTTTTGTTTTAATCTGACAGTGACTAAGAAAAAGTGTTGCTTTCCCTGAAATGAGGGGAGAGAAGGTGACTAGGACCTGGATCCACAACTCAATTGAAACTACATCAGATGGTTACCTTCAGCCCACAAACAGCAAGGTAGTCCTCCTTGCAAGGATTCCCAGTAAGGCTCAACACAGTAAAGGGGACTGGTGCAGAAGCCAAGCGGGTCAGAGTCAACTTCCTTTTGCTGGAATCTGCTTGCTTCAGGAGTGCAGAGAGTTGCAGGACAGTGATCTAAAAAGGAACAAACACTGGTTTGTATTTAACCCTTCATTCTCCTCTCAGAGAACATAGAGGAGAAATGAAAGTTCATTCAAAATGGGGAGTGTAATGCAGGTAAGTTTCTTATGAAAAATCCAAGATTTTTCTCCTGGCCAAAAGAAATGCCTCTTTGCAGACAGGAAAAACAGATTAGTAATGAAACCAACTACTCTTTGTGAAATCACTTCACAAAAATAGTGAAATATGTGCTAGTCTCTAGTTTTCTATGACAACATTTTCCTAAGTATTTCAGAGCTATTTTAAAGACAATTTGTATCTCTAGTTTGTTTTTCACTTGAGATAAGGTTAAAACAACTTTAATGCTGATAAAGCATTAAAGATAACCACCACCCCCCCATCCCTTCTAGTTCTGTAAGGTGATACATGCGTCCCTGTGTCCTTAGAGGGCTGGGAGGGAAGGGAAGACCCATGTCTCCCTACAAAGATGCTCGCTCTCAGCTTGTGCCTCCCAGAGTGACCACACTGGCAAGACCCGCAACTGTGCCATCTTAGGTCACTGTTCCCCGGAGAGTCTGTTTAGAGAATGTACTAACTAGAACCACATTATTCTACATCTAATTACATAACACAGAGCTCCAGGAGGAAAGCTCATACTCTGTCCCTAAAGCATTCCTGGAATCCAACAGACTCTCTAGGGCCAATCTGAGAGCAGTCATCCGGCCATCTTGCTGAGCACTTAAGATAAACATGACCTAAAGCGAGTGTGAAGGAACTGGAGGACCCACCTTGCCTTTCTCGTGGCTGACAGCCAAATGCTGGCGGCGCCCGTGGGGCGAGGAGAGCACACACATCGCCACCCGCCTAAGAACATGGGCACTGATGAGTTGTCGAATGGTCTGGCCCTGGTCTCCACTGTAGTTCATCCGAACGTTTTCAAAAGCACCTTCCTGGGAACCTAAGGTAGGGACCTGAAAAAGAGAAGCAGACAGAATAGGCAGAAATAAGGCAAAAAAGATCAAGAGGACACACGTGCTTAGTCATTTGTATGACTAAAACAAAGCACAATTCAGTCATTCAAAAACAATGGATTCCCATGGCTAAACCATGGACTGTTAGGTAACTGATCAAAGTTATTGTCAGTCTGAGCCGAATTATGTAGTAAATGTGTCGTAAAGCTAAATTTAATAAAAACTTATTTTTTAAATGTTACATCCTTTTCGTAAAAAAAGATGGTGATGACAGATGAATTTTTTTTTCATGGATCTACTGGAAAAATTAAAAGTCAACAGCTCTATAGATCGCCAGTGCCACCCCAATACTTTTTAGCCTCATTTTTATTATCTAAGTCTAAAAACCATAGCTCTAAAACTAATTTTTAACAAAATACCAGAATACGTGTTTCCAAGTGAGTATTTCCCCTTAGAAACAGTCATGAGGTTATTCACATTCCTCATTCCTCTTTACCCTTCCCTTTCAGAAGCGCTGGACTTTCCTTCCCTCCACTTGCTATGCTGCTCACAGGGCAGGTGGACCATGCCAGCAGCCTGGGTCCAGTGCTGAGCAGCAGGGCTCACAGTGGGTCCTGGCTTACAACTGTCACCCCAGTCACAGAAAGAGCTAAAGGAACATGACCAGGGCCTCCCGAGTGGCACAAGGGATTAAGTCTCAGCACTGTGAAGCTATCTACAACCACTGCAGCATGAGTTCGATCCCTGGCCAGGGAGCTGACCCACATGGCGCAGCAGACCTCTCCTTTCTCGCCCACTGCTCCCCTCAGCAGTGTATTTCAGTAGATCTGCCTGTTCTGCTCCCCACTCTGTCTCTAGTGAATCCTCTCACCCTCCCGAGAATCTCTAGCCCTACACCCCAGCTCTTGTATGCATAAATACATCTTTTTTAAAAAAATAAAGGAACATGACCAAAATGGGATACAGCAAAAGATGATAAACTATCTTCTAGAAACAGAGTTCCTCACATCTTGGTGGTTCACATAGTTACATGAACTAAAAAGGACTTATCCACTGGGGATACAATGATCCCTGGATTTCCCTTCTTTAGAGGACATACCTCATATGCTGATTTTTACACTAAATGTCTTGAGAGCTTAGACTGTATATTCTCAAGTTCTGAGTGCCCAGGGACTGACTGTCTGGAAGACAGCACTTAGAGTATGTGGCCACGGAAAACTTGCTGGTCCCTACACACACCTAACTTCGGGACTCTGGCACACTCACCATCAGCTGGTCTGTCATCTCAACCACCTTCTCCACCGTGTGCAGCTCGCGGAGGGCTTGCTGAGCCCGGCTGCTGCTCCCCACAGCCGAAGCCTGCTGAAAGTTGGTCTGAATGGCATCCATGAGGAAACTGAGCATGTCTAACACGAGAGGAGCGAAGGAGAAATTGGCCTGAGAAAAACCCAAATACACAAGTGGGAGGGGAAGACAAAAACAATGGGTCATACTCATCATGATAATCTTGCCAGTATAATTCTTAACAGAATCCAGCTTTCTCATTTCCAACTTGATGTTCTAGCCATTCTCCCCCAACACTGGATTTGATTCCAGTTATTTGTGCTAACTCTAGATCTTTCTAAACCAGGGGTCCCAAGTAGACACCCTGCCATTCAAATGCACCCACCAAGTACAATCAGTTGACTTCTCTCCTATGCATCAACAAATGGATCTAATATGTACTATCCTTGGGAAAATTGAGAAAAATGATCACTCAAAAAATTTTCTGAGCTTTGGATGAAGAATCCTGGCCCATAAAGGGTATACGAGAGCATTGCACAATTAATTTACCCTCCAAAACCCCTCACCACACTCCTCAGTCATAAGCCCACCCCCGAGCAGTGACTGACATACACTGTATGTGTGCACACTGTCAATGGGCAGACTCAGAGAAAGGAGACTCCAAGTCCCACTAGCAGAACTGCAGGGAGAGTCCTTGCAGTCTGCCCGCAAGCCCACTTGCCAGGCCCACTCTACACATGGTGCAGGCACCAGCAGAGCCCCACCTGGTTCTGTAGTTCCTCCCGGCAGCCCTCCACTGTCCGGCACAGACTGCTCTTCTTGGGCTTCTCCTCATCAGCAACCTTCCCGTCGCTGATGGTGACTTTGGCCTTGTCAGCAGGCGACGTGCTGGTGTGACGTACCAAACTCTCTGAGACCCTGGGTTCACTCTGAAACGCTGACTCCTTCATGGTGGAGCTCATGCCACTGCTAGGAGTTCGCTTCACCAATGCCTAGGGACAGAAAAAGTCAAGAGGCTCTACGATCTTGCCACAAACACATCTGAAATGCTGCCTAAGACTGCAGAGGGGAATCTGACCAAAAGAAAAAGTGATTGCGCATTTAACTGATATTGAAAAGCCTGAATTCTGATCTTACAACATTCACCTGACATCTAGTTCTTTACCCATTCACAGCAACAGATCTGAACTATAGCATCTGAACTTGACTGGAGGTCATGGAAAAAAACTAACCTCAAGATCTCTAAGGAACCTGCAAGTCCAACTATTCTAAGAGAAGTTCTCAAACCATGGTCGTACAGCTGATCAGTGAGAGAACCAGAACTTACTCCCACACCCACGCTACCACACCCACGCTACCAGAATTTTCCAGTTTGGCTAAGCATTCCATGTCACTAGCCAGCCACCCTTTATACAGCACAGCAAATGTCCGAATCTCTCACCAAGCAGCTACCATCTTCCTTGGCTCCACAGTCACAGAAGAAGGACCCATACTTGGCATAGGAGATCTCATGATCCTTATGGCACACCTTGGCACAGACTGTGCACACGCCCACCCCATCAACCATTTTGCAGGTGTGACAGTGGTACCTACAAAGACCAAGAACCAACAAATGAGCCCAGAAGTACCAACAATCAAGGCCCAGCAAACACTTACCTAAAAGAAAGACTCTTACCAATGCTGGTTCATGAATTCCTTCTGAGTGATGGTAAAAGTGCACAATTTATTGCAAAGAGAATCTTCATCCTTCAGAGATAATAAGCCTTTTTAATCAGAAATACATCCCCACACACAGGCACTCACAAAAATACGTTTCCACTTCAACAATTATGCAGGGTAAACAGTACACTCACAAATGACGAGTAGAAACCTATTCCAAGTGGAAACAGCTCGCAGGCTGTAAGTGTGCTATGACTTCAGGTAAGACCTTGGGGTTTTGTGGATAAGGAAAAAAAAATCTCATGGATCTTCTACAAAGGGGTTCACCATCATCCTCAAGAACTCATGCCTGAAACCCCATTTGGGATGCAAAAACTGGAGGAATCACAGGTATGGATGGAAAAAGCATATATGCTTATTAAACAGTCCTCCCTGCCGGCCTGGAAAATCAGTCTGGTGTCTGTCACATAAGCCGGGAGAAAGCAACAAAGACCAGGAAGAGTTTCAAAGCTCACAAGCACTAGCAAAAGACCTGCTGACAAGAATTCGGCCAGTGCCTGTCAGCTGTTACCCTGGCAGACACTTGTTACTCACTGAGTCCTCAGCCTGTGAGTCTTCCTCTTCCACCGCCAACTCCTCCACCCAGTCTGAGTCCACCTCAATGGCCCGCTCTTCCCCATCCACCGAGAGATGACTTGGACCTTGACCATTGCTCTGGCTCAAGGCATTGGTGACATCAGCCAAGTAAGACATAATATGGCATGTGCACTCCAGGACGGTCACATGCTACAAGAGAAGACCACCACAGGAACCTCAGTTTTCCGTATTTGATTATACAAACTATACCTTCTTAAGCTTTTCCCAGCAAAACTCAAGATCAGAGGAGTGGTATAGAAGCAGAAAAAAAACAATAACATGGTTTAGTTATCTATTTCCCAGCTTTTAGCACTATGACGATAGGTCAGTGAATTTTACTGAGTTAGTATGCAGGCACGCATTCATTCATTCAAAGCATGAAAACAACGCTTTACACATCTTCTGCAATGAAGTAAAATCAAAATCAGGAAAATGAAGATGGAAATAAAAATCTTTCAAAAGTCTAGATTAAAAGTAAGACTGGACTCCCATTAGCATTTTCCCAACCATTAGTGAGGACGGTTCCATCTATTAATTGAAAAAAATTTCCCAGCCAATCATTGCAGGTAGTTCCCGCCTAAAAAAACCCAACAGTCTGGCATCAAAGCCTCAGACTCCCAAGTTCCTTCACTCTGTGCTCTAACAATTTGGTGCTGAAAGGATCAAAATTAGCAAGAAAAAAGGAAATGAACAGTACTGAGGTAGATCACAGGGCAGTTATCTGCCTTTAGCCACCTAAGTCAGAGTCATGAGCTGGGAAGGTGGGGAAAATACACAAATTCAAGATATTTTTAAATCCTTTTCTCAGCACAGTGACCTGAACCTTCCGCTAACAAACAATTCTGGCATGCGTACTAGAGCTGAGAAGGTAGTCTATAGCCCCATGTAATACCCAGTCAAGAGTGCACAGTTCTACTTCAGGAGAAAGGAACAATTTTCCACCATATACCAGTATCTCAAAATAGTAGGAAGTCACTGTCTAAAGGATTCTGTTGGTTGTTTACCAGAACACTTCCTTCCTAACTCTTCCTACCACCCAGGATAGGCCTGAGGGCATGCAGTGAGAGTTAATTACACACTTCTGGGTCTTTGACACTGTGGACCTTGTCCTCCTGAGTTGAGCCAGGGACAGAAGTCAACAGGAAGCAAAGACTTGCACCTGGCCACAAAGACAATCCTCATCACCCTGACTACGGTCACTCTTTATTTTTCTTACCTTTCCATGCATTACGTTGGCATTCAGTTTTTCAACCACATTCTTCTGTGACAGGTATTTCTTGCTGTCCCAAAAGAAAAAAGAGGGGGTAAGGAGAGACATAAAATCATCTAAAGAATAAAAAAGGAAGCAATTTCATGAACCTCATATCAATTTGTGAAAAATATAAAGCAAAGGCATTCTTATAAAACTGACAGGTAATCAGGTTTGGGTTGCTCGTATCTTATCACAAACACTTGGTACACTTTCTAATAGGAAAGTCTATAATAATGAAGATTAAGTCTACAGTGAACAGGGGTATCGGTTACTCCCTCAATCACCAATAAAAATAAAGATTCTGGGCCTCCTTGGTGGCACAAGGGGTTAAGATGCAGCACTATGAAGCCGTCCACAGCCACTGCAGCATGAGTTCAATCCAGCCAAGGAAGAGACTCACATGGCACAGCAGACCTCTCCTGTCTCGCCCGCTGATCCCCTCAGCAGTGTATTTCAGTCAGTCTGTCTGTTCTGTTCCCCACTCTGTCTCTGGAGAATCCTCTCACCCCCCACACCTCTCGCCTATACCTGTTCTTGTATGTATAAATAAACAAATCTCTAAAAAATAATGAAGACTCAAGTTTCCTTTAGATACATGCTGAGTGATAAAGAAAACCTGCAGCTAATTGCCCCTTCTTCTCCAAGACTAATGTGACCTACACATGGGGTCCCTTCAAGTTCATCATCTCACCATCTACTCAGCCAGTCCACAGCAGCATTATGTAGCTGAAGATGGCCAGCGCCTTGACCTGCGCTGGCCAGGGTAGCCATCACAACCATGAGCTCAGGGAAACCGGTTCCATCACCGTTGGCCAGCATCTCTGTTGCCATGGGGATCAGGGTGCCCAGAAGCACAGCACATACACCTTCTCCAACTTGGCTGGCAGAAAACAAACAGCAAGTTGGGAAGTGACCAACAGGAACCTAAGTCTCTGTACATCTAACCTTGTGAGAGCAATTAAGAGAAGTTTTATATTAAACATAAAAACATGACTGCATGTTGTTTTGTTTGAACCAGGGCTACTGCAGCACAAAACATTCATCCATGTTGCAACTAACAGGGTCAAGTCTTTGGAAAAGTTTTCTATGGAAAACATCAAGGAGCTCTACTAGATTGCTTGAGTCTAGAGAGAGAGGAATAGGGAATCGTTGAAAATGCTGGACTGACGCTTAAAGGAAAGACAGCCCCAGATGCTCTCAACCTATTTCTGGGGTTGTTAGGGACAATACATGAAAGCGGTTGTTTCACCTGTTTTCCCGAACAATGTATGTCGTCAATGACTGCAACAGCTGCCGGTTCTCCTGAATCATATCCAGCTGATCGGAATCTTTGGGGGGTGAGGTGGTCATGCGAGTGAGCCACGCCTGAAGACGCACAGGCTCTACACAAGCCAGCTGTGCCAGAGAGCCACAGAGATGCAGAAGGCTCGGGTTAGGGCTCTTCTCAGCTACGGACAGACCAAGAGGCTATGGTCAGTGAGGGCAGGCCACGGGAAAGGAAGGCAGGTGCCAATTGTGGGCCAGGAAAAGGGAAAAGACTTCAATTAAGTTTTCAACTTCCTTCCCAACTTTCTCAGAGGGATTCTCTCCACTTGTTAGCATTTCACACAGTAGTTATACTCGGGCAGAGGATGTACACAGTATTAGCCAGACATCAAAGTTACCACAAGAAGATTACTAAAAGCTGTCACTCACTCAGCTGGAAGAGTTTGGTGAAGAATTTCAAAACTCGGTTACAGAATTTAGCAGAGAGGTTCTCATTGGCTGTTGCCATCATGATCTGCACAAGTTCTCCACTGGGAGGCAGGAGAGGGGAGAAAATGGAAGAATCACATTAAGCCTCACATAAAAGGCATCCATTTCTAGTTCTCCAAAATCTCATCACCTCTAGAGGAATTGGTCATTCACAAGTCAACAAAAAAAGATATTCATGAAATCAGTCCCCTCATCAATAACCTCAAATCACCAATTAACTTAAGTCCTGTCAAGGTACAAACACCTAAGCAGGTCTTAAGTATTCCCTGAGAAAGAATACCAAATTAAACATGCACAGTAACCTGCTACCAGGAGGCATTCAAGAAAATAATCAATGAATCAAATGAAATACAGCTCACCTGTCAGAGAAAAATTCCTCCATAGCTTTACGAGCCTGGCTGCTTTCCAGCTGCTTTTCCAAATACTGGAGACATTCCTCCAAGATGGATTCATCCAGTCCACTGAGGAGCAAAAGTAAAGAGTAACTACTAGAGATAAGGTCTGTTTCAATGTCCTCCAACCTTTATTTTTTTAAATCCAAAGTTTGTTTATAACTAAACCTTACAGGCAATATTCAATTTTTACTTTGCCCAACCTTAGCATAAAGCTTGACATACAGAAAGTACTCAATAAATGTTTGATGACTTAAGCTTCATTTTTCAAAATAAACTCTTAAAATCTGATATAACTGAGAATCATTGGCTAAGAATCCAAATGATCACTGCTTTTATTTCAAACTATTTCTAATTAACAGCACTTTAATTTATCTTATTGCCCATTCTGCTAGAAAATTAAACAAAGTGTCTAAAGCTCAGAGGCCTAAACCTGATTCTGCTAGTGTTTATTTTGTGGGGGGCAGGGAAATGAGGATTGAACTCTTCAGACACTTCATTTCTGCAGAGCTAAATTGTCTCAAATTCCCGTATCTGCTTTAAAAAAGAGAAGGACAATACAAAAAAGAAAAAAAGGATCATCTGATGAAAACCTGGACTCAACCACCACCACCACCACCACCACCCCCACAAAAAAACAGGAAATTTCAATACTTGAAATTTTTATTTGTAGTTATCAACTACAAGTGGATCAATATAAATCACCTATTAAGTCCTTCAAGGCACAAACACCTAAGAAGGCCTTATGTATTCCCTGAGTGTAGGGTAAGTAAAGTATCAGGCTTTTCCGCCCTCCCGCCATTAGGATTGATGATGGATCCTTTCGGTCCTGAATGCATGCCTGATGG
The DNA here is from genome assembly GCF_964194135.1 of Talpa europaea. Taxonomy (NCBI): domain Eukaryota; kingdom Metazoa; phylum Chordata; class Mammalia; order Eulipotyphla; family Talpidae; genus Talpa; species Talpa europaea. The sequence goes on from NC_140076.1 coordinate 10,195,667, forward strand.
CGGACACCTGGAGTAGGATGTGGGCATGCGTAGATGGGATTCACCTGAGCTGAGAGACTGGGCTTATAAGGGCGGTGTCATAGGGATGCCAGCAGAACGAATGGAAGAGCAGAGAATCACGAGAAGAACCACGAGAGAAGCAGAGAGAGCCCAAAAGAGTGAAGACTTGCTGGGGGCTGGGAGGCCTGCCAGCCTCCTGGTCCCCCAGCACTCCTGCCTGCTGTGTACCTGGTAAATACCAATAAAAGCCTGAAAAAGCCACCGAGGGCTCCAGGGCTCTCTCCTCCTTTACCCCATCTGCTCAGGTCACAGAGAATCTGCTCCGTGCCCATTCCTGCCGCTACACTGAGATAGAATAATGAATTCATAGTAACTTGCTTCCAGCAGGCATTCAAGAAAATATTCAATGAATAAAATGAAATGTAGTTGGCCTGTCAGAGAAAAATTCCTCCATAGCTCAATTGTCGGCTTGCCCACATCAATATGGCCAAAATCACCAAGGTGAAACATTGCTGTGGGACCGCCCTAATCTAGTCCACAGATGACCCATATGGGAACCAGGGTCACAAAATATTAGAAAGTAATTTTACCAATTTCCTCTGCACATTTTATCACATCTAGTAGAGTACTTAATACACATGTTAAGTTATTTAAAGCTTCCAAATCTGAACATTTAAGCCTTCCAATAACATTTATTCCTAAAACTTAATCACAAGACGATTCCTGATAACCTTGCTTGCATGCATGCCCACAATACTTAATGCACGCAAGCACAGAACTACCTGTTAAAAGAATAACTGTAAGTTATTCATAAATGACATAAGGAAGTGGCCCCATCTCACGGATGGTAGCAAATGACAGAAACCTCTCTTCAGTGGGGCTCACCTGTTGGGATCTGCATGATTGGCCAGGATGTTGTAACAGCCAGTGATCAGCTTCTCATAAACACGAGCCAAGAACTCGTCAGACTCTGCAGGGCCCAGGATGCGCTCCAGTGAGTTACTGCTGATCTCAGCAACACTCTCAGTGCTCGACTCCAAAAGAAGGGGGAGAAGGGTCCGAATTACCTGTGGTGGGTTCATCTCATCGGACCAACTTCAGCAAAGAAAACAGAACCAAGTTACTGTGCATACTCCAAGTAGTTAGTTACAAGGGAAGGCTAGGGCAATTCAATCATTTATTGTGAAGAAGGGCTTTTATCCCAGTCTTCTCCCCCTTCAGTTATTATCTATATTCAATTCATATTCTTTTTTCGTTATTAAGTCAGGAGCAAAAATAATTCCCGTATTAAAAAAAAACATTTTTGACAATGTTACATTTGTTAATGAGACATATTTTAAAATATTCAGGAAAGAAAATAGCTGAAACTTAAGCTAGTAAACTGCCCCAGACAACTTTTCTAGGAAGAATTCCAGGAATGTGGATCACTTTTAAGGCAATGTGATAAAGGACTTTACCCATGACCTATGCACAGGAAGGAAAAACTAGTCCCTCCTCTGACTGGCCCTGCTACTGACAATGACAGTGTCCAAGTCCGGCAATGATGCTAAAGAAATATTTTAAATAAATCATGGTCTTTTTAAAATTTAAACCCTGGCTTCCCTGGTGGCCTAGGATTTAATTCTCAGCACTATCAGACCTCCCCGGTGGCACAGCAAGTTGAGTGCAGCGCTGCGAGGCTGTCCGCAGCCTCTGTGGTGCCACTGGTTCAATTCCCAGCCGGCCAGGGAGATTCCCACATGGCGTGTCAGACCTCTCCTGTCTCGCCCGCCATTCCCCTCAGCAGTGTATTTTGGTCCTTCTGCCTGTTCTCTCCCTGCTCTGTCTCGTGTGGATTCTCTCACCCTCCCATGCCAATGGCCTGTACACCAGTGCGTGTATAAATAAATCTTAAAAAAAAAAAGTCTCAGCACTATCACCACTACAGCCTGAGTTTGATTCCTGGCCAGGGAGCTAACCCACTTGGCACAGCAGACCTCTCCTGCCTCTCCCGATGCGCCCCTGAGCAGAAGATTTCAGTAAATCTACTTGTTCTGCTCCCTACTCTGTCTCTAGTGAATCCTCTCATCCCCAAACCTCTGGCCTACACCCCAGTTTTCCTACACAAAAATTTAAACCCAAATCATAGTATGATTTAAAGTTAACATGCCTTTTCTGAAAAACAGTACACAAAATAAGGGGAGTAAATACTTTGCTGCCCTTCAGATCTAAGTAAAAATCATCCTAGGTAAGTACTCATATCCTGCTTTAAAGCAACAGGTTCTCTCTGCTACAGAATCATGTAAGAAAAGCATTATTATAGAGTTATAAAAGTCTCCTTGTCCTACACTAGCTATGACAGAACACAAGTTTAGAGCCCACTTAGGGCTACATAGCAGGTACTCACACAATAAGATCTCCAGTCAACCTGACCAGGGAGAGGAGGGTATGCTTCAGGGAAGCAGCCAGGGACAGACTCTGGCCACACAGAGTCCCCAAGTGAGCAGCCTGCACAGCGCTGATGTAACTCTCTGAAGGGATGGTGTCATTGGCAAAGGCATTGCGCTGAAAGGCCACAAAACAGACGTAAGTGGATAGAACACTGATCTACCAGGATAAAATTCTCACATGGACAAAAAAGAAACCAAACTGGCATAAAGATCCCATGGTGATTTATAGACGATGGCCGACCCTCAACATGCACTATTATCCATCCTGAGAAGGAAAGCGGAATGGGATTAAAGCAGCAGCTAACAAATTTTACTTAATACAAAGTTAATACACTCACAACCACTTTTCATATAATTGCTATATACTATATTTAACATTAAAACTATCGTTTGTCTCTAGTAATTTAGGAGGGTCTGGATTTTCCCATACAGCAAGGGCTGTTTTAAATTTTAAATATTCTTACACTGTAGCTCCAGGAGACGTAAACAGAGGTCATGATTACAAAGCAGGAGTAACAAGACGGCAATTCTTGACTTTTCCAAAGACGTATAACAATGAATAACAGGCATAGAGTACATACGAAGACTCAACAGTCTTCTCTAAAAGCCTAAACAAGTTAGGTCAAAGGAGCAGGTTCCTGACATAGCACTTAAGAAGAAAAGGAAACAGAAAACCCATGTGACAGGCACTTTACATTAGTAAACTTCAGTAAACTTCATTAACGCTGACGAAACTGAGACTAAAAGAAATAAAGGGGTTGTCTGTGATTAAAGGACCACAGGCTACCATGTGGGTGAGTCAAAGCACGGCAAGCACTGTTACAATATATGAAAGTCTCTTGAGAGCTAGTTAAAACCTAAAGAACTGAGACTAGAACATAGAATGGCCAGCCCTCCCCATTTCTACTCTTGGAGGAGACAGAAACTCACCCAGGACCCAATGTTGGGAAACTCATTGGTGCTGATGTTGTTCCAGGAGTCACACACAGCCTGCACCGACGATGGTAAATTCTGAACCAGTGTTGGGCCTTGAAGTGACAAAAGGAGAAGGGACCATCACAGAAAAGCAGGAATGACACACATTTAAAAGCCAAGTCCCAGTGCAGGAAGAAACACCAAAGCCCAGACTGCTGAAATGATTACTGAGAGAGCGAAAGTGGGTCTTCCAACAGCAATGTTCTGTCCAAGACTCAGCTAGCTGCGTAAGAGTCAATGCTCTCAACTGTAAAATTCTCACGTCCATCACACTCACTTCGTAATCTTGCATGTAAAGAAGACAACTGAAAACAAGATGCACTGTGAGGGCAATATTAAGATCAGGCCAAAATCACCCCTAACCCGCCGCTACCCCTGAACACTAAGTGGTGCTGCAATCTCTTCTCCTGAAGAGAAACCTTAAGGGCAGGGGTCATTCGTGCACATTGAGAACAGCATTCAGTGAGGTAGTGGAATTCAATTTCTGAAAGTGGGAATACCGAAATTAAAGGAAATACAAATGGCTATAAATTTAACTCCAATTCTACTCAAGTCCTTTTGATTTCCCAGCCTAAATTTCCACCATTCCTAACATGGGGAAGAGGCTTTCCCAAGTACAAGGCAGTAGCTTGCTGGTCTTTCTGCTCTCTGCAAGTGAAAAGAATAAAGATCTGTGCAGATGGCGAGAGATCTCGCACTTTGACACCAACCGATTTTGGTTTGGATCCCAGCTCCCACTTGAAAGATAAAGGACTTGGGGCCAATAACTTCTCTCTAAGCCTCAGTGTCCTAATTAGTAAGCAGGGATGACGATGACACTTGCCTCAAAGGGTGATTTTGAAAGTCAAAACAGATACACCTATGTCAATGCTTGCCACACAGAAAGGTTCCAGCAGCTACAAGGGGGACAGAAGTGGTAGCAGTAATACCAGTAGTAATAGTGTTACTCAAAGAAGTATATTCACTTACCAAGAGTGTTCGCTTTGCACCTACTGGAGCCAATAGCCAAAACAGCAGCAAATCCATGCAGTTTCTCCTGGGAAGGTTTTTCAGTGGCTCCCTCTTCATTAAAGTTCTGTAGCAAATAGGCTCTAAAGGAAAAAATAAGGGGAGATATAAAAGCTGAAGGAAAACAACCCAAATGCCCAAAAATAGACGACTGGATCAAAAAGATGTGGTATATATACACAATGGAATATTATTCAGCAATCAAAAGATTGTTCAAACTCATGCCATTCGCAGGAAAGTGGTTGGAACTAGAAGGAATTATGCTCAGTGAAATAAGCCGGAAGGAAAAATATCGGATGGTTTCACTTATAACAGGAATATAGAGGAACCAAGTAAGATATCAGTGTAAAAAATATATATATAATAACAGTACAAAACAAAAACAGACAATTATAAACAGAGATATATTGCAGGGGAGGAGGCGGGAGAGGGATGAGAGGGAGGGAGGGAGGAGCACAGGGGACTGTGGTGATGGTGCAGGGAGCCTTGGGGATGCAAATATTGTCTAAAAAAAGATACATGTTAAAATAAAAAAATAATAATAATAAACAAAAACAAAATAAAACACTTGATTTGCAAAAAAAAAAAAAAGCTGAAGGAATCTATAACCCTCACAAGAAAAACTAACCCATCAAACACCTCAGCTCAGGAGGCTCTGCCATAACAGGCCCAGTAGAGCGTGTGGGCCGTCAGAGGGCAGTGACTTGGTCAGCTGTGTTACTGCCCTCTTCCCAGCACCTAGAAAAGCACTGAGCACATCACAAACACTCAGATTTACTATTCATTTTGACTGCTCTTTTCTGTTCAAAACTTTCCATTCAAGCAATGGTCTTTTTTTTTTTTACTGCAAGACATTCATACTAAAATATGTAGTTAAACGACAACGATCCAGGTCCAATTCGGCAGAAAAGCACACTAGAACAGGAGCTGATCAGTACAGTCCTACAGGGACCAGATAAAACAAACCAGCTAAGGGGGCCCAGTGGGAACTGGGACAAGGCCAGCTACTCCTCAAGCTTCCATGTGGGAAGCCAGGTCCAGTTTTGACAGCTCTTCCAATTTAAGAAAATCCAGAGATTTCAATTTTTGAATAAATTCCCAACTTTTATATACTGAACATGAATCCTAAAGTACCTAAACATCATTTATGCATTGTGCAATGTTTATAATAGAAAGAGCTGAATTTCAAAATATATTCTAACTCATAAAACAATTTTTTTCCTCAAACTATATGCCATGAAATTTAAAGTACTTCATCTCAGTGAACAGAAATGGCAGTGTTTGGAAAGACTACATTATCTTTTTTGTTTCCTACAAGTTAAATGTGGCGAGAGAGGGAGCACGCAACCCAAACTGATAAAAAGGAAAAAATATAAAATTCTGAGTCATTGGGGATCTACGGAGTGAACAGTGCTTAGAATTACAAAGTTCAGTTTGAAGAACATTCAGGCTCCTAAAGAAAGCACCACCCAAAGATGGAAGTGCCCACGTCCAAGGTCTCCACACAGGCAGCCGGCCACACCTGGTGAATGATGCATAGGTGTCAATAAGCTGCAGCGTGGCGGGAAGCAGGTTCTTGGTGATCTCAGATGACTTGTGAGGATCAGTCTCGGCAGCCATCTTAGAAAAGTGTTCATCCAAAGAGACCTGGACCTTCGAGATAGCGGCATCCAGGGTGTAGATGGATTGCAGACTGGGGATTTCATGGAGCTGCAAGATGGTGGTACAGTCGATACTACAGAACGACGAGATCTTGCAAAACACATAAGATGTTAATTAGCTATGGCAAAGGCTGTGGTAGAAGCCAGGTTCTGTCATTACAACTCCAAATCTAACATACCTGTCGAGCAAAGTATTCCTCTACAATTTCAACATCGTACTTCACTGAGCTGCACTTGGTGGATGCCAGCTCTAGGAGAGACCCTGCATGTTCAGCCTTCATTCCCTGTTTGATAAGGTGATCCTATTTGGACAGAGAAACATGTTCAGGTAATCAATACAGACAGAGTATAATGCTTTCATTACCTTTAAATTAAAGTTCCCAGAGGTGTAGAGGATGCAGGCTCTAAGACCTCTTAGTAGCAAGCTCTGTTACACAATGGTACCTTTATCCAGTTGACATAGGAGCTGATCCGAAGGCGGGAAGACCAGCGCAGAGTGTGTAAGATGTCACATTCACTCATCTCAGGCGAGTTCATGGCCAGCTGGTTCATGTAAGTCTTGGAGGGCGGCAAAATACCTAGGATCCTCCAAAGTATCAAAAAGTAGTATTGAAGGGCACAGGCCTCCTGGAAGAAGCAAAAAAATGGTCACAAGGAAAGCAGGACTCCAACAGCCTCAGACCTCCCTAACAGTTAAGGACTCTTCCAAATACAGCTTAAAGCAGAATTGTGTAAAGTCCAAATTCTCAACTGAGATTTGACTCTCAAGTCTTCTCTCTAGATCTTTCTTGTGAACACACACCTAATAATCTGATAATTCACTCCATGTTCTGTACATGTCACAGGCCAAAAAAAGCTGCTCTAAGACAACCGTGACTACCTGATAATTCAAGTAACCAAAAGAGAGCAGGAGACTCTCTTCAGCAGGCCCCTATAATGACCTGGTCCTTTCTGTGACCTGAACTGATGTTACAGCTTTTAGGGATAGAGATACATTCATAGGACCAGAGAAAATGCTCAAGTGTGAGGCTTGCAACATAAGCCATCAACCAACAGTCAGAGGAGAAACAGTACTTAAGAGGCCATTAATTCGCAAAGATCATCTCTCTCAATGCTAAAAAAGTAACACAAAAATGATAAAAATTATCTCTAAGGTGAATAACCCCCCCCCCAAACCACACAGATTCAATTTATTTAATGAATTGAACAGGTCTAGAAGGAAATTTCTGGTAAACTCCTACCCAATTATCAAACACATCCCAACTGTTCCTAATCAGTCTAGGCTCCCGTGTTCTTACCAGGGCTGTTATGTTCTTGTTTTCCTTTCTCCTGACTGTATCAAGCTGGGATCCAGCTGCAAGCAGGGATGTCAGTGCAGTATAAAGCTCGTCGTACTTGACAAGCTTGGAGAAGAGAACGTCACATGCCTAATATCAAGAAAGAATCATTTTTTTCTTTTTTCTAAAAGCATTTTTTCCTATCCCATACACTATCCTCTTAACGTCATGACAAACAAAACAGCTCTTCAAGTCAGTTATTCTCCTTGCAGCAGATCCCCACTCAGGAAGCTCAGTTTATGAGCAATTATGAATACATAAGTGTCGGCTTTAGAATGAGGCAATATATTTTTGTCTATTAAAATAACCACAAGTGACAAATGCTTAAAAAGAGCCAGCCTTCAGGAATAATGTGTCAAAGGTATCAATTAGCAGGGAGTATATCCCCGACAACAAAGTAGAGACCAGCAAATAAATACTAAAATAACACTTTTCTTTTAGAGGAAGTTCAAACTCTAATATAAACCAAATTCCCTTATTACAGAACAAGTCATTCCCCCCACCTCTTGACACAAGCTGACTTTGGTGGAGGTCATCTGACCCATATTTAAGATGGGGTTTTAAAATTCCTAATACTGGGCCTCCCTGTTGGCGCAAGGGGTTAAAGCACCGCACTATGAAGCAATCTGCAGCCTCGGCAGCATGACTTCGATCCCCCACTGGGCAGGCAGCAACCCACATGGCAAGGCAGATCTCTCCTGTCTCGCCCGTTGCTCCCCTCAGCAACGTACTTCAGTCAGTCTGCCTATTCTCTTCCCACTCTGTCTCTGGTGAATCCTCTTACCCCCAGCATCTCTGGCGTGAACCCCAGCTCTTTTATACATAAATAAATAAATCTTTAAAAATAAATAAATAAATAAAAATAAAATTCCTGATACCACAGAATCGAGTCGGTTCAAATCATCCTCTGAGGCTTCTGGGGACAGGACACAGTAGAATCTGGGTTGTGGGACTGCATCTGAAAAACAATGTGCTTAGTAAAACAATGCTTTCCTTTTTAATTCTGGTTAAGAAACATAAAATGTAGAAACAACGGACACATTAGAACAAGAGTTCCCCAAACTCAGTATACTGAAATTTTGGACCAGATAATTCTTTGCTTGGGGGGCTGTCCTGTGCACTACAGGATGTTTAGCAGCTTCTACCCAGTGAATGCCAGTAGTATCCTCCCTTCCACCTGTGACAACCAAATATCCCCTGACATAGCCAAATGACCTTTGGGACAGTTTAAGAACCACCGCTAGAAGGTAAACTAAGGTATAATATGATCACCAAGTTAATCAACAAATTGTCACATAAAATTGACTGCATTAAGCCCTAAAGCTACGTCCCCAACATCAAAGGGGCTAGTAACTCACACAGAGGCTTGATATATTTCCACAAAATACATCTGACATCTAACAATCCTCAGGATGAAAGCAAACATGTTAAAAATAAGCAAGAGAGTTGCCTCATCAAAAAAACAGAAAACTGCCAAGTTTTCTCCCATTAATTTCACCAAAACCCAAAAGGAAAATCAGTTGGTGGATTAGAACTATATCCCTAAGCAAAAATTATACTTAATCACCCACAGACACAAAGATCCCTAATTCTTGTGTCTCAATGGGTTTTTTTTTGGTTGTTGTTCCTAAATTACTATGGCATACGTGGACTCTAGTTCTGAAAATGCTTCAAATCTGTAAGAATGTGCCACCCATTTTGAGTAGACTAAGTCAAATAACAAAGATCTCTAAATTCAAACCTCCTACCCCCCCCCCCCCCCCCGGATAATCACTGAGTCAGTTTCTAAATGACAATCCTCTTTCTGACCTGATGAAAAATGCTTCGACCAGTTCTCTTCTACTTCTTTGAACCCATGATAGAGAGGGGTGGTTGCCCGGCGGCTGGTGCTGTCCTGGGATCCACTGGCCCACCCAAAAGGAGGACTTAGCAGGTTATGCTGCACCTTTTAAAACATATACACTCAAATTAGAAGAGATTCATAGTCACCATTTTGCTTCTCACTCCAGACATAATAGACTGCTATATGAAAGTTTGGGTAACTCGCAAACCACAGTTAAATTTTAGATTTTTCTGTGACTTCTCTTAGAATGGAATTTCTGCTAGAATATGTAAAAGTATAGTGTTTTTCATTTTTAAGATGAAACATCTTAAGAAACCCTGAATAAAATAACCATTCACTGGCCCTCATTTTGGACCCTTAAAATAAAGAAATTTACTAGTCCATAAAACTTACTGCTCAACCACCATCCAACAACTAAGAAGCAGCTGAACACAAAAGATAGGCTTGAACTTCATGAGTTCATTTATATGAGAAAATCCTCAGGTTCTGCCTTCACAGATCCAACCAGTCACAGATGTTGGTTAGTTGAATGCACAGGTGAGGAATCCCAGATCCAGAGGGGCCACTATAAGGGACTTGAGCATCCTCGGGTTTTGCTATCTGATAGGGGCAGCAACAGGGGGCGGGGTTTCCTAAAACCAATTCCCAAGGATACCAAGGGACAGATGCAGTTATGTTTAAGTTTTGATAGAGTCAAAAGTTCTACTCAGATTTCATTGCATTGGGGTTAGCTCCCCTAACCACACATTGTTTAAGGGTCAACTGTAGTCACCAAAGGCCCAAGGGGTAGACACAGGTGAAACGGTGATTTCAGAAAGAACACCGTGCACAGTGCCTCAAATCCATTTTAACAAGTGCTTCAAAGCAAATAATCTACATTTATTGCTTCTGGCTAAGCATAAACTGTAGGTGCACACACAAAGTCCCAGTGGTCTTCTGACCACAAGCACACCTAAAATCTCAGGTGAGTAGGTCATTTTGGATCATGTTAACTCCTAAGAACAAAGCTCTCAATAACAGCGAGTAAAGGAAAAAGAATGTGTTCATCTGTACCTGTTCAAACAGATACACAGGGGCCTTGGAGTACTGATGAAGCAGGTAATCAAAGATCAACAGGAGTCGAGCCAAGATAAGTGGCACGGAGCGCATTTGGGTATCCATGTTGGCACTCAGCTCCTGGATGATCTGCACAAAAAGGGTCAATATGGCTCGCCGGCCCTTCTCGGTGAAGTTGTGGAAAATGAGAAGCAGCAGCTGCAGGTGTTCTACATTCAAATCTTCCGTCTCGTTGGGCACCACCCCTTGCAGGGCATTCTGCTTCATTGTTGACAAAAACCTACCACAGACAAAAGGAGACTATGTCTGGCGGGAAAAAGTCAGGATAGGCCCTAGAGTTATAATGTCAAGTTGTGGAAGAGCTAAACTACTTAACCCCAAGCATTAAGGCAACAATTTAAGGAAGACAAAAAGCCTAAAGAAGAAACTAAACCTCGGCTGCAAAAAAAGTTAGATGTGGTCACAGAAGCAGTCCCAAGAATGCTTCGGCTCTATCGTCTGCAGCCTCGGCAGTTCAACACCTATCCTGCCATTTCTGAGCGGGGCGAGAATTGCAAATTCCCCGAAAAGTGTGAGTTTTTCAAACTCATAAACCTGGACAGGTAAAAATAATTCGATTACTTTTCCCTATACTTATTTCTATAGTTTAATTCTTATTTTGTGTTTAGCCTACAGGTTAAATGACTAAATCAAAAATAATGCACTATAAAGCAACAAAAAAATAACTATTCAGAAAGCTTGTCAGAAGAGCTTTTAAGCAAAAAAGAAAGAAATGTAGCTACATATTACTATCTTTGCTATTAAGGGAAGAGATTTGTGTTTTAATAAGGGTTTCGCTCAAAATATCCCCCCCTACCTCCTTCCCTTTTTGCAAGGCTCCACCAGAAAAACACAGTGGGTCTTTGGCATTCAAGAGGTTTATGGTTCCTCAAATCCAGCATTAGAACAATATTGGATCACAAAAGGGGAACAGAAAAGCAAGTCTTAGGAAAACAAACTGCTTTGAAGACTCCTAACCATGCAAACAAAAATGGCAAATATAGGTCCATCTAAAGAGATTTAGGGCCTCCCCGGTGGCGCAGCGGTTGAGCGCTGGGTTGCGAGGCTGCCCGCGGCCTCTGAAGCGCTGGTTCGATCCCCAGCTGCTCCCTGGCCACCGGAGGAGGGTCCCACATGGCGAGCAGACCTCCCCTGCCGCCCGCTGCTCCCCTCAGCAGTGTACTTCGTCACTGCCTGTTCTACTCTCCGCTCTGGCTCTAGTGAATTCTCTCACCCTCCTGCGCTTCTGACTGTACCCAGTGCTTGTATGTATGTATGTATGTATGTATGTATGTATAAATAAATAAATACATAAATCTTAAAAAAAAATAAAAATAAAGAGGATTTAGATCACTAATCTGAGCATTCCCCAGTATAAAATTCTTTAGAAGTTATCCAAACAAGACTGCAAGTCACTCTAAGTGGTGTGACTCTGAAAGTAAAATAAGAGCAGGCTTCCCTGCCCTCTCTTTCAAACCACATCAGGATACATTCAGGAGTCAGGTTCTGCCTCATAATTATAACCAAATCCCCCATATATTAAAGACTCCGTTTAATATAAGCAACACATCCTCCCCCACCCACCCCACTTTAAACACTGCCATCAGAGAACCATCACAGAGTCACAGGTAAATGCCAAAGTCACACAAAAAAAGCAAATAACCTTCTCCATTGGGCTGCTCTTGGCACTCTCTTACCTGTCCCAAACTTTCAGGCATTCCGGGACATCGGGGTCACCTTGAACGCCGGCTTTATGCTGCCAGATGAGCAGGAGGCGTGAAAGCACAGAGAGGCTTTGAGGATGGATGTACAAGGGCCAGGGGCCCTCAGAAAAAGGAGCCACTCCCAGCTGCTGCAGCAGTGTGTTCTGACATGAAAGACAGACAAATGACCATTAGGAAAGACAGCGAGGTTGCTCTCCAGTGCTGCTTCTGCACTTTAAAGAAAGAGCAACCCAGAAATTCAGATATAGAAGTGGCTTGGAGAAAGAGTTTATTCACGTAACAAATATATCAACAAGAAAATTACTAATATAGCCCCCATTAACAGCTTGCGGTTAGTGTGAGAAATGCAGTCCTGAGAAGGAAAACCACATGTGATGACAGAATCAGGAAATCTGTCTAAATGGATGAATCATAAAAAGTCTGTGCCGTCAAAAGAAAACTCTTGAACAATTGTGCGAGCTAATGGTTTTTTCTCTCACAATCAGTTATATGATACAGTAACACTCGAGAGGAAGCTCCAACAACTCATATTAACAGCACAAAAATTTTGCCTGCAAGATGTTAAGGCATCTAGAATTAAGGCCGTTCTTTGCCTCTAGATGTAGTACGTCTTTCAAATGAGCTTTACTTTCAGCACAGTTAACTAAGCTACAACTTATCTTCCTAAACATACACAAACCGAGCAGGATGCCAATGGAAAACCAGACAAAAGCCCGTCTTCTCATTTGGCTTCAGAAAACACAAATCACGGTCACCTCGGGATATAAAATAAATCTCCAAGTCTGTCAAATTAAATTATAGTCTTATAAAACATTCCAGAAGAGCCCCTTCCTTGCAAATATTATCCAAAATGGCACCAATATCAAGGGTAGTGTACAATACGGGCAGTAACCACAGGCTGAGCTCTGTACACAGACTCATATGTTCAGACAGTGGCATTAAGTGGGTATGCGCGCCACCTTACTAATGAGGGAAACACAGCTCAGAGAGGTTGACGAACATAAACACAGTCACAAGATTACCATGGGAGAAACCAGGTTTAGAACTAAAGCTCACATTCTTAATCACTATGCTCAGCACAGCATAACTGACTTCTTAACTCCTGACTCCAAAACAACAAAAAAATAACATGCCTGACCTATGTCCCAAAAACTGTAGCACTATTATAATTTAGAAAACATCTAAATGTTCAAAACAAGGAATGTGCAGTTGTAATGGAAGCTACTGTAACAGTAAAAATCATTGAAAAAGTAAAGCAAGTGTGTGTGTGTGCGCGCGTGTATGTGTGTGGTGTGTACACAAAACAGTAACATGTGAAAAAGCAGAAACCAAGACTTAAGTTGTGATTATAACTGTAAAACTACGCTTCTACAGGTCCAGGCACTAGATGGAAACACGAAAAATTAAAATGAATTTCGTGGGAGGCTCATGGTTAACATATATTTTTATAATGGTATTTACACATTTTTTTCTGTGAGACTTTTTGTAGTTGATGTGGTGACATTTTCAGCCCCTGAGACATAATGAGCTAACATTCCTCAGAAGCCTGGTTTTTCCTGCCAGTCCAACTCTGACCAGTTCTAAGTAAGAGCAGCTGACTTTCTTAGAAGCTGAGCCAGCACTCAGCAGCACGCCCTGGCCTGAACCACCACCCCTGCTCCCACCCTCGGCACAGCAGGCAGCCTGAGACTCCTGTGTTCACCTTCATCTCTCCATCCTCTGCCCACCTCACTGTTTCTCATTTTCTTCAATAGCAGAAGAGATCTTAGAAATCTTAGAAGAGAACTATCTTAGAGGATAGTCCCCAAACCTATGCTATCAATCTTAACTTTTTAACTCCTGAATTTCAGACTCACATTTCCACCTAATTTCTAGACATTTCATTCATCCTACTGGCTTCTCAAAATTTCATATTTAAAATAAATCCAAGTATATCTCCTCCTACCCCCAGACCAACTCTCTTTTCTCACTTCCTATTTCTATTAAAGACAATAATGTCCTTCCAGTCTCATTTGGGTTTTAAGCCCTTGCAATGTCTTAAGACTCCTCCTTTCTGTTTCCTATAATCCCTGCTAGAGGTCCTTTTTTTCATCCCTTTTCTCATGATCCTACAGATTCAAGTCATTTTTATTTCCTCGGCGCCCACAACAGCACCCATGACACATAGCTTAGGGCTCAACGCCCATGCACTGAATGAATGAGCCGAGGTCACTGCTGCAACAACAGTAACAAATACAGGGCAGTTACCATCTAGCAGGGACTTGTACTGTGTGACAGGCACTTTCGTTTTTTGGTGATAAAATTTACCATGTGAAGTGTACAGTTTTGCTGTATTAAGAACACACATTGTGCAATCATCACCCCGATCTTTAGCACCTTTTAATTCTCCCCACAGAAAGTCTGTACCCATTGAACTCTAACTCCCTGAGACTGTGACAGAATAAGAAATATGTATTTGGTCGTTGTCCCATTCCTGGCATAGCGCTCTTAAAACTCTTACAATTCCCGGCATGGTGAGATGACAGGAATGTCTTTTGTATTCATAAAAATCCCCTTTCAACTATACCTAAGATTATGCCAATGATCTCTTGGGGGGCCCCCCCCGACAGCCTCAGGATGGGGGCTGGCTGCCAAAGGAACCAACCATGCGATTAAAGGGTTGGACCTTTCGGTCCCACCCCAGATTCCAGAAAGGCAGCTAGGGATTGAGTTAATCACCAAAGGCCAATAGAGCAAGATGCCAACAGAAAATCGACAAATAACTTTCTCATTTGCCTTCAGAAGCTACAGTATCTTAGTAGACTGCTTTATCAGACAAATGCAAAGGAAAAGAGGGGACATGCCAAACAAAAACATCTCCCAAAATATTCCAAAGTCATTAATAAATAGGTTCCAATTTCTTCTCTAAATAGGGAATAGGTTACTGGTCTTACTAATTCAGAATTTATTGCCTTGACAGTTGAAAACAATTTGTTGGACATAACTGATGTTGTTTACTTTCACAGTAAACAATGTTTACTGTTTATTAACTTTCCTTGGAGAAGAATGTATGTCTTGCAACAACATCCGAGGTCGGAGAACAGCAGCAGACAGGATGCACTGACCACTCTTCAGTCTCTTCCATCACAGCAAAGAAATTGAAGGAAAGAATTAAAGTCCCATGTTTGGAGATGGAATGGAATTCTCTGCTGTGATCAGCCAAAATTAGCAGTTACAGGCCACCAGGCTGCAAGGTCTGTAATTAGCTCTAAATGCTAAGAGGAACATCCTTGCTGAGCCTTAAGAATTCCTACTCTCTAGAAAAGCATAGCTCTGTCGCTGGTTGGACAAGTTTGGACAAGAAAAGGCCAAGTCTATGAGCTTTGAAACTTTCCTAAATAAACTTAGATCTGGGCAAGGAACTGGTAACTTTGGTAGGATACCCTAACTATATAGTCTAAGGAAGTTCTATGGGCTATGAACATAGATCAGTAACAAAATAAGAAAGCTGTGTATTAACTGAAGCATTTTCCAATCTTCTCTTAGATCAGGAAACAACTTTCCTAGTCAATTTATAGTCCCTTTTCCACCAAAAAAAAAAAATATATATATATATATATGTATATATATTTAACAGTAGGTAAGCATAAGGCGGCTTTAAATTATCTTTTTTAAACAGAATTTCTCAAATGGCTTGGGATTATGAGAATCCATTTTAACCTCTTAAAATAGCTTCCTGGGTTTCTTCCCTTTTAGGTACAAGTGCAAGCCCTTGAATTGTGTCTGGATTCTGAGAAGCCACAGAAATAATCTTAAGAATAAACAAAAAATATTTTCAAAACAATCTTAGAATAAATTATGGGAGATCTACACCATTTAAAACCCACTAGGGGGCCTCTCTGGTGGCAAAGGTATTAAAGTCTCAACGCTATCAAGCTATTGCCAGCCACTGAGGCATGAGTTTAATCCCCAGCCAGGGAGCCGACCCACATGGTGCATTCCTATTCTCCTGTCTCGCCGACTGCTCCCCTCAGCAGTGTTATTTCAGTGGATCCTCCTTTTCTGCTCCCCACTGTGTCTCTGGTGAGTCCCTCATCCCTTAGCACCCCTAACCTATACCCCAGTTCTTGTATGCATAAATACAAATAAATCTTTAAAAATATATATTTTTAAAATTTAAGGCATATAAATGCAAAATATGTATATTACATCAATCACACTTTTATGTTATATATTCAATATATATGACATATATATTATATATATAAACACTAATGAAATGAAAATTTCCAATTTAGGAAATTTCAGTGGTATCAACTGCTTCAGTCGAAGAGAGAGAACCAAAATATTTAAAAATCCTCAGTCAAGAACCCAGGTCTCCGTTTGGTGGCGGTTCTGCAATTAGGAGTATGTAAAAGATCATCTATCTGCTAGAATTCTTTTAAAACACACATTTTTTAACTTGTATCACATAGACTACTAATGCTGCTGAACTTTCCCTAGGTTCGTTGGCCACTTGCTATTTCTTTATCTTTTAGCAATTGCTTTGTTGAGGATTTGTCCACTTTTCTACCAGCATACTCATCAGGAGTTGTTTTTATGGCTTTTCCTTTTCTTTAAGCTTACTGGGGATCTGGGAATACATTTTCTTTTCCTTGAAATGATCCAATGAAGGCAGAGCAACATGAGAAGAATCTCTCAACACTCTCTCCAGTGAGGGGATTCCATGACAAACTGTGTTCCTCAGCAATCAGCCTACTGAGAGGTCACGCAGGGAGCTCTCGGCCTAAAGGGTTGTCGTGCACAAACCTGCAGGTTGGGTGACTGGAGGTCGGAAGTGACCAGAGAGTGGTTGAAGTGATAGAGAGCACCAGCAAACTCTTCATCTGATGAACCTTGACGACAACAGGAAAACTAATTATAAAAGCAGCTACTTGATACATCTCACCACCCTGCCAACAGCAAAACTCCACCAGGCATATGTCCTGTCTACTGACCCTTGAGTCCATCTTTGTCCACTTCCTTAATGATGCTGGCCAGAGTGGCCATATGGTGTTCTGAAAGAGATACACTCAGATAGTTTCGGATAAAATTGTTCCGAGAATTCAGCATGGAAGAGGTGATGAAGTTCAAAATGTTGGAAGCCAAACCTAAAAACTAAAAGGAAGACAAAGAAGTTCATCTCAGGTTCATAAAGCCAGAATGCCTACAAACCCTAAATACAAAAAGTAAAGAAAACATGCCCACCAGTCTCATGCAGTAAGTAACAATGAATTAGAGAATCATGTTTTAAATGCCCTACAGCAGGAGTAAAGTTTAATTACGATCACCTTTCCCATGTAACTGTACCAGTTATACAAAGTGGTAAGCCATTTTAATATAAGACTTCATGAAGTACTGTATGAAGAGACGATTTTCAAGTAAATCGATTCATTCCTTTTGTTCCTTTATAGCCCTGTCTCTGTCCAGCTTAAAATACTAATACGTTTAATTCTGAGGCCTATATCATCATTATACATTACTGAATTCCTAATTTACTTCTTTATTAAATTGAATTATTATTCAAATGTTTTATGGCACACCCACAGCTAGACTAAGCTGCATGAAATCAAGGTTTGTGTCCGATTCTTTCATTGACAGAGCTTCTATTAGTATGTGGGGGCGGGACACAGTGTGTCATTAACAAATACTGGTTGAACAAATAGTTAGCAAACACTTCTGATGTATGCTAATAGCTCTTTATTTCTTCACCACATCCTTGGAGGCAGGTACAATCACTCCAATATGATCTGAGACAAAATGGAACTTTGGAGAAGTTCAAATTCTTGCCCCTGGTCACATAGCAAGAGGCAGAAGTAGGATTCAAACACACTTCTAATTCCAAAGTCTCTAGGCTACTAACCTTCAATCAAGGAAACAACACGAGGGGTATAAACTATTTAATCAGACAATCAATACAACGAAGTCCTAAGCAAAAACTACCGCATTCAGTTTTCCAGCCTATAAATTGTTACAGCTCAAATGATCTGTTTTTCAACCCTTCCATTTCTCCTTCCCCAAAACCTCAGAAACCCACACTTACCAATTCAGGATCTTTGCGACTAGCCAAAATATTGCCCTTCTCTCCAGGGGCATGCTTACTGGGGCTTTTAACTCGGGGTGAGCTCTCCAGTGGAGGGGGTGGGGGAGGAGGCGGAGGGGCCGCTTTCTCTTTACTGGGGGAGATGGTCTCCTCAAACCACTGTCCCAAAATCGGCTCACTGTCATCATCTGAACAGAGCAAGAGAACACAAGGATATCTTGATGTAGTGATAGTTATAGCATACATCTGTCAAAACTCATTAAAATGTATACATAAAATAGGAGCACTTTATTGTATGGAAATCGGACCTCAGTAAAACTGTTATTTTTTAAAAGGAGCCCAAAGAACGAAGAGAAACAACTTGACTTCATTTTACTGGCAGAGAGCCCAAACATTTTCAAGAGTAAATTACTACTTGTCTGCCAACAGTAAACTCCAAGGGTAAGACTTGAGGGTGAGACTCGTGACACTGTACATTGCTCCCACAAACCTGATTATGAAGAATCTGAGATTTTTCTCTCTATTCAGACTCTGTAAACAGAAGGGATGTCAGTTCTGTCTTGGTGCTCACTACAACAGAGTCTGGAGTTTCTTTCCCTATGTTCCCTATGTTCCCACCCCAGGAAATCTATGACAAATCTCTGACCCCAGCCAAACAAACACCTCACACACAATCTTCTGAGTTCCACTGGGAAAACTCAGAGCAGAGTGCACAAATGGGCCAACATGGAAGGAAAGATGAACAAGTCAAGATGGACTCTGATTTTGGGGAGAGGAAGGAAAAACAACCTGGGCTTTGCGGACAGTAGTCTCCACCACCCAATCCTCAAGAACTTGGCTTGCTCTTAAATAACATGTCATCTCTAAGGGCAAAGACAGCCAAGACCCAAGGTGAAAGAAAATGGTGACTTGGAAACTCAAGGAACCTACAGGGAAATTGCCTGCTTCACTCTACAGCTCATCTCCTGGGAAGGAGATGAGAGTGGCCGCTACCTTGGCTGCTGTCCTCCTCCGTGCTGCTGAAATCATCCTCGTAGTAGGTGTTGGAGTCAGTGGAGGCGCTGGCGTCACTGCTCATGGAGCCTTTCCTCTGCCGCTGCAGGACGCAGGCCTGAAAACACAAGGTTTCTGTGACTGCTGATCACACAGTGGAGCCGTCCTACTTCATCTCAGTGACATAAAAAATTCTTTCTTCAAGTATTATGCCTAACAGCTCCCTTTAGGACTCGCATCACTTTACCCTGTGAAAGACTCCAAAACTAGAGCTAGGGACAAGAATTGCAAAAGGAATGTTTCCATAGCAGCTCCTACGTCTGTTTCAGCATGCCAAATTGCCACAAATCTCTAAGAAGCAACATGTATCACTCTCAATAACTGATTCAAATATCTGGAATCAGGTAAGAATTCCTCTCATTTTTAAAACCATTACCATAAATTTTGAGTTTTTAAAGGTCATGCTGCACAGTCTTATTCATTTTGTTGATGATGTTACATAAACCTTCCCAATGATTTGTTTGGACGAGACCTCACCCACCTTTCTGTAGGAAGTTGAGAGTAAGGTCAATAGCAGGTTCGTGAGCGGGACAGAGTCAATCAGTCGTTGGATCCTCTGTATGGAGGTGCTCTGCGCCATAATGCTCAAGACCGCAGGGGGACCATCGGTCTCCCAACCCTGGAAATAACAAAGAGATTGAGATACTCTGAGCACGAAATTCCTTGACCTGACAGCTCAAGCTAGCTTACCCAGAAGTGGACCAGCAATCAATTGCTATTCCTTGAGTACAACCTCCTCACCTTATGCAGAGCCTCCACTTGCAGGTCTTGAAAGAGAGATGTTAACAGTTTGACAGCATGGTTCGCCAATATTACTGAGAGCACCCCAAATCCCTGATGCCTACACAAAGAAAAAGGAAAATGCAATGAATGAAAACCTACAAACAGTGGATCATGCTGCCTCCGCATTCCAGACCCCTTGGAGACCTCCCCCTCCCAAACTGTAGATACAAGAAACAGGCCTATCATTGCAGAAGTTCACAACCTCCCTGAAGTTGACCACAGACTGACTTCAGGTTAAGAATTTCCGAACTGGAAACTTTTAAACCTACGAAATTCTGCCATTTAAACTATCAAGTCCAAGCCGTGGGATCAAGCGAACATGCTGACATTTCAATGTTGCTTGAACACTAAAGAGTTATTTGTTTGAGGTTAAAAATTACCGGCTTCTATACAAAAATCTGGGCTCAAACCTAAAACTACATAGTTTTACAATGAAGATGCATAAACCTCTTCTTTCATGGAATATTACTCAGCATTCAAAAAAAGATTAACACATGCAACCTGCAGCAACATGGACGGCGCTGGAAGGGATCATGCTCAGCGAAATAAGCCAGAAAGAAAAAGAAAAATACCGGATGGTCTCACTCATAGCAGGAATCTAGAAAACTTAAATAAGGGACCAGGAAAATGAATAACTATAAGAAAGTAAAAATCAAAGTCAACAAACAACCATGAACCAGAGACACTCTATGGAGGGTGGGGGATGGGGAGGGGAGGGATTGGGGTCAAAATAAGGCGGTCGCAATTGTATGGGGAATATAAAAATTTAAAAAAAAATTATATTAAAAAAAAAACCTCTTCTTTCAAAACAACCATATGACAAAGGTCAGCACATCTAACATACAAGCTCACATAATCAGTACGGGGAGGGGGGGCAGGGAAGACAACTACCGAAGAGAAAAGTGGGACAAAGCGCCATCAGCAGTTTATAAAAGAAGAAGCACAAGTGACCAAAATGTGACAATGACCCTAATCACACGAGTAACCAGAGAAACACAAACACGTGCAACACAACTGCTAGCCTCTCCGGTCTAACACCAGCACCGTGCGGGCTGCTGAAAGCCCAGGAGAGCCTAAGGGAGCTGCGGAAACGGCAACAGGCACACCGCTGGCGCAAGTGCAGACGAAGCAGTTTGAGGGAACAGTTCAAATGCTAAAGTAGGGTGCCCTTTGTCCTGAACATTACACGTCTAGGAATTTACCCTAAGGGGATAATTTTGTAAATGGTCACAAAGATTTTTTTTAGGTTTGTCACTGCATGGTTTACCAAAACAAGAGCCATGGAGCAGATGAATGTATACACTGGGGTCATCAGGCAACTACAGCACATTTATATAGGAGCCTATTGTCAGGCATTAAAAAATTTTATAGAAATGACACCTGTCACTAAAAGGATAGCTGTAATATTTCTACATAGTGATCTTATTTTTTGTAAATATATGTATTTCACATGTGTACCCAGTAAAATGAAATGTCTGGTAGAATGTTTCCCTATGTGGATGATTCTTTTTGCTTTCTCATGGTTTATAACTTACACGGTACACATGTGTTCTTTCTGAATCTGAAGAAACTGCACCATTTTAAAAAACATAACTTATTCTGAGGTTATGTCTTTTGGCATTCTCATACTTCCCTTTACAACAGCAGGCATGCAAACAGACATTCTAAATAACAAATTGTTCATCTCTCTGGAATACTCTCGCTACTCCCTACTTTGGTATCAAATGCCTACCATCCCAATGTCTGTTTCAAATTTCTGCTAAATTACCACTTCTCAGGGAAGTCTGCCATGATTTCTCTGACCAGGTGAAATTTCCCTATTATAATACTTTCTAGATACAATTTGACATAGATTTATATGAATATCAACCTCATGGCTCAGAAATGTCTACTTTTTCTGTTCATCACAGCACTGTACAAACACGAAGTCTGCTACAGAAAAGATACTTAGTGACTAATTTGTTGAAGTTGACTTCCTTCTTGCATTCTATGCTTGCATTCCCAGTCACCATTCCACATCTCACATAGAGAGCAAAGATCTCAAACCCAGGTCTTAAGTTGTTTCTTTCTTTCCCTTCCTGGCAGCCAATCTACTCCTAAACTGGTGTTCCCTATCTCAGGAAAGGACACAACCCAGTTGCTCATGCCAAAAACTTTTCCTGTCATATTTATAACACTCAACATCTGAGCCATCAGTAAATCCTGTCAGCTTACCTTCAAAATATATTCCTAGTTTGACTCTCCTCTGTCTTGACCACCGTGCCCCAAGTCTCCCCCATCATTTGGGGTACCACCAAGCTTCCTGACCCATTTCCTTTCTTGTCTATGATCCTATAGTCTACCCTCCACACAGCAGCTGGGTTCTGAAATTGCGAGTAAATCAGATCATGTCACCTCACAGCTGAAAACCCCCTAACACCTACAGATTACTTGGCCCTAGGTGATCTGGCCCGGGTTACCTCTCTGACCTAATTTTCCACCACTCTTCCGCCTCCACTTCACCATCCTAGCTACCCTGACTTTGCTATTCCTTAAAAATACCAATCATACTCCCACCTCCCGGCTCAGAACCGGAACAATCCTACCCCAAATATGTGCACTGCTCACTTTGTCACTGCACTTCCACAACATGTCTCCAGGGCCCTTCCTGACCATCCAAGCTGAAATAACAGCCTGTCGCCATCAAGCACCTTGCTCTGGATTAATTTTATTCACAATACTCAAATAATAATCTATCATGACCCCTTTAGTATATTTGCTCTTTGTTGATCCTATTAGAAAATAAACTCCATAGCCGCTCTCTTGTCCGCCTATGACTATGCAGGTACCTTTATTTCTCCTTCTCTTTCTCCTTTTCCTAATAAACCCATCCTTTTAAAATGTTAAAAAAAAAAAAAAAAAAAAAAGAAGACAACGACGAAGAAAAGAAAGAAAACTCCATAAAGGCAAGGACACTGCTTCGTTTGGCTTAAAAAACAAAACCTTGAACAGCACAAGTCATAGGTCTAGCTTCTTGCCCAGCAAGCAGTATTCTCCAGACTTCATCAAGACAACAGCAAATTTTTTAGCAAGAAGGCCAAGAGGACATGACAGACTCCTCACTTTACAGGTTAAACACGCAAGTGAGTATGGAACTCCAATTCAAATGAGTTCATTTTAGAAAACAGAAGCTATTTTCCTGATTTGAACTTCATAAAAATCCTAATTTATATATATATATATATATATATATATATATATATATATATATATATATTACACAGTTACTTTCTCCTTCAGAGGAAATCAGATTGGAGAGAACACGGGATCCACTCCAGCCACCAGATGGTTGACTGCCATTACCACAGCTGTTACCTTCAACCAGCTACTGAGCAAATCACCGTACTTAGGTGGAGAAGTGGCGTCCCATTAGCTCCCATCAATACAAAGAAGAGAACACAGCAAGGTATGCGTGGCAGTCAAGAAGACACATACCCCTTTCCAGGCCCCAGCTTAGGCGAGCCCACTCCCTCTTTTGTACGTGAAAGGATGTCTCTGACTCGGAGTGCAGCCAGTGGGTCTTTCTCTTTTCCCTTATCAGCCAAGGCCGTAGGACTGAGATTCAATATGAGGAAAAGGCTGTTTAACAAACACCAGGCACCCAGCAACTGGAAGTTCTGATAGTGCTGTTGAAGGCACAAAAGAAAAATATAAAGATAAAAATATTCACATTTTAGAGGCTATAAGACAGGAACAGAGCACAGCCAAGCTTCTTACCTCACCACCAGCTCGGCGGGAATTGCTGATTGCTTGTCCAATCATGTCATAGATTTCCAGCTATCCAATATAAAACATACAATCATCTAAGCAAGTTGACATATTTCATTATGCTATATCTTACACAAATTAACTTGGCTTTAGGAGTTCAATGTCCTCAAGTCACTTCCCAGTAACGCACCCCCATCACATGCCACGTGGCACTAATTCCCCTGTCAGTGCTACCCTGTCATCTTCTCGGAGGCATTCCAGTCACCCAACTGAAAGCAACACACCAGGTGCACATCAGAATACCTATGACCGATTTATTCTGCCTACACACTCATCTGACATTATCTTGTTCATTGCGTGTCTCCACCAAGCGCAGTGACATGCTTTCAAGTGTATTTGCTGATTGAATGACTTATCTTCTACCAGGTCCACTGCTACCACAAAGTTCCACTGTCTCCTACAGGAATAACCTATCTGCCAAACAAACAAGCTATGTGTCCACCTCTCAGGCCTTCTACCCCAGGGGAAGAAGTATGGAGAAAACTCCAAGTCCTTCCCTCTGTCAAGGTAATAGTGGAACTGTCCAGACTCCCGCATTTGAACACTCCAGGCTCTGGTGTTTCCAGAGGCTTGGCTTACACATTTCTGGACAATTGTAGCCGCATCGCTCTCATAGTCTTCTTCTTTGGAGCTCGTGGACCCTGTGCGCACTTGCTGGGCACTACCCACATGAAGGATGGCCATGCAGGTGGCCACACTCACACCTGGAAAAAAAAAAGATGTAGATTCCAATCAGGGCATTCTCCCAAGAACCCATTAAAATTGAAACACAATCCACCCACAAGCAATTCCATGATTTCATTACTGAAAGTAAATTCCATAAAGGCAAGACATGGTGTTACCATATGATCCAGCAATCATACTCCTAGGCATCTACCCAAATGAGCTGAAAACTGCCATCTACAAAATCCCACACTTAAATATTTACTGCAACTTTATTCATAACTGCCAACAAATGGAAACAATCATGATCCCCTCCAAGAGATGCAAGGACAAGCTGTGGGGCATTCACACACTGGAATATCATTAAAAAAAAAAGAGGTGAGCAATCAAGCCATGAAAACACAGGGAGGAACCATAATACACATTCCAAACCAAAGTAGCCCATCTGAAAAGGTTACACACTCTAAAGTTGATTCTACCTATACAACATTCTAGAAAAGGTAAAACCACAGAATGGAAAAATCAAGGGTCACTAGGGGATAGTGGGAGGAGTGAGATTACTAGGTGGAGCACTTGGACTTTAAGGCAGTAAAATCATTCTATATGATACAGTGATGATTGATACACATCATTAAGCGTTTATCAAAAGCCATAGTACTGAATGAACCCTAATGTAAACGGGCCCACTTCACAGGGAGCACAATCAACAGGAAGGGGAAATCTTGAAGGAACATGAATGGTAAGTCACTGTATTTACCTGTACAGACACCACCTGTTCACTAAATCTTCTTCAACCCTCGTCACACGGTTAAGAGTCAGTCTCTCCCTTCTTTGTGTGCCCACAACGTTCTATACTTCTCTCACTGCCTTTACCATCTCCTATTTCAGATACCTACACTGTGCGGTTCTGGTCTCTACTGCTTCTGGAGGGCAGCAAGTACAGAGTGTTCATCTCAATGTTGCATCAGCAGTTAACATTTTGCTTTTCATAGACATTACATGCACATACTATGAAATCACATGTACACATAACACAATGCCAGCAGCTCAACAACAGGGCAGTGAAGATCACTACTGGTACCGCATGGTACCTAGAAGACATACAGATGATCCTTGGGGGAAAACAGTGAACAGAAGAGAGCGAGAGTACTCAGAAGGATCACATGGCTTCCAAAAAGCATACATGTGCTTGACTACGAAAATGAAAAGACATAACTTCTCACCTGCATAGAGACAACTTAGGCTAAGCACTGTCACATCTTGCAGACGAGAAGGATTGAGAGGTTCCAACACAGGTAGAGAAAGGGTATCCAATGCCATGGTTACATCAATCACCAGTGAATGAAAACTGGAACATAACACAGCAGAAGATTAAAAAATGCCTTTGAATCATGTCTTCTATAACGTGATAAAGAAAATCAGCATGACATCAAAACGAACCAGCTTCTCTTTTTAAGAGCAGCATCAGAATGTAAAGCACATGCACCCTAGAGTACCTTACCCATTACGGACAGCAGTGGCATCTGCTACTGTCGCTGGCATGATGAAGAAGGAATTGGCCAGCACTGCATCCTGAAACCGATTGATGTAGCGCAAGAAATACGGCAGGTTCAAGCACACACGCAGTAGCTTCTCAGAGCCACCTGGAGTAATGAAAAGGCTCGACCTTACAAACAGGATTCTGGCTGCTGCTTGAGTCTTTTCCACTTAAGGAATTTTTGAAAAGAGAGAAAATGAGCCTTTTAGGGCCTCCCCAGTGGCGCAGCGGTTGAGCGCTGGGTTGCGAAGCTGCCCGCAGCCTCTGCAGCGCCGGTTCGATCCCCAGCTGCTCCCCAGCCACCAGAGGAGGGTCCCACATGGCGCACAGACCTCTCCTGCCGCCCGCTGCTCCCCTCAGCAGTGTACCTCGGTCCTTCTGCCTGCTCTGCTCCCCGCTCTGGCTCTGGTGAATTCTCTCACCCACCCGCGCTTCTGACTTGTACCCAGTGCTTGTATGTATGTATAAATCAATAAATAAATCTTTTTAAAAAAAAAAAGAGAGAGAGGAAAAAAAATAAAAAGAAAACGAGCCTTTTGACAATGATCAGTCTTACCAAGCTCTTGAAGACTAGCCACATTCTGAGCTATGAATACATTCTTGGTTTTGATAGCAGAGGCTTGATCTGTGGATGACTGTTCATCATTTTCTCCTTCCACCTGAAGAGAAACAAAGAATGTGAAAGGCCCATAAGACATTCTATCTAGGGCTGCGTCCCTGGACTTCAGACACAAACTATCCCAAATAAGCGGCAGCTCCATGGGCACTTGTCATGCTCCCCAGTTAATGTGGGGCAAATTGCTCTTGAACATGGGAGAATGTAAAATACAAGTTATTTTCCCCAAGAGAAAAGAAAATATATACTTTTAAAAGTATGTGTATGTGTGAGTGTGTGTGTGCGGAGAGTGTCCATAACTGGTAGAATAATTCCTTCTGTGGAAAGGGAAGATGTTCCTTATTATTTATCTGCACTGAAAAATGCCATAGGAATGGTCATCAAAACTAGTCACTGGGGCCTCCCTGGTGGCGCAAGGGGTTAAACACCACACTATGCAGCATGAGGTCAATCCCCGGCCAGCCTGGGAGCAATCCGCATGGCGCAGCAGACCTCTCCTGTCTCGCCCACTGCTCCCCTCCGCAGTGTATTTCAGTCTGCCTGCCTGTTCTGTTCCCCACTCTGTCTCTGGTGAACGAACACACACACACACACACACACACACACACACACCCCTCACCCCCCTGGCCTGTATTCCAGCTCTTGTATGCATAAATAAATCTTTGGGAAAAAAAAACTGTAGTCACTGGACAAAAGGAGCTGTGGTTTTACTTTCTTTTGCTTTGTATTCTTCAATCTGTTTTCTAACATAGGCTGGTAAGACCATTCAATATCACCAATATAAAATATATCTGTTACTTATTTTTTCTAATATTATCTTAACAAGCCCCACAAGATGAGAACATGCAGCTGAAATAACTCACAGGAGTCTGTGGACCAACAGGTGGTGATGCTACAGTTCTAGGGTTAAAAACTGACGTCAGTTGGTTCAAAAAATTCATCTGTACTTCCTTCTGCCTCAGCTCGGGGCTAACTGGGGAGGCCAGCTCTTTCTGATCTTCCACTGGAAAACACAAACACAAAAAAAAAGATGAGGAAAGTGCCACCAAAGGCAAAACAGGAAAAAGCTGAGCAGAGAAAGGAGCCAAGTAACCAGGTCTGGCAAAAGATCACCCACCATCTGAGAGTGTCTTCACTGTTTGAGGCAGCTTGGCTGATTTCATCATTGCTGTAAATGTGATTATTTCAGTTCTGTCTAGCCGGCTACAGCCAGTGCATAAGCCCTTGATCAAAAGAATCAAGTGTTTCTGAAAAGAAAAATTCAAATATGCCTTTTAGAAGATTCTGCCCTTTTGGGAATTGTAAATGGCACAGGGTCACAGTTCATGTCAAAGCTGTAAATCAAGAAAAAGCACTGAAGTAGAGACTATAAGCTGATGGTCCTCACCCTGTACGTGGCTCACGTATTTGTCTTATTCTGATGGGTTTTTTCTTTATTTGAAGTTATGGAAGGTTTTACATCCAAATCCAGATTTTTTATGTATCTCAACAATTCACTAGAATAGCCTCCACCCCAATGGCAAAAGTCACTAAGTAGTGACTAAGATGCAACACACTAGGTAGTGTAAGTAAGTGGTATAAGTAAGTGGTGCAAGTAAGTGTGTAAGTAAGTGGTGTAAGTAAGTGGTGTTAAGTAAGTAAGTGGTGTAAGTAGTTTAAGTAAGTGGTGAAAGTAGTGTAAGTAAGTGGTGAAAGTAGTGTAAGTAAGTGGTGAAAGTAGTGTAAGTAAGTGGTGAAAGTAGTGTAAGTAAGTGGTGACTAGCCCTTTCAGGCGAGTCACGCCCCCTTCTCAAAACTGTACTCCCTTCATTTGACCTGCCTCTCACTTGTAGACGTGAGACTCCACAATCCTTGAAATAGCTTCTACAGCCCTCTCAAGGGTAGCAAACTATAGTCTCCATTCAAAAAGTTTCTGAATCAGTGTTACATTCATTCATTTACATATTTTCTGTGATGCCTTCACAGTACAAAGGAAGAGCTTAAAAGATAGAGACTAGTCACAACAGAGACTGGACAACCCACAAAGGATTTACTATCTGGCCCATAACAGCAAATGTTTACCCATTCTTACTCTATGTCAATCCTCTTCCATCAATTCCACTAATCAGTCATTTTCCTACCTCAAGATAAGGGCCAGAAATGGGGCCATCACTCACCTGGGACACAGCACAAGCCTCATCTGGATTCTCCAGACGCAGGAGAGAAAATTCAATCAGGACTTTACAGGCGGCTGCTACGGACTGAAGCTGATTCCGGGGAACTGAGAAAGTAATAAGCTTGACTTAACTACGGACTGCTAAAATTCAATACATCAAACAAGCACCAGGATGTATTTTGTCCAACATTCCCAGGACCAACTACCCAAGGGGTAAACAAAGGCATCTTGGCATTGATGAGCATCAATTTATTCTAGATCAATTTATATTTACTAGACATCAAAATAAGTATAGGGCCTCCCCACTGGTGCAGCAAGTTGAGTGCAGTGCTGTGAAGCTGTCCGCAGCCTCTGCAGCGCGGGTTCGATTCCCAGCCAGCCAGGATGATACCCACAAGGCACGGCAGACCTCGCCTGTCTCACCCGCTGCTCCCCTCAGCAGTGTATTTCAGTCACTCTGCCTGTTCTGCTCCCTGCTCTGTCTCTGGTGAATTATCTCAACCTCCCGCGCCTCTGGTCTGTACCCCAGTTCTTGTATAAATAAATCAATCTTAAAAAAATAAATAAATATAACAAGATACTTATATGACGGTAAGTACCAAACACTTCAAATATATTTACTCACTAAATCCTTAAATCAATTCTATGTTATTATCATCACTCCCCTTGTACTTTTTTTTTTTAAAGAGTTTTTTTTTTATACAAGAACTGGGGTACAGGTCAGAGGTGCGGGGGGAGGTTGAGAGGATTCGCCAGAGATAGAGCAGGGAGCAGAACAGGCAGACTGACGAAATGCACTGCTGAGGGGAGCAGCGGGCAAGGCAGGAGAGGTCTGCCACACCATGTGGGTTGCTCCCTGGCCTGCCGGGATCGAACCTGCGCTGGAGAGGCTGCGGACAGTTCCACCGCGCTGCGCTCAACCTGCTGCGCCACCGGGCAGGCCCTCTTTTTAAAAAAAAACACATGGATCTAAGAACAGAGTACTAAAAGACTTGTCCAAGATCACAGAGTTAATTCAAATCCAGAAAATCTGGCTCTAGAGGTCAAGCTCTTAACCACGGTAGCAATTCCCTTTCTCATAGGTTCTAAAAGCCTTTCTGCAAGGGATTTCCTATACAAAGTTTATTCAAGATAAAAATGATTCTTTCATTAGTAACCAGTGCCTAAAATAAACAGCACTGGACACTGAAAAACTACTCAGCAACATTACAATTTCCTTTCCGTTTACTTGCTTAGCAAACTAAGTAAGCCAATAATCAGAATTCTTCAGCATTATCTGGAGACTAAAATATAAACTGAAAACACAAAAATTTTTAAGGGCTTGGACATTTTTGGGGTATAAAACTTTCTAAAAACGGGGACCTGGTTTTGAAATCCCTTCACATACCAAAGAACAAAGAGAATTCACCTTCTCACGAAAAACAAATAAGGGACAGCGCCTTGGTTAATGGCTGCAACTCCAGGTCAGTATCTACCCAACCCCACCGCCAAAGAAATTAGCACACTAGTAATTACATGCATGAACTCAATGAAATAAAATTCATTAAGAAGACAAGGAAAGTTAACTCAATGAAGCAAGTGTCCAAACCTAGTAGTTTTTAAATTCCTCTTGCTTGGTTCCCTGAGGCAAGGGAACTTCAGGGACCCGTCTCCACTCTGGGTGCACAGGCAGGAGCGCTAAAATGCAGACTATTAACTAAGTGTTCAGGCACCCTAACACAAGGCTACCCATACACCACCCCTTCCCCCACACACACACACACCAGCCCTAGGAAGAGAATGACAAGAGTGGATACATACTGAGGCTGCAAACTGTAGTAATATAGTGCGTGGAAAGTGCAACAAAAGATGAGTAGAAGGGCTCGTACTGCTTCTCATGATGCAGGATTTCTGATTCACTGCAAAGAAAGTAATCCCATCAGCATTTACTGTGTTTACTGTGTGCCAGATGCCACTTCATAGGCAGGACCTCATTGAATCCTTGCAGCAATCCTACTTGTTAACACTGTTATCATCCCTATATTCAAGACTGGGAAAATAAAGTTTAGGAGAATAATTAAAATTAAACACATTATTCAAGGTATAAAGGCTTAATAAATGGTAGGGGCTAATAAACGGGAAACATTTGCAAACTCACTTAGAATTAAGGAAATGCAAGTAAAGATGTAACAGGTTACCAGTGCATTCAATATTACTGATTGCAAAGACCAAAAGCTCATAATGCTATGTGCTGGCCAAAAGAAAAGAGACTATTTTCAAAGTTCTGAAGTATAGCAGCCCATTCTGAAGGCCAAAAACAGTCCAGCCCATGATGCAAAAAAGTGAAAGAAACAACTCAAGTGATTTCATCTCATCAATGCAAAAATCCAAAATTCACTAGCTACCAGGGCTTCCACTTTCTGACGTGGGATTACAGTCAGATCAGGACAAATTAACGATGCCTCTTATCTTCAGCTAAGGAAAAGCCTCCGTCTGTGAAAATCTGGAGCCTGACTAGGTCTAAGGGCTGGATATTTACTTCTTTCTCTGCTAACATCAGATGTTAATCTACAATCCATGAAAGTAGACAAGGACAAGACTAAGAAGTATTTATTAAATGGCAAGAGAGATGTAGGTAACCAGTTTTCTAGGTGAGTTAATTCTCCGGCAGGAAGTGTCAGCCTAGGAAGAGAAATACAAACATAGTCAGGAGTCACTAAAGGCAGACTACCCATCCACCTACAACCTACCAATACAGGAGTCAAAAGACAACTTCAACATTCAGAAGGTGCCAACATCAGTGGCAACACACCTCAAACAACATTTGAGAGTCTAGGACTGCAAACACTTTGCTATTTGGGGATTTATCAAGGATAAATGAGTATATGTTAAAGATCAGTTTCTTACTTTGGAATTATCTTTCGCCAAGAAAAAATATTTATGTGGCCCTTATTACATGCCTCCTGCCCACCGAAGATCATGGTTCCCTATTTTGCAGAGGGAGGAAACAAAACCTCTGAACACCAAGTAGAACTCAGTTTCTGGCGGCCATCACACTGGCAAGGGGCACATCCTATCAGCAGAGAACTCCCTGCACTAAATCCCCTTGTTTCTACCTGGTATTCTTAGTCACTCCTTTCCTGCCATCCTTGCATTTTCTCATGTATTATCCCCATCCGGCTGTCTCATCCTGTACTTTCACATTGTAATTAATGAGTTGTTTACCTTCTCTGATTTCAAATACTCAGAGTACTTACACTTTTTTCAACTAGACAGATTTACCAAAACTAAGAAAAACTCCCCAAAGGATGAACTTATTCTGCCGCTTTCATTCCCATTCAGAAAATGAAAATATATCCAAAATATAGGAATAAACTCTATTAGCTGCCTGGTGCACTACTGCTCCACTGACTAAACAACTCCCATTTCCTGCCCTGGAAGTACACCACTACCTTACTCCAGTAAAGAAACCAGAAGAATGCACTTTGCAGAAAGATGGACAGCATAGGGAAAAAAAATGGAGCAATCCTGAGTTCTACTTAAGGCAACTCAAGATAAACCTGGGAAAACTGGCTGTTAATATGACTTGAAGGATGGAGAGATGTGGTCCTGTGACCCAAAGAACAACAGTGTTTCTCTTGATTTTAAACAAACGTGTGCATGAGTCACCAAAAAAAGATGTACTTCTGCACTCCCTTACCCCACCCCTCGTTCCTCAGGAATCGGACAAATACCAAAGGATGCATAGATCAGAAAAAAACAGAGCAAAGGCAAGAAGTCAAGTATAAAGGGTAAGAATGAAGAAACTGAAGGCAAAGATAAAACACAGAGGAAGAAAAATAGGGAAACTTAAAGGTTAAAAAATAATGCCTCAGGGCCTCCCTGGTGGTGCAACTGGTGAAGTCTCAGCACTGTGAAGCTATCAGCAGCCACTGCAGCACTAATGCGTTCCCCAGCCAGGGAGCTGACCCACAAGGCACAGCAGACCTCTCCTGCCTCGCCTGCTGCTCCCCTCACCAGTGTACTTCAATCAGTCTCTGGTGAATCCTCTCAACTCCACACCTCTGGCCTGCACCCCAGCTCTCGTATGCATAAATAAATAAATCTTTTTTAAAAAAATAATAATGCCTCTCCTCTGGTCAATCAAGCTATCTTCCTCAGACACCTGCTGACTCTAACCAACTTTTCAACGGCACCACTGAACCTAAAATGCTGCTGAAATATATGGAATCTGAAGTTTTTCTATTCCATACTAAAGCAATGTGATGCAGAGTACAACAGGAAACAGCAGCTAAGCAGCCAGGTCAGAAAAATCCAATTTGACATCTAAGTTAATTTTTTTTTAATTTTTTTTTTTACATTTTATTAAGATTTATTTATTTATTTATTTATTTATACAAGCACTGGGTACAGTCAGAAGCGCGGGAGGGTGAGAGAATTCACCAGAGCCAGAGCGGGGAGCAGAGCAGGCAGAAGGACCGAAGTACACTGCAGAGGGGAGCAGCGGGCGGCAGGAGAGGTCTGCGCGCCATGTGGGACCCTCCTCCGGTGGCCGGGGAGCAGCCGGGGATCAAACCGGCGCCGCAGAGGCTTCGGGCAGCTTCGCAACCCGGCGCTCAACCACTGAGCCACCAGGGAGGCCCTGACATCTAAGCTTAAAAAAAAAAAAGAACCAGTTAGGGTCCAGAAATATCTTCTATAAGGACAAGAAAGAAATCTGAGAGGGCAAAACAAAAGACTGAGGACTGCCTCCCTTCTCCCTCGTAGATAACATACCACTCATATTTTTTTGTGTACTGTGGAAACTCCACAAACTACTTTCCCCTGATCAGATTCATAAATTCCCAAGTACAGAATCCACTAACGCTATAGTCATGAAACACGCAAGCATAATGAATTACATTCATTTATACACACAGACACACCCCTCCTGTGTCAGAGAATCTAATACATACCAGGCAAAGGAAAGCTTTCTGATACATCACATGCTTGACAAACCTATGATAACCGTGACACTGAGACATGGAAACATTAACATGAGGCCTAATCTCACAGTTAGACCCTACTGCATGGTGGGAGGCATTTCTTTTTCTGTAGGTCAATCACAAAAAAAGGATTGTGGCATCAGTGCCTCTCCTTTTCAGGATTTTTAGGAGATGACTGTGCATAATCTAATGGGGATGACGTAACAACTTCTGCCTTCCCAAGTACCTCTCTTTGGCCTAAATTTTATCGAACAGTGAGGAAGCAGTCTCTCAAAGAGGCTTTATCACCAATGAAGCAAAGATAACCTGGGAAGGGCTGGCTCCGGATAAAAGGGACTATTTTTTTTTTTTTTTTTTTTTTTATAGAGGCATGCTTTAGTTATTTGTTTGCTGGTTTGTTTGTTTTTTGTTTTGTTTATACATGCACTGGGCACAGTCAGAAGAGCGGGAGGGTGAGAGAATTCACCAGAGCCAGAGCGGGGAGCAGAGCAGGCAGAAGGACCGAAGTACACTGCTGAGGGGAGCAGCGGGCGGCAGGAGAGGTCTGCGCACCATGTGGGATCCTCCTCCGGTGGACGGGGAGCAGCCGGGGATCGAACCGGCGCCGCAGAGGCCGCGGGCAGCTTCGCAACCCAGCGCTCAACCGCTGCGCCACCGGGGAGGCCCTAAAAGGGACTATTTTTTTGGCACAACAGTCAAATTATTCAGTGACAACCATGCTCAGCAACATATCCTGCAGTTAATAAAGAAAACCGTTTAATAGTGCCCTTAATCGGGCCTTCCCTGGTGGTGCAGGTGATTGAGCGCAGCACTGTGAAGCTCTCCACAGCCTCTGCAGCAGCACAGGTTCGATCCCCGCCGGCTGGAGAGGGTCCCACATGGCGAGCAGACCTCTCCTGTCTCGCCCGCTGCTCCCCTCAGCAGTGTATTTCGTCAGTCTGCCTGTTCTGTTCCCTTTTCTGTCTCTGGTGAATCCTCTCACCCTCCCGCGCATCTAGCCTGTACCCCGGTTCTTATATAAATAAATAAATCTTTAAAAAAAAACAAATAGTACCCTTAATCATGGCTATATCCAGCAATTATATTAATTAACTCCACATGTATGTTGTGGGATTAAACATGTATGTGTTCTATCAAACTAGTTCTAGGTCCATTTTTGGTCAGGAAAGGTGAAGTTTAAAGCTTTATTACCAAAAGCAAGCTAGCAACAGGAAGCAGAAATGAAAATGAACTGCCTATAAGTAAACTCAAGTATCTTTTTCTTTTGAAAATCTAAGGATACTTTTGAGACTATGTTTCCCAATTTATCCATGCTAATCTATATCACCTTTGTTTTACAATTTGGTTACAAGGTCAACCTTAAAGAGCAGCCTCTGAACCTAAGAATTTTTTTATCTACCTTTTCCTCAAACCAAAAGGTTAATTTCAAATAAGAAATTATGAAAATAATCAAGTCAGAAAACAGAAAAGGTGGATACTGAAGAGTCTCTTGGGGTATGTGTCATCATCCCCAATAGTCAAAAAGAAATTCAACGGATGAGCACGATGCCAAGAAGAAAGTGAGAGCTGGCATGAGGGAGACAGGACATCAGCAAGGGAAACAGAATAAAAGACTCAACAGAAAAGAGAAGGTCCCTGGAGGCAAGGAGGAAAAACGGAGCAGGCATTGGAAAGAAACAGAATAACCACAAAAGTAAAGTAGAGCTGGGGCACCTAGCCCCTCATAGCACCCGCACTGGGCAGGCTCTAACCTGGTACTATATCCAGTGACTGTAACTTGACATTCAAGAAATACTTCCACAATTCTCACACTCTTATTTCATTTTTTTTTTGGGGGGGGGGGAGGCAAACAGAGCTTTTGAGAAATATTAATGGCCAAATACTAATTTTTTACCTCTAAACGAGGAGCTGGCAAACTATGGCCTGTAAGGACAAATGACAGGGCCACGAGCTTTGCATAGCCCACATTTAAGGAGAACTGAAAAAAAATCAAAAATAACTTATCTTGT
The DNA here is from genome assembly GCF_964194135.1 of Talpa europaea. NCBI lineage: Eukaryota > Metazoa > Chordata > Mammalia > Eulipotyphla > Talpidae > Talpa > Talpa europaea. The sequence continues at coordinate 10,231,387 of NC_140076.1, forward strand.
GATATGAAATATAATATGAAATTTACATCTCAGTGTCCCTAAATAAAATTTTGGAACACAACCATGCCTGTTCTTTTATATACTGTGCATGACTGTTTCCACCAATCAATGGCCAAGCCAACGAGTCCACAGAGAAACTACATGGTCAGCAAATATTTACTATCTGGCCCTCCACTGCGCCAACCTCCACTCTACACCAAAACGAACACTTGATATGTTTGGTTCTTTAAACCATAAAGAACTTGTAAGCCAGGTATTTCTTCTGGAATGTTTCCTAAGATCATACTCTTCCTACAGAGCCTGAGGTCACATAACAGGCTTTCAAAGTTAACTAAGGCACAAAAACCAGAACAGATTTCAAGGATCTTACCTTGCAATAAAAGCATGTGTTACTGCACAATTATCAGTCTGAACCTCTTTTCTAAACCACTGAGCGGTCTTACTAGTGTCTACAAACACAGGCAACTCCTCATTCCTTTAGCTGATTCCGGGGAAGGATGGGCCACTAACACAAAGCAAAACTCAAACCCGGTTTTAGGTACTTGGTTTGGTTCCTCCCACAGTAGGTCGGACCCACTGATGTAGCTTAAACTGATAAGAGCAAATAACTACACTTAAGCTCGGCCAGAAGGCTAAGATGCAGTTGGCTATTAGAGAATAAAAGGCGCAGATCCTGACACCAGATGTCTGAGAGGGTGTCAACAAATGGCTTTTTAACCTACTGAGCTGCTGCCCCTGGTAACACAAAAGCAAATGTTCTTTGAAAAATAAAAAAAGTGGAAAGACCAGTAACACGACGAGTACAATTCCTGCGAAACACCAGTAATCCCAGGGCTTGAGATAAAAGCGGCTCATCCTTGGAGAGCAGCAGCTCTGATACCTGCTGGCACAGGAGCCGCCGTGGCTGCTGACGGGCCGGGAAAGTCCGTCTGTGAAGGTCCCGGTTAAGCCGGGAGCCCCGCCGTCCACGGTTACTCCCGGAGGCGCCCCCAGCAGCGCGACCCCGACAGGCGCCGCCGCGGAGCCGCCGCCCGACCTTCCCCTCCCGCCGCAGCCCCGTCCCGCGGGAGCCGGCCGGGTCGGGGGGCGCGGCGTCCAGCGCGGCCCCCGCTGGGCTGGGGGCTCCCGGGGGGGCTCCCGGGGGGGGTCCCGGGGGGGCTCCCGGGGGGCGGGGGGCGCCTCCCCGCCGCAGCCCGAGCTCGGCCCTGCGCGGACCCAGCCCCGCGCGCCCCGACGCCCCGCGCGGCCCGGCCCGAACCGCCCGACCCGACGCCGCCGCCGCGGAGCCGGCCGCGGCCCCGGGACTCGGGGGGCAGCGGCGGGGGCGCCCCGAGATCGCCGGGCCGGGCGCGAGAGCGGCCAGAACGCGGACCCGCCGGCGCCGCCTCGGGGCGCCCCCGCTCCGCGCCCGGCGCCCGCCACGCCCGAGGGGCCCGAGGCCCGGGACCGCGGGGGAGCCCGGCCGCGCCCCTCCCCCGCCGCCGCCGGTACCTCTCGATCACCGCGGCCACCAGCTGCGGCAGCTCCTTCATCTCGAAGGCGGAGTAGGACGCGGACAGCAGCGGCCGCACCGCCACCTCCCAGCCCGGGCCCGGCTCCGGCCCCGCCGCCGGGGCCCCGGGCGCCGCCGCCGCCTCCCCGCCGCTCGTCGCCATCTTCCGTCGCGCTCCTGCGGCTCCTCCGGGGCTTGCCACCGGCGCAGCGCCGCCTCCCGGGAGGGGCGGAAGTGACGCGGCCCTGCGTCAGACTGCGCGACTCGGTCGCCGCCCCAGCCCTCGACGCGGGGACGACCTCTCGGCTCTCCCAGAAGAGCGTGGCGCCGCGGGGGGCGGGGGGCCGGAAGCGCTGCGCCGGCGTGGATCTGCGCCTGCGCGGCTCGGCGCCCCAGGGAAGGGCGGGGCGCTTTACCCCCCCCGCGCCTGCGCGCTGGGCGTCGGTCGCGACGTTTGTCGCTCTGCGGCCCCTGGCGCCCGGCAAAGGTGAGTCTGGGATTCAGTTTCAGTTGGCGAGACCAGGGCGGGGCGGACGGGGCGTCGGCGCACACGGGCCAGGCCCGAGGCTACCGAGGACGAGAAGAGGCCGCCGAAACCTAACCCGCCGCGCCTCCGCGCGTTCCCCGAGAGCGGCGCCGCAGCGCCCGCGGCTGCTTTAATCAGCGCGCGTTTCCGCAGGACGTGCCGGCCCTTGGACTCCGCACAAGCTTCAGAACAGCTTCTACTTCGCGCCCCGAGATTCTCCTAGATGTGTTACCCGCTTTAGTGTTTCTAGCTCGCATTTGCATCGCTCTTTGCAATTTGTCACGAAGTTTCATTTTCCGTTTTCTTCCAGCAAAGAAAGAAGATAAGCGTTTGTTTGAAGGGAGGCTGGGACTAGGTTTTTGCCGATAAAAAGATCTGGCTGCCAGAGGTAAGGGGACAAAGCGGTTTGACTCAAGGAAAGGCATGCTATGCGTGCTTTCAGGACATGCTTGGGTGTGCGATCTGGATGGTGGACGGCGTCAAGCTCTGAACCCTGTGACTTGTCTGAACTGATACAAGAAAGATGCTGCAGCCATGTTAGAAGAAATGCAGTATGGGGGGGGGGGAGGAATTAAGCAGTGATAGCCGAATGGTTTAAAGATCAGTGTGGGGGTATAGACTAGAAGGAAGCAGGAGGACCAATTGGGGGCTGAAAAAGTTCTGTCTTGACACCAGTCATGGTTACATGGATACACAGAGAGTATTTTTGAGCTACAGGTTTATGATAATGTACACTTCGGTAGTTATAAATTATCCTGCAATCTAAAAACAAGTCTTTGTCAGTTCAGGAACCTCATTCTCTGTTCAAAAACATGGCATTTTTGTTTCAAAAATTGTCATCTTATGGTTACTTGAAACAAACCCTAACAGATACTGTGTGTTTATAAACAATCAGCAGAGTGAACCACAGCGATTGGCTCCCAGCAGCCCACACTATTCTTAAGCTTTTACAAAGTTACAAGAAACCAGTAGTAGGTACATTCTGTGGAAACGTGCAGTGCAACACCCAATACTATAAATGGAGAGCTGAGAGTGGCTCCTTTTGGTAATTCATAAGGAACAGACTTCTTTAATACCAAGATTACAAGAAAATAGAAGTCCACTCTAATATAAGTTCGTTGTAACCCACAAGTATTAACGTATCTCCACCATACTGTATCTTATATGAATTAAAAGCAAAGAAAATGTCTCTTGTAGCCTTGGTTTAAGAGAAGTCATTTTGTCAGTTTTACAGAGTAACAGAATCCCAGAATCTTAAATATAAGATCCAAAATGTAGCCACAGTGTTTTGTAAACTGATTCTATATTCCTTAGCTGTTACTGCCAGGGCCACGTTGGTCCTCGAGATTGAGAGAGAAGATGCCAGGGAGGAGGATAAAGCATATGTAGTCAAACGTTAATATTTGGGGGATCTGAGAATTTTCCATACTATCCTTGTAACTTTTCCGTAAATCTGAAGTCATGTCAAAATTAAAAGTCAAAAGATGGAAGTGGGTGGTGATAGGACATTTGGTGGTGGGCAGTGTGGTAACAGTTGCCAAGTGAGAAACTACACCTGCAGCCTATACAGTGTTGCAAACCAGTGTCACCTTGGTACAAAAAATAAAATTCAACAGGAAAAAGCTTGCAAATACTTTGCATGTGATTCGGAAAATGTGACTTAACATAAGGGAAGCAATACACCCTAAGTCAAGGGAAGTGGTGTGAAATGGTTATAGTGTTCTCTAGCATTTGGGAGAGGATAGCAGGGAGGGGCCGTCCAAGCCAGCAGAAGTGAACATTCTGGTTTCTTGGTAAAAACCATACACTGGACACTGGCTCTCACATGCCCATTCTAACTCCCTGATGCCCAAGCAAACTTTTATTTTAACCTGTTATACATATTTTTTTCCATAAGAGAGAAAACAGACTCCAGCTCACTACAGAGACATTAAGTCCTCTTTGCAATGACAGTTTTATCATCAGCAAACTGCCACTCTGGTTTATCTGTCCTCTGGTCTAGCTTATTTTATCACAGTGATATACAATATCACCAAAACCATAAAGTACCATGAAACTTAATAAATGAACCTTTGAAATGTATTTTTGCTTTTTTGACTTGCACTCATTCAGATTGCATGTTAGGCAACAGTAGACAAGAGCGGACTAGGATATAAGTTGTGGCAGCTTTATAAGGATACCCTCTCTATACTTATCAGTATTATAGATCATAAATGTATATAAGCCGGGCCTCCCCGGTGGCGCAGCGGTTGAGCGCTGGGTTACAAAGCTGCACGCAGCCTCTGCGGCACCGGTTCGATCCCCGGCCACCGGAGGAGGGTACCATGTGGCTGGCGCGGAGACCTCTCCTGCCGCCCGCTGCTCCCCTCAGCAGTGTGCTTCGGTCCTTCTGCCTGCTCTGCTCCCCGCTCTAGCTTTGGTGAATTCTCTCACCCTCCCGCGCTTCTGACTGTACCCAGTGCTTGTATAAATAAATAAATAAATCTTTAAAAAAAAAGAAAAAAATGTATATAAGCCTTAGAATTGGTGGGGAAATGGCTTCTGGACTAGACGTCAGACTCAACGGACATCACACATTAACTCTGCCTAGTAAGGAGGTGCACATATCCCTGGTTACAAATACTTACTTGGGAAGATGGTCCACATGACACAAGATGGACTTTTCTGGAAGGATATTTGATTGAGTTCATAAAAGTCTCTAAAAGAGTAACACTTAAGAATTACAACCTTTTTTGGGCCTCCCCTGGTGGTACAGTGGTTGAGCGCTGAGCTGCAAGGCTTCCCACAGCCTCTGCAGCGCCAGTTCGTTCCCCGGCTGCCAGCAAGGGTCCCACCAAAAAAAAAAAAAGAATTACAACCTTTTGACCATTAAAAAAAAAAGCCAATCCATATTACTAATAGTTTTGGAAAGCTCTCCATGAAGTAGTGTAAGTGATAAAATCAAGTTGCAGAACATTATGTGGAGACATACCAAATTGTTCAGTGGTTACCTGTGGAAAATAGAGGGTAGGTAACAGGGGAGATTCATCTTAATTTCTTTGGCACTTTTTTTTTTTTTTAACTTTTTAGTCTTTTAAAGAACTTGGTGACCAAAATTTAAGCAGTTCATTTACATAGACTACAAGTGTCTTTCCATATTGAAAGACCGATGAGGGGGCCTCCCTGGTGGCCCAAGGGATTGTCTCAGCACTAGGAAGCTATCAGCAGCTCATGCCCTCAGACTTCTATGAAGAGGCTCTAACCATTTAGGGAACCTCCTGCCAAGTAGCCAATTTGTGTGATTTGTGTTTAAAATAACGGGGAGTTCAGAAAATAGTTTTACAATCCTTGAGAGAGTAACTGAAATAATAAAAGGACACATCATTCAGGAAACTATGTGGTTAGCAGTCAGGAAACTCAGAGGTCCTGGCTAGCCAGAATCAACAGGGAAGGCATGATGGAGTGGTTTAAGATTTGGGAGAAGTCAGATTTTGAGAAGGGCAAAAAATTTTCAAGTAAAGGCTAATTAGAGACAGACAGACTCATGGCTTAAAAAAACAAATTTTAAATGAGCAAAAACCAGAAATAAAGTCTTGGGATGATTCTTTAAACCCTTACAATTAGGACAGTGCAATGAAATTATCAATCTCAAATTTTATAGCCGAAAGACCTTGTAACCTGTGCCCTTATGGAAATAATGCAAACACATTCAGCCTTGCATTAAAGTCTCCTAGATATACTTTTAGAAGTTGAGTATTTTTTTCTATCGCTTTGATCCAAAAAAGATTTAGATCATCTTTGCGAATACACAGTAAGATACATCAGTTTAAAAAAACAAGAATTAGGGCCTCCCTAGTGGCGCAGCGGTTGAGCGCTGGGTTGCGAAGCTGCCCTCAGCCTCTGCAGTGCCGGTTCAATCCCCGGCCACCAGGTGAGGGTCCCACATGGTGCGCAGACCTCTTCTGCTGCCCGCTGCTCCCCTCAGCAGTGTACTCCGTCAGTCTGCCTATTCTGTTCCCCACTCTGGCTCTGGTGAATTCTCTCACCCTCCCGCACTTCTGACTATACCCAGTGCTTGTATAAATAAATAAATAAATCTTTAAAAAAAAAAAAAAATAGTATGATCAAGTTGTTAACATCTCTAGAAGACACATAGCACCAAGTTGTAAAATCCATTCAAGAACAGGCTCTGATGAAATACTATCCCCAAACCAGTTTCTGGCTTAATCTAGGGACTGATTTTAGAGTAGCTTAAAAATGGATTGTAAGTGGGGTAACCACCACAGATGGTCTCAACCATCCCCTTTTTGTTATTCTCTTGTTCCTGCTCTCCACTTCATTCATGTTCATTTTATTTTATTATGTATCATTTGCATTTGTGTAAGTGCTTTTTGTAACAAGGTAAGATACTAACCTACCTTAAACTTCCTGGAGCACAGCTATTCTGTAGTGCTAGATAAGCAGGAAGCCACAGTTCAACAACCAGTGTAGCTGGGGAGAGAGCCTATGAGCAAGAAGACCACAGCACTGATGAAGAACAAGCAGTTGGTGAGGAAATAGTGAAGACCTGTCGCTGGGAATGTAAATTGGTCCAACCACTATGGAAAACAATATGGAGGTTCCGCAATAAATTAAAAATTGATCTACCACACAATCCAGCAATCCCACTTCTGGGCACATACATACCCAACGCAAATGAAAACTGGTTTTTGGTGACATCTCTGTGCTCCCATGTTTATCACAGCACTGATCACAATAGCCAAGATATGGAAACAACCCAAATGTCCACCCATGAATGAGTCGATTAAAAGGATATACAAATACAATGGCACATTGTTCAGCCACAGAGGATATCCTGCTATTGGTGGCAACATGGATGAACGTGGAGCACATTATGTTCATTGAGATAACTCAAAAAAAGTGCTATATGACATCATTTACATGTGAAGCTAAAAAAAAAAATCAAACCTGTAAAAAACCAGTAAAATAAAATGATGATTCCAGGGGGCTGGGGTTTGGGTAGAGGGCTGAAAATGTTATTTATGGCAACAAACATGTTACAGTAGTAAAAAAGAGACATAACAAAACCTGCTACAGCAGTAAATAAGCAGTTCAGGCTGTGCTGCTGTGTGCTAGTGATGGCACTACAGTAGCACTCAAGGATATGCAAATATATCAAAGTAACACAATACACCTAAATTTACACAATGTTGTAAGTCCAGTTTATTCAATGAAAAAAAAGTAATGCGAGAGCTTTACACCTACTCCAATGCAGACCAAAGGGCAATCAAAGCTCAGAATTCTACTCCAGAGAAAGGCAGTGAGTTAACATGCAATTTAGAATTGTGGATTCTAAGCAAAAATAAACACTTGAGGAAAGCTAACAAATTTATTTGCGTTTCAGAAATGTTTCATTCTGTAACTTGTTTCGGTATTAAATTGCAGGGCTGTTTATTAGTCATCCCAATTTATAACAGTAAAATCACATTATCCACATATTAGCCTACTCGCCTTTCTTTGCTGGAGATGAGGGGAAGGGAGCAGATATTAACCTCTTCAAAAAACTGGTTTCTTATACTTCTAAAGTATTAATCAGTAGTTATATTTTAAAAAGAGGGTAACTGTCTTACTCCCAAAAAAAATTCTCTAAAAAAAAAATATAGAAAGATCCTTACTGAACTTGAATCTTCTATTATAGCTGCAATTATATTTAATTCATGCATGTTCCCCAAGTTGATTCCTGTCCAGAGTCAAAGGCTAAGGAAAACTTGAAAAAGAAAGTTACATATCATTTTACATCATTCCCAACAGGACTGAAAATCACCAACTGCCACTTAGCTGTAAAATTTTCCACCAAAAGATATTGTATGTTGACTAAAATAATTTCTTTAAATGACAGAAATATCTTACTTAGTGAAGGGTTGCAGGGAAGCCTCCATATTAATTAACTTAATGAAATAGGGGAACAGATGCCTCTCAGGAGATGCACACACATAGAGGGAGGCCAACGTACAAACGGGTCAGAGAATCAAAAGGAAACAGGTTCAAGAGTCAGAGGAAAAAGCAACTCAGAAGCAAGTGCTTCCTCAAGACTTAAGAAAGGTTGAAAACTTGGGCCTGCCCATGCCATTAGCACCTGCTTTGAGGTAACTTTCAGTAAAGTGGTCATGACTGAAACCAAAAGACAGGAAATGCTATAAAAAGGGAGATAATTTCCCTCCCACTGGCTTGTTTGCAATTCTAGAAATGAAAACCAGAGACCTGAACATTTATTGGGCTGTACGGGCAGAAAAGGGCCATGCTACAGCCAGCATGTATTTATATGTAGAGCAGTCAAAATTCCATCCAGGTTTTCTCAAAACTAGGGCAGAATTGTTTTAACTCATACTTACTCCCTTCTCCCAGGTCACATTAAACAAAATATGCCAAGTCAGGACGAATAGAGGCCAGTTATTTCTGGAGCTACTTAGATGTATGCTTATTCATTAAAGTCAATTGCACAATTTCATTACAAAAATTATTTTCATTTTTCTTCTCTGCCATCATCTACCATCACCATAGAAAAACAAAGATTTAAAAAAATTCTTTGTAAATAACGCAATGCTTGTAGACTTAACTTGGATACCCTCACTCCATTTCTGCAGTTTCTTGTCCCCTCTTGATGCAAAGCAGCCTCAAAGTGATCTTCCTAAGCCACAAAAAAGGACTTAAATTCACATCATTCATCACTAGCTTTATTCAGACACTTGCGTGTCCCCACAGGGCTAGAGATGGTCTACGCTCTGTACATTTCAATCTCCACAGGGAAGAAAAAGCTCCATCATCCCCAAATCTATGAATGAGGGAACACCTGGAGGACCTCTTTAATTTAAAGCAGAGCCAATGGCCCAGCAGATCCGCAACACCACAACCGCATCCACCAGCTTCTGCCCCTACTTTTTCTCTCCTAAGTTGCAATCAGATTTAAAACTGATTTGAAACATAGGCCAGTTTCTATCTAAAACCAAAAATAAATAATGAGATTCTTAAACAAAGCCAACTTAGGCTGAAAGACAGGGCAGCCTGTTGGTGGCGAGGAGATGCTGTGCATGGGGCAGATTCCCTCCCCCTCCTTGACATGGAGTTGGGGTTCAGGCAACTCAGTGGTACTCAGAAGGACTCAGCTCTGAAGCATGTCAGGTGAAAAGCACAGGCCATAACCAACCAAGAGGCTGTTGTGCCCTGGCTTCTGATAACCTGAAGTGGCCCTTCCTCCCCCTGAGATAATGTAACTAGAGGCTCAGCTAAAATAAGATTTGACAGCATGTAGATTCTTCACCCCTAAGCTAGTGGAGAGAAGCTACGGGAGGCGGCGTCAGTCCTCAAACCTCAGCTAAGATTGGGTCTTCTTTCTCCCCAGTAAAACAGCAAATGGACCTAAGGAGTTGTTGGTAAGAGCTTCCTCCCAACTTTGAAGCAAGAGACAGGGAAATGGTCATTAGAGTTTCTAGATAAAACTGGGGAACAAAGAGGACAAAGAAAAATCCATTTAAATAGGTCTCACAAGAGAGAGAAGTCTGTTGGAGGTCTCACAAAAAAAAAAAAAAAAAAATTAAACAAAGGGCAATGCTTGTGGATTGCCAACAAGGGAAAAGGGCAGCGGCCCTGGAACTTTAGGGCAAAGGCCAGCAAGATGCTATGAGGGTCTCAGCCAGGACGGTGAACACCGCCTCCACCCGTGGGTGACTGGGCATTAGGCGGCTCCTGAGAGGTGCCTCCACGAAAGCCCATCTTCTTCCCCACGACTCAGCACCAGTACGTCAGCATTGACCTGTCTCGACGCAGCAGCTATGGCCCTCGCTCCCCTGGGCTCTGCTCCCTGGCAGGGGTGCTGGGTCTTTACCGCCATGCACGGTTCAGGAGCTTCACCTGCGCCAGCCTCTTGGTGATCATGGTAGCAAAAACTAGGCCAAAGAGGACACTGCTGATCAGCACATAGTCATAGTCGTCCTTCAGCACATCAAACTGTTTGGATGGGTAAACTCGTGTCTGGTAAATGTCCAAGCCGTAGGCCACAACCTGGAAGGCAGAGGGAACAAGAAGTACGTGAAAGAGGCAACTAGTGATCTGCCACAACCGCAAGCCGGGTTAAGAAAGGAAACAGAACCCTCAGCTGCTCTCCCAAGGGTGAAACAAAGAGCAGGTGACACCCAGGGTGTCTGTGGGGAAGGTGGTACAGGCTGGGCTCCGGGCTCTACTCACCAAACATGTGGACTCCAGGCCCGAGGGAGCCGTGTAGATACCTCGCATTCGAGAAACTGTCTGGTTATAGTTGATGAATCGCTCTGCGTGTATCTGCACATCTGGGGAATATGGGATGAGGTTCTCCTCTCTGCAAAACATCAGCCGGGAGCAGCATTCAAAAGGGCTGTAAGGGCATCTCCTGGCTGCCCTCTGAGTCATGGGAGATTTTCAGGTCACTAGTGGCTATCTTGCCTCACAACTCCCGCAAGGTCTACTTGCACTGAGTAGTAAAACATTTAGAGTCTGCACATTAGGAAGGGCTGCACAGAAGCAAGCTGCTTGGAGTTAAGGCAGAGCTGGGGTCCTACCTTGTTCTAAAGCTAAAAACTTAAACAACTGAGCCACTAGGTCAGTTCCTACGCCTCATCCTCTGAAGATCCTCTTAGCACACACAGACCAGCTTTCACGTCCTCTCTCTCACCACACCCTCCCTTCCTCACAGGCAGAGACAGAGCTGCGGTCTCCTCGCCCTGCTCGCAGTTCCTCATACCCCAGAGAGAGGGAATTCAGAATGGAGTTGAGAAAATATGCAGAGGTGATAGTGGGAAATATAAACATCAACACTGACAGGGATGAGTAACCAGCTTCCCCATATGACCAGCCCTCGGGTTTCCTAGGGTGCCCTCCATCTTCTCGGGCCTCCTGCCCTCCCACCAACTCGCCAGACACCTCTGAACATGTGCACCAGCTGTTCCCTCTATCCTGAAAGTTCTCCCTAGATTTCCATAAACTGCTGCTTCTTACCTCCACTCGGTCTTTACTCACCCCCAGTACAGCAGGTCAGTACTGCAGGCTGAGAACCCAACTTAATCAATTGGTTGAGTTCCTTAAGGTTAGAGCCTTCAGCACTGTCAACAAGGGCCTCACCTGCTTTGTTCTGTTGGGATTTCAGGACGGCGGGGATCCAGCAAGGCTTTGGGAAGGGAAAGAATTGCTCCGGAAGGTAACCCAACTGCACAGAAAGAAGTCAACAGAAGTGACTATTCACACTGATCCAATCCCAGGTAGGGCTATTTTCAAAAAGTCACTATCCCAGAAATGTAAAATAATTAATGCCCCAAATCAGGATAATGAGGGGCCATTAAATGGCCAAAAGCAGGGTCGCCCCAGTGGCGCAGCGGTTGAATGCTGGGTTGTGAAGCTGCCCGCAGCCTCTGCAGCGCCGATTCGATCCCCGGCCACCGGGCGAGGGTCCCACATGGCGAGCAGACCTCTCCTGCCACCTGCTGCTCCCCTCAGCAGTGTACTTCGTCAGTCTGCCTGTTCTGCTCTCTGCTCTGGCTCTGGTGAATTCTCTCACCCTCCTGCGCTTCTGACTGTACCCAGTGCTTGTATAAATAAATAAATCTTTATTAAAAAAAATTAAATGGCCAAAAGCAGCATCCCTGATGGCACAAGGGGTTAAGATGCAACCTATGAAGCTGTCCGCAGCCACTGCAGCACAAGTTCGATCCCCGGCCAGGGAGCTACCCACATGGCGCAGCAAACCTCTCCTGACTCACCTGCTGCTCCCCTCAGCAGTGTTTTCTTTTTTTTTTTTTTAAAGATTTTTTTTTTTAATAGAGGCATTTTTTTTTTATTTATTTGTTTGTTTGTTTGTTTTGTTTATACATGCACTGGGTACAGTCAGAAGCGCGGGAGGGTGAAAGAATTCACCAGAGCCAGAGCAGGGAGCAGAGCAGGCAGAAGGACCGAAGTACACTGCTGAGGGGAGCAGTGGGCGGCAGGAGAGGTCTGCGCGCCATGTGGGACCCTCCTCCGGTGGCCGGGGAGCAGCCAGGGATCGAACCGGTGCCACAGAGGCCGCGGGCAGCTTCGCAACGCAGCGCTCTACCGCTGCGCCACCTGGGAGGCCCTCAGCAGTGTTTTCAGTCAATCTGACTACTCTGCTCCCCACTCTGTCTCTGGTGAATCCTCCACACCTCTGGCCTGTACCCCAGTTCTTATATGCATAAATAAAATCTTTAAAAAATAAATGGCCAAAACCAATAACCCGGTAACATGCATAGGTCTGAATGAAGGTTCCCACGTTTTAATAAAGTTCTAGAATCAAGAAATGGGTAACAATGATAGAGATGAGCACAGGAGGCTACCTGTATCCTGTCACCCCACTCCCTGCCCTCCCAGAACACCTGTCCCTGCCATGCAACATGAATTCAGGACCAGTGGGGACTAAACTTGGAAATTGCTGAGAGGGCCTGTTTCTCATGTTTCAGAATGGAAGTCCTATGAGGTGCCTGTCAGGGTGGAGAGCCCCAACATCTCTGATATGATCAGCTGGACTGAGCAGCATGTTACACACCACTGAATACAGACCACATGAGGATGCTACCGGAAACCTCGCTAGTTTTGCAGATCAGCACAGGCTACTGGCTGGAAAGAAATCAGGGGTTAGGTTTCTGAATAAGGCCAAAACTCAGAGCAGAGAAGTGATGCAGGTCACCAGAAATGCGGACTGAGACAGGACTAGGCATGTCACCTTTTAGGGTGGCAAAGCTTCTGCAAGGAGCTTTCTCTGCTGAAGCAAAGCTCTCCTCACCAACCTTCCCGACAGTGGTCAGACGGCACTGTGGCAATGCACCCCCAGCCCTATCCTGTAGTGGCTGCCTAAAGGAACAAAGGAACTCGCCACCCCAGGACACGCACTGAGCAGGTGCCGGCTGGTGATGCCCCGCTCGGTGATGGTGGCTTCCATGGCGCTGATGGAGGAGGGGAAGACATACGACTGCTGGAGGACCTGCGGCAGCTGGGGGCGGTCCAGGGAGCTGAAGGCCGTGGCATTGTACTGCTCCGTGCCCTCATAGAGCTCCAGCGCCGTAAGCTCGTTGCGCCGGGCCTTGGTGTTCCAGTACTGGTACTGCAGAGAGAAGGGGCAGCCCGGGCTTAGATGCTGGGGGATTCCATAGCAAGGCACCTTTCTTATCAGCTACATATTCCAGTAGGAATGACACCACCCTCACCCCAATTTTCCTCTGTTACCGCATTTTCTAACTCTCAGGGCAGTTTTATCTAGGCTATCCAAAGTTGACCAGGAGACAGAGGAATCTTCAAGAATCTTAGAAGTCAGAATAATAATAGCTAATGTCTGAGTGCTTACTATGTGCTTAGTATCTTTCTAAACTAGATGAGCTAACTTTTTTTTGGAGGGGAGGCAACTATTTTTATTAAATAATAAATTCTAGACTGCAAAGCAAGGAAATGGGAGAGCCAGGATTAAACCAAGTCAGCTGAGCCTGAGCCTGCCCCAGCCCCAGGGGCTCTGGAGCCTCTGAAAATGCAAAGCAGCAACCAGTTTCTGGAACAGGGGGCAAGAGAGGAATTTAACTGCAGGGAGATTGGCCACACACTCTGAAGCTGTGTCATGTCCCTGGTGGTGACTCGGGTCTCTCTGCCACTCTTACCACCACCCAGTTCTCCGAGTGCACGATGTGGACAGGGCCCTTGGCTTTCCTCTGCACGGAGGAGTGAATGATGCGCCCGGTGACACCGTCTACCAGGAAGATGCCAATGAAGGTGCGTTCGTGGTGCACATCTGTGCTCTCTGTCACCACGGCCAGCAGGTTGGGGTTCAGGCTCTGGTGAGAAAGAGAGAAGCACCTCAGAACTATGGTGGCATGTCATCTCCTCATGAGCTCCACTGCACTTTGAGCCTGGATGGTGGGACAGACCAGGAGCTCATAGCCTGGCCAAGGAATGAGGTTTTTCTGGTTACAAGACCTTCCACGGTTGTTTAGTGTTTGCTAGGTGTGGAGTGCCATGCCAAGAACCTGCCAATAACACGTCATTTGATTCCATAAACCACCTTGCAAAGTAGATACACTACTGCCCACACTTCAGATGAGGAAAGACCTAAAGTAGTTAAGTAATTTGCTCATCAGACACAGAAAATAGTAAGCCCAGGTACAATCATGAGCTGAGCACCAGCCCCAGCAACACTGCTTCTCGCCATGGGTCCTCAGGAGGACCGCTCAGTCACGGTCCTGGCCTAACTTCAGCTATAGGGACCATGGGACTCCCTCCTTGAAGCTCTTTACTTGGTGTCCAGGACACCAGTTCCCCGGCTCCCCTTCAGCCTCACTGGCCACCCCTTCTCCGTCTCTGCTGTGGGTTCATTCTCATCTCTCAGTCCCTTGGGTACTCCTTGCTGCACTCGCCCTCATGGTCATCTCCATCCCTCTCACGGCTCTCATACCACGCACAGGTGCCGGCAAGGCCAAGTCTACACATCCAGGCCAGACCTCCCCCGAACTCCTGGCAGACTGCTGTCTCAGTGTCTCAGATGCCTCCTCTCAAAGCTGACATGCCCCAGCTGAACTCCTAAAACCTGCTCCACCCAGGCCTCCCAGACCTCAATGTCTTAGACCTGGAACCTCTAAGTCCTTGACTTCTTTCTCCCTCTGACACAGACAAACATCCTACTCCTCAACATAGCCTAAGGCCTCTTCCACCTTCAAATGTATCCAGAATCTGATCCCTTCTCACCACCCCAACCAACCCACCAGAAGCAGCCATCCTCTCCCCTAGACTCATCACCACAGCCCCACAGCTAGGCGGGCTCTCCTCCTGGCCCACAATAGTCTAGTCTAAACACACAAACCAAGTGAGCCCGTTAAACTGCAGTGATGTCAATTCTCTGCTCCAATCTTCCCAGCGGCTCTTCGACTCACTCAAAATAAAGGTGATGGCCTGAATTTTGGCCCTGCTCTCTCTCTGACCTCAGCAAACGGGACTCTCCACTGACTCTGTTCTGGTCACATATGCTCCTTGATGGCTCAGGAACACTCCGGGCATGCTCTGAAAGGATCCTCCCCCAGATATCAGGATATCAGGAGTCACTTCCGCTCTCTTTCAATTTCATGTGTCACTTTCTCAAGGAGATCCTCCTCACCACCCTGTTTTAAATTATATCCCCTTCCCACTCCAGCACTCCTTTTCCCTCTTCTAGGTTTTTTATTTTTCTATAGAACTGGTCACTCTTTGATATGCTATGAAATTTACCTAGTTGTTTTCTTGATTAGCCTTTCCCAAACCCAATGGAAAACTCAAGAGGATGGGAAATTTCATTTCTTCTGTTCACTGATATACTCCAGTGTCCACAAGAATGCCTGGCAACCAGCTGGCATTCAAAAAAAAAAAAAAAACTGTTGCTTTCCTTTTGTGGTATTCCTTCCAGAAATCCATGGCCAGTCTTACCATGAGAAAAACATAAGACAAAGCAAAACCGGGAGACAGTCCACACAGCCCCTAACTAGTACCCTTCAAAACTCTCAAGGTCATGAAACAAAGCAAGACTGGAAAACTGTCAGAGACCAGCGGAAAACAAAGGGACCTGATGACTAAATGCTGTGTGGGATGCTGGCCCGTGGGACAAAAAAGGACATTAGTGCAAAAAGTGGTGAAACCCAAATAAAGTCCAGAGTTTAGTTAACAGTATTGTGCCAATGTTGGTGTGTTAGTTTGGACAGATGTGTCGGGCGGGGAGGGGCGCATAGGGATTCCAGGTACTATCTTTGCAGATTTTCTGTAAATCTAAAATTAAGCCAAGAAAAAAAGCTTATTTAAAAAAAAAAAGGTAAACCTAAAGCCCATATAACAAGTATGAACCCAAAAGGCCCTGTTCCTAACTACTATTCATTCCAACATGGGGAAATACAAGCATGCTAGCAAATTTTACTTTGTAAAGGTAAAATTGCAGTGGATATATTTTTTGCTAGTTCGAGTAAAAACACACTTTAGAATGAGTGATACATTGGTCATTCTGAAAAGTAAAGCTGCCTGCAGCCACATGGCAGGAAGCTATCAAAAAAAAAAACTCCCGTGGAGGGGCCTCCCTGGTGGTGCAAGGGGTTAAGCACCGCACTACGAAGCTATTAGCAGCCACTGCAGTATGAGTTCGATCCCCGGCCAGCCAGGGAGCAACCCATATAGCGCAGCAGACCTCTCCTGTCTCACCTGCTGCTCCCCTCAGCAGTGTATTTCAGTCGGTCTGCCTGTTCTGTACCCTACTCTGTCTCTGGTGAATCCTCTCACCTGATGAGGCAGCTAAGGTCTAAGCCCAGAAAGTTCTCAGTATGGCACTAGTAATAACAACAGTGAGCACCTAGGTCTGCTAGCTAGTGGCCCCATGGCAGGCACTGGGCAAAGCGCGACTATGTCATGTAATCGCTCCAGGTCGTGTATCTACCAGATCCTGGAGGCTGCCTTCAAATCCTTGCTTCTCTGCGTTCCATGAGACTGTGTGCATACCTTGTAGAGCACGCTGCGGTCCCCCATAACACGGCCCTGGGAATGAACATGCTCACTGCTGCGCTTCCCCTTCACCTTGACGATGCGCTGTACTTCCGGGGGAATGGTCAGCTCCCAGCTCAATTCAGTGGTGAGATCCTAGGCAGGGGCAAAAGAGCCAGCACTGGCGATCAGGACAGAACACTCAGCCCCGAGACAGTGCTAGCTAGACATGTCCTGCAGCCCATTATTGGGGCCTTCGCGCCAGAGGGAACAGAGATCAGAGCTCCTAAAAAAAGAGTGGTAAGCATCTAGTTCGTGAAAAAGTGTTGGAACTTTCCATTAGATTAAGATATTAAAGCCAGTCAGAAAAAAGAGGAATATTCATTATTAAATACCATTATTAAAATCTAAGATCCCATGGGCCTCCCTGGTGGCACAACAGGTGAAGTCTCAGCACTATGGAGCTGTCAACAGCCATTGCGGCTTCAGTTCGATCCCCGGCCAGGGAGCTGACCCACATGGCACAGCAGACCTCTCCTGTCTCACCCACTGCTCCCCTCAGCAGTGTATTTCAGTCGATCCACCTGTTCTGTTCCCCATTCTGTCTCTGGTGAATCCTCTCACCTCCCGCACCTCTGACCTGTACCCCAGTTCTTATATATACATACATAAATCTTTAAAAGCAAATAAATAAATAAAATCGAAGACCCCTGTATATGGACCAGCAGCGAATTACTAACCTGGGGAGAACCTCAAAGACACTACACATGTTCTTTAGTCACAGAAAGTCAAAAAGCAGACCTTTCTGGTCAGTTACATTATTACATATCCACACAAGGGAATTCCATGGAGTTACTGGGATGGGCAGTAACTCGAAAGGGGCACCAGGGCGCCCCCAGAGGGCAGGGATCAGATCTGCTTCCAGATCTGATGGGCACACAGTGTCAGCCTTTTATGGGCACTAAGCTGTAATTTCGTCTTGCATTTTTATCGACAGTATGCTTTGATTAAAAGAATTTATTAACAAAATATTGTCAGAAATGTTATGTGAAAAAAGCAAACCACGTATTACTACAGGCGGCAATCTACACTGTACTACTGTACAGTGTACTACAGTCTACACTGTACTACTTCTTAGAGGGCAGGAAGGGAGGGCCACCTGGTGTATCCACACCACAAATGATTCCTCCGTACAGCTCTGCTAACAAGGCCCTGTGAACATCACAGATGGATTTGCGAGCCAGTGTACATACTGTCTGGAAAAGGTGGACTGAAGGATGTCAGAATCAGAGCAAATTATACTGTTTCCCAAAACATATTCAGAGCATACATTCTATCAAGACAGCGTCAGGAGCTCGCCTTTGTATAGCGTGCAATCGTTGCCCAACCCCCATTCCTACCACTGACCCGCCCAAGAGATAAAGATGTCCCTTCCTCTGCTATGGCAAGGAAATTGGAAAGAAAGCTCCATGGGGGCAGAGACTTCATCTCCTCCTCTTTCCTCAGCACCTAGTACCGTGCCTGCCCCATGTCAAAAAAGATAAAGAAACGACAAGCGTGAATCAGACATCAGGATTGTGCTGACCCACATCTCCAAGAGAACCAACACTGTAACTGCCCTCCTGGCCACACCACCAGGAAACACCACGTCTCTCCTCCAAAGGGCCCTGCCCTGCCAGGGTGCCACTTCCCTACCTTGCGAAGTCGATATCCAGATAGCCGACCCAGGTCCGCGTCCACCAAGTAGAAGAAGATGGAAGGGGCAAGCTCATGGAGCTGTCTCAGGACGTTCCGAGTGGCTGGGAAAGCTGTGACCTTGGAATCCCCCAGAGTCCAAGAAAAGAGTTATAGGAAAAGGTTGAGAATCTCTGCAGAGCTTCTGTTTCCCATCAGAGGGAGACTTAATGAAACAGCAAATCTTTAAACAAGTCAAGTCTACTGAGCTCATTTAAGGCTTTACCTTAGTTAAAAACCTGTGTTTTCACAAGCCCAGAAGCTTGTGAAATCGAGTCCCTTAGAGACGCCCTTCACGCCCCAACATGCACTGACTGTGGATGGTCCTGGCTGACCACCCACCTCAGCCGACTCTACCGTGTGCTCCAGCCACCCAAGATGCCCTACCTTGTACTCATCATCTATCAACAGCAGCACCTTGGCATAGTCTTGATCCATGATGGGGAGAAGCAAAGACTGCAAGATGGGGTGCTTCAGCACTGGGGGAGCCACCTGACTCCACTTCCCAAAGATGGGATTGAAGACATAGAGAGAACTCATTCCCGTCTCCTGAAATAAGCAGGCAAGCTGTTGACTCCACCAACATGAACAGAAAGCAAATCCTAAGGGTACATTTGGCAAGCTGGAACTTGAACCCCACTGTGTGGAATCCCTTGTCTTTGCCCTCTTAAAAATCTTGGTTGAGGGCCTCCCCTGGTGGCACAGCAGTTAAGCGCTGGGCTGCGAAGCTGCCCGCAGCCTCTGCAGCACCGGTTCAATCCCCAGCTGCCAGTGAGGGTCCCACAGGGAACACAGACCTCTCCTGCTTTGCCCGCTGCTCCCCTCAGCAGTGTATTTCATCAGTCTACCTGTTCTGCTCCCCGCTCTGGCTCTGGTGAATTCTCTCACCCTCCCACACTTCTGACTGTACCCAGTGCTAGTACAAATAAATAAATAAATAAATCTTTAAAAAAAAAAGTCTTGGCTAAAAGGTAAGTGGTCCACAAGGTCAATGGTAAAAGGAAAAATGGCAAAGTATCTGCGCTCCAAAGTCAACCAAGAACTAGACACGTGACGAATACTAAAAGGTCAAATACCAATTAGCCACCCCAGGGGCTTCCATTCCATTCTTCTCAAGCCCCCCTGTCTACCAACACTAGAATGAAGCCACAAAAGTCCACCATAATATTTGGGAGGTAGGGACTGAAATTTTGTGTCCTGCTTTCCAGCACACGGAGTGACAGCCATCAGCAGCTCAGAGCCGCCTGCATTTGAGAGAACTGGCTTCCTATGGATCTGGCCACACCACACCCATTTTACAGTCAATCCCACATCGGTCCTGGAGGGCTCCTCCACAAGGGAAAAAAGCAGATCACACAGAGCTCTGGGCCCTGAGCGCACCCTCTTTAATGCTCACAGAATCCCAAAGGTGAAGGAGGATCTTTGCTTCAAATCAGAGGTGCAGAGATGGCCTCACCTTGTCCTTCACCAGGAGGGTGCACTGTGGGGGGTGGGGAAAATGGGCTGTAGTTCTCTGGACCATCAGCTTAAAGGAGGAGTCTGGCCTAACATTGGGGAGGTACTGCTTCCACAGGATAGTGCCCGAGCTGCTCTCAATGCCAAAAAGCTGCAAGACAGACAAACAACTGGCTCACTATCAAAAAGACAAGGCAAAGACCCGATTCTACCCTTGGAAATTAGAACACTAACAAAGGTTTTCTGTTTCCCACTTCCGGAACTTTAGGAGGTTTGGGACCTGGGGCTTGAGCCCCTCTCACCTTGCCAGAGGCTGTGACCATCACCATCATCTTCTGGAGATTAAATTCATCTCTGGCCAGGGTGTCAATATTGATCTCATTCTTAATCTGACTTCGGGGCTTCCGTGCATCGTAAAACATTTTCCAGAGGTGGGAAGTCCATGCCTGCAGCAGGATGAGCTGGGAAGAGAGGCGTTTCAGGAACATCCCCAGCAAGCCATCTGGAGTCAAGGAGAAGGAAATATGGCTGAGGCTCACTCCCCATCAGCCTAGGAGCTGCCAGCAAGGGGGTGCTTGCTTTTCCTAATGCGGGATCTCTCCCTCATCCACAGAGGTTCAAGCTGTCCACACTTCAGGCTACAAGCCCAAGGAGCTTGCGTCACACTCAGGTCCATGCAAGAAGTTCTACAACCCACTTACCTGGCTCTTAGTCTTCTACCTGGCTGGAATCTTGGCAGAGGAGACCAAGAGGTCAGGGGTAGCCATGCAAGATGCAGCCCCACATCCAGAATGACCAGAGGAAGGCTCTGGTGCCATGACAAAGCAAAAGGGAGGGTGCAGGGCACAGATGCATGTGTATCATGAACAGGTGCTCCACATCCCACGCTTCATTCCTGCTCCACCTATGTGGAACCTCGACACGTCAACCTGCAACCAGCTCCCAGGGCCATCAATCACTCTACCCTGACTCCATTGAGGTGGCCGCCACCCTCAAGTCTCCTCCACAGGGTGGATATGGTCACTGAACCAAAGCAGCACAGTGCAGAGCATGGTCTCTGGAGTCGGGCAGACCTGGGTTAAAATCTCAGCTCCACTAATTACTGGCTGAGTAATCTTGGGAATGGTGTGAAAAACACATGGAACCTGTTGGTCTGTTGCAAAGACCAGACCCCATGATGGACATACAGAATGTGGCGTGGTGCAGGGCAGACAGAAGTGCTCGCTGAAGAGTAGTGCCTCTGCTTATCCTATTTTCCTTCCATCAGCCTCAGTTCAAAGAAGAAAGCAAGCACCAAAAAGGACAAGTCACAGACATCACTCAAGTGTGTACACACACACACACACACACACACACACACACACACAGCGCCAAGTGCCTCACTGATGCAAATCAGGAAAAACAATAAAACAAATGCTAGCCATGTGGGCAGGCAGCAGGCAACAAGACAGCAGGAAGCAAATTTTACCTTGAATCGCTGGATCCAGGCAGCGGAAATAAATAGTAAAATCAAATTAATCCTTGGCTTAAAAAAATCTGCAATGCCTAGCAGAGTACCTGGCCCAGAGCAGGCTGTTAATAAATATTCACTAGCTAACTGGATAAATGGCTTGAAGGGGGTGAGGTAGGAGGCAAGATTGAACCAGGGCAGTGAATGAGGTTCCTCCTGGAGGGTGGGCCTGTGGTCCGCTCCCAAGGGCACGCGACCAAGAGCAATCCAGGCAGATTTCTCTGGAAAGCCATGAGTGGTGTGGGGACAGTAAGTGCAGTGTCTGACAAATATGCAGGAATCAGGCAATGCAGTTATTACCAAGTCAAAACCATCTTTTCTCAGGCTCTTTCCCTAGAGGGATTTTCAGGTCACAGCTTCCCACGGATGATTTACACAAATGCACTGGCAATCAGTCAGAGCTAGTATGGGACAGATTGGCAAAATAGCATTCCCCTGGGGAGGCAGGAGCCGAGACAGCAACTCCTGTGGTCCAACTAACAGCCCATCATGCACAGCCCCCCTGCAGTTCTGCAGTCCTACCCGCTTTGGTTCATACCTGCCTTCTTGCCGAATTCTCCTTCAAGCTCGGCCTGCGCCCCGGTGAGGGGGAGATCCACCATCTCTAGACACACCACCTCCGCCAAGGATTCTTCCCGACTCCACAGCACCACCTTTCCTGCTGCAGGAACCAGGTATAAAAGCTCAGTCTACCTCCCCCATCACCAAGAAGGAAGCTTCTAGAGGGCACAGGGGTCAGTGTGTATAAAAAAAAGCAGCAGAGCAAAAGACTGGACTCAACAGGTCAAGTGAGCAAAGTTCTATAACCCACCCTAGAATGCTGAAAATTTATTAAAAGCAGGTGAAAAAATAATCAGGGTATTTCACTCCACTTGAACTTTTCCCAGAAGCCCATCCACAGCCCCGTAATGCAGTCTGACTGGAACGCCTCGGTAGGCCTAACCCATCAAAGGGCTCAACGAGCTCAGCTCACCTAGCTGCTGCAGGAAAAGCAACAGGTGGTCCTCTGTCTGCACCAGGGCTCGGTAGCCAGCAGAGTCATCCTTCTTCAGGAACACCTGGATGAACAGCTGCAGGCAAAGAGTGAGACCAGGCGGTCAGCACAAACCCAAGCACCCCTCAGAGCAGCAGTCTGGGGACTCAAAGCATTAGGAACCTACAGCAGCCAGGGTGATGGCTTCACTGTTGCTCAGACGTGCATCCAGATAATAAGCCACGACCCAGACTCCAAGAAGCTAGCACGTGTAAGGGCTGCCAGACCCCGCTCAGACCCCTCTGCCAGGAAACCTTGAGCACTTTTTGGGCTCCACGGCACTCATTATGCACCAACCACACCCAGCAGAGCAAGGCCAGGGTTAGATTTTTCACTTGTGAGATGAAGAAGCCACAGCTCAGAGTGGCTAGGAGCACACAAAGTGCGCAGAGGCATAAGAGTGCAGGCTATGGAGTTAGCAACCAAATGCTAGGACTGCGAATCTGGAGAGGGTCCTGAACATCCACACTTTCCTCATTTGTAAAACGAGAGACAAGATTGTCTCAAGGGTTAACTCAATTAATGCTTAAGTAAAAAAGCTTAGCACAGAGCCAGTCACAGTGACAACTAAGCATATATGGCCTCTGCCATGATGGCTATTCATGGGGATTTATGACAAGTCAGTGGCTCGGAAGGACCTAATCAGGGACCCATGGCTGTGTCCTGGCCCTGAGGAAGGAGAGCCCCATGCTGAAAGTCCATAGGACAGAACATGCAGACAAAATCTCCACTCACCCTCTCAGGCCGAGTGCCATTCTGCTCCAGGGTGAAGGTGATGGTGGTGTCAAGCAGCCGCCGGCCTGTCTCCACTAAGTAGAGGTTAATGGTGTAGGTCTGGTTGAAGCAAGTCAGTGAGTCCTAGAGAAATAGCATGGGGTCAACTAGAAGGATCCCCCAAAGGAAGCAAAGAACTGGGGGCAAATACCCTAGAGAAAGACCCAGGCCAGAGAGGAAATATGCTCACAGGGCAATGAGGAGGAAAGAAAGCTAATCACTAAGGCAGGAAAAAGGTATCTGAGTAAATAAAATTACAGGCGTTGCACTTGTTCCAGAAAGAAACAGTAGCAGAGACTGTCCCAGAGGCCAGGACAGGAGCAGGGCAAACAGATCCTTCAGGAAAGCTCAGAAGGGAAGCACAAGAAACCTGTTCCTTGGAGCCAGGGCCCACAGGGCAGTGTATACACTCCCTCTCAACAGCCCCAGCTGGGATCCCAAGAGAAATGGGGAAATTAAGATCCAGAGGAGAAAGTGGTTCAAGAACAGACCCCAGGGATTCTACTTCCTAATCTCCCAACTAAAAAGGAGCAAGAGAAGGGAGGTGTAATGTACTGTACTTAGAACACGTCCAGGAGACCTGTTCATAGCCTGAGCTGCTCCCCCAACTTCACTGAGGGGCCTCCAGGTCTGACATGCTGCCCCTGCCACACCTACCTGTGGACTAGACTTCTCTGCAAAGCTCCCCACCGACCCATCTTCAGAACTGCTAGGTCTCTGGTAGGGAAAGAGGACAGTAGGAGAAAATTCAGCCGAAGAGTCACTTCAAAGTCACCAAAATGAAGCTTTCACTTCCAGGTCTTCCCAGCATTTGGGGGAAGGCAAATCTCACTTCTCATTCCTACCCACAAAGCCCATGCAACCCTTCACTGTCCTAAAGCAAGGGAGGTGATCATATTAGGGCCCCGGGGGTGTTCGCAAAGTTCTTTATATGAAGCGAGAACTTCCCTCTCAACAACCTCCTGTCCCGATTCAAACTGACGAGGCACCTAAGCCCAGACTTTGGCTTCTCAGGGCTTCTGGCAGAGACCAGGAAGGAAAATTCCAAGAGCTGGTGTTACTCTGATACTCACGGCTTCATTCCGACAGGTCATGACTGCAGCCACTGTCTTCTCCCCAGTGGTGGCAAAGCTCACGAGGGCAGTCTGGCGGGAAAGCAAGGCGTTAGTTCTTCAGTGCAGCCTGTACTCGCCAGCAGCCCTAGAATCACCTCCACAGGGGGGCTCTCCTTGTCCATGGACATGAAGTACTCCCAGGCTTGGAGCTTTCTGGCCAGGTCATGTGCGAGCAGAGGGGGGACCCACAGCTGCAAACAGGACTACCGCCTCCCTCCAACACGGGCACTGGTCAGCCCTAAATCCCACGCTGCTCATCGCACCCAGAGGGAAGATCTCAGCAACATTCCCACTGTTCTGTGGTCTCAGGGGAAGAGCGTTATGTTAAATAGCCTCTGTAATGCTCAAAAGAAAAATGGTCCATTCCTGCTCTACAGTTACCCCCTCAAACCACTTAGGGGAAGATGTCTTCTGTCATGAGCAAGGCAGGACTTGCTAGCATGCAGTCCCAGCAAACAGTCCTGCGGTTACCTGTGGGAAGTTTTTGAGCAGACTCACGACCCCATCATGGTAGTGCAGCAGAGCATAGTGGCTTGGGGACAACTGCAGGAAGAACTGGGCCCGCGAAGGATCCACTGGGTTGGGCTGTGTGGGCAGGACCCGGGGTTGGAATCCATTTGCAAATTCTAAGTCAAGATACTGGGAGGTGAGGAGGAGGGCGATTAGGACCAGAAACCAACAAACCACTGGTCCATCCCAGGCTGGCGTCCTCTGCCCCACTTTGCTGGGGGGAGTAAGCAGGCCGTGGCATGTGGCTCCAGAAGTTCCCAATCAGATCTCTGAAGAGAAGAGTGGCCCATTTCTCCTTATGCCAGCTCAGCCAGAGGCCTGACCTCCTGCCAGCAGCTGCCCAGGAACAAAGCAGTGACACTGGGAGCAAGACCAAGCTCAAAGGCCGCAACCCGGGCCCAGGGAAGCAGCACCTGTTTCTCACCTGCAGTGGGATCTGCCTCAACTCCCACTCTGTCTCTAGGGCCAAGGTTTGAAGGGACCATGAGCTTGGGTCAGGGCACACCAGGACAGCCTCATCCACCACACCGCAGGCTCCGGTGAGACTCTGCAGCCAAGGAGTCGAAACCCTGACCTACGGGAGAGGCATTGAAACAGGAGGCCCGTCAGAATATTCACGTTTCCCTTTTCAGTTACTAAGCACAAAGTTTCCTCATGGCTGATCCCAAAGATGTTCTTCCCGTCCTGTCCCGTCCCACCTCCCCAGTCAGCTCAGAGTGCTCAAAGCTGGAGAAAACATGGGTTTCTTTCTGGTCACTGGGAAAATATGCCAGATCACTTTTAATACCTGACACTTCAGATAAGTATCTCTCTGCTGTATTTGTCAGACGTGGTTTTGTTACTTTACAGTAGAATCTTGTAAAATACTTGTGGACAATGAAGAGTCTATGCAGCTTTTTTAACCACCCCAAAAGAGTACCACGTGCAAATGTAAAGGCTTTAAATAAATGTTTGATGAGAAGAACCCGAACTTGATGAGGATCAGGGACCAAAAATGCAATTTCCAGCTGCCCAGCCAAGTTCTGTGGTCCCCATTGCAAAGAAGGGCTCCACCTAGTCCCCTCCCCAATTAACCAGGCTCCTCCAGCCAGGGACCCAACCATACCTGCTGAACAATCTCTCCATCTTCCACGTTAAACTTGACAATATTCACGTGGCTGAAGGGAACAACTCCGAGGGCCCACACCACCCCAGAGCCATAGGAATACACCATCTGGTAATGAATGCTGTCACTGAGAAAAGGGGAAACACAGGAACAACACATTAGCCTCAGGATGGGACCAGCCTCAGGGGACCCCCAAACCGGGCTGCCGGGCCCTCAGCCAGATGTCACAAATTATCAGTCCCCAAAAAAGTAAGTTGTGAGTGGCTCAATTTTTTAACTTGAAAAAAAAATGGGTATTTCCATCAGTTGCCAAGATTTCGAATTGAGATGTCACTTGTAAAGATCAGTCCAAAAGTTCTTCTAGGGCACCAATCAGCTGAGTAAGGCTTCCCCCTAGTGGTCAGCCAGGCACACTGCTGTTCCCAGCAATCCCCTCTGGGCCTGCTCTGCCCTCAGCCCCCCAGGGACTGGAGCAGATGCTCCCCTCCTGTTCCTTCCCTGCCCCAATGCCTTCCACCACTGGGGCCTCTGGAAACCATCTCAAACCTCAGAAAGCTCCTACTCAGGGAGCTTCTTGAGTTGTTCTAATTCTTAACAGGAATGAAAGGTTCAGTCGGCCTTGGATTACAAGTCAAAACGCCTGCTGTCCTGTGACCATGAGCCACTCCCCTAGCTTGACTGCTTTGAGTTTTCTTTCACAGCAAAGGAAATGCAAGACGCAGCACAACCTCTGAGTTCAGGCCTCAATCTAGGGAGCCCCAGGCAGTGCACAAGATGCCAAAGTGAGCCTGGCCCAAAGCCAACTCTGGGATCCTCAAGGAGAAAGGGCTGGGAGAGAGCAGGATGAGGAATGCACCTGACAGGCAGGCAGCCTCACCTTTCTGGGAGATGCTCCACCCACTTGACGTGACCACTGGAGAGGTGATGGAGGGCAAGAGTGGTCTTCTTCAGGACCGCAACATACCTCACGGACTCCTGCAGGCCGACCAGCCCCAGGGCCTGGAAACTGAGCACAGGCACGGTGTGAGCCCAGAGCCTCAGGCTAGAGAAGATGACGGGGACACCATCACTGGAGCTTAGTTACGAAAAACAGGCTTGGGGGTCAAAGGCATCTGGATCCTGGGCCTCCCTGGTGGCGCCAGAGGTTGAGAAGCACCCTATTAGGCTATTGGCAGCCAGAGCAGCAGGAGTTCAATCCCCAGCCGGGGAGCTGCCCTCATGGCACAGCAGACCTCTCTGGGCTCGCCCGCTGCTCCCCTGAGCAGTGTATTTCAGTTAATTCGCCTGTTCTGTTCCCCGCTCTCTCTCTAGTGAATCCTCTTCACCTCCGACCTCCTCCCCCGCACCTCTGGCCTTTACCCCAGTTCTTATATGCATAAATAAATCCTTTTTTTTTTATTAAAAAAAAAAAGGCATCTGGATCCTAATCCTAGTTCTATTTCACTAGCCGACTGGATCCTACACTTTCCACCCCTCGCTGTACTGCGTCCCTGAAGCCCCGAACTTCTCCCCATTCCTTCTCCCCGACCAAGCTCCTAAGGGTTGTTCCCTTCTTCCCCTGGGACCTCACAGCAACCAGGTCAACCCTCCACCATGGCACCCTCCTGACACCCTCAGACATCCTGTCATTACTGGATTACATGCCCCCCAGCTGACAAGTTCCTCAACGACAGAGATGGTGTCACTGTTTCCACTACCTGGGGCCTCGCCAAGTGTTTACAGAATGAATATCAAGGCAAATGACCTATAATTAAAACAACTCAGCACAGGTGTAAGCAGAGCTCAAGCTGTTCTCTAAACATCATAGTTGCATCCTTCTATCTAGGATGCCACAAAGCCCCCAAGTCTTGGTACGATCCAGACAAGTGTGCAAGTACAGCAGAAAGTACTGCAGTAAGCACAGAGCTCGCATCTAAGAGGAGTTCAAAAACTGCTGGCTGAGTAGGCATGTGTTCCAGAACCTTAAGGATCATCGTAAACTGGGTGATAAATGCTTTTTGGCTCTTAAGTGGTCCCTGAGGGGGAAAGTCCAAAGGCCCAGTCATTAACCAAGCCAAGATGAAAGACAGCTCCTGCCCTTTTACCTGCCACTGTCCAAGGTAATCTCCCAGTTCAGGCCCCCGATGTTAGTCTCCCAGGAACGCATAATCCGACCTCCATTGGACACTGTGACTGCATCTGGGAGAGAAAAGACCATGGTGAGGTCACCTCACCTGGTGTTCTCCAGCCTCCTAGGGTAAGCAATGGCTTCACCTCTGACACATGGGTGCAAATAGAAGTTACTTGCATCCCTGTCCTACCCTATTGGGAACACACACCCCCTCCCCACTTTTCACTGCAAAGCCTGTACAAAGGAAGAACCAAAGAATGGGGGAGGGAGCTGACACCGTAATAGAGACAAAGCAGGGCTGGACTTACCTTGCCCCTGGAGCAGCATGGCGTCCACATTTCCTTCTGCCGTGCCCTTGTCAACATGGCGCCACACTGAGAGACAAGAGAGTCAGACATTACTACCAATGGCAGAAAGCCGTCCAAGGAGATGGGCGGGAGAGAACTGACAAGGCCTTCATGGGGGGGTCCCGTTTGTAAGGGAGGATCACAGCTAACTGACAATGATCATTCCTACCAGGTAATGATGGGACGAGTGGTTGAGAAGAGCCACTACTGTCCCAACCTGAGATCTCTGCACTTCCTATTCCTACTATCACCCCACAAACATAAATGAGCAATGGCGAAACGAACAATAACCATACAATTCACAAGAAAAACAGAGGCCGCAAATCACATTTCCATGACTTTAGGGCCTAAAAACATTCATAAAAGTAGTATAAGTCAGGCCTCCCTGGTGGTGCAGGGGTTAAAGTCTCAGCACTATCAAGCTCTCATCAGGCACTGCAGCACGAGTTCAATCCCTGCCAGAGAAGTGACCCACATGACGCAGCAGACCTCTCTTGTCTCACCCACTGCTTCCCTCAGCAGTGTATTTCAGTCAGTCTGCCTGTTCTGCCCCCAACTCTGGTGAATTCTCTCTCTCTCTCTCTCTCTCTCTCTCTCTCTCTCACCCCTCTGGCCTACACCCTAGCTCTTGTATGTATAAATAAATAAAAATAAACCTTTTTTAAAAAGCGGTATAAGTCACATTAGGGGGATATCCAAACTTTTAGTGCAAAACAGAAGAAAACGCGTGTTTGCAACAACACTTTATTTAACAATACTCCGTGCTCAAGCTGAGGGAATATAAACTGGAAACCTCAGTTATAGGAATATATTAAATATTCAAAGACAAAACCAGAAAAAAAAAAGAAAATGTGTCAGCATCCAGTAAGAGATGCATCCTCTGGCCAACCTGGGCCTAACTTGGGAATGAGCCAGGAAGACTCCACAAACCCCAGGCCACTCTGGATTCACTACGGTCAGCTTCCATCCCACACTGACCAGTCCACACCACCACTCACAGATCTCCCCAGTCCGAGAATTTAATGCTGCAATCACATTCTTCTCAGTGGCTACCACCAACTTCTTGGATCCAGGTGAAAATTCCAAGGAGGCAAATTTGAGCTTCCCAACATACTGCTGTCTCCTGAGGAAAAGAGTACGGGGAAAATGTAAAGGGCCAAAACATCACTGCATGAAATGCTTTGGAAAAAAGACAACTACGTGAGGATATCACCGTCACACCTTTCTTCCTTAGCATGTATGACAAACATTTGTCAATGAAGAGATCTGACCAAAAGCAGTATTTGTCTGCCAGGTTGTCAGAAGCAAAGGGAACAAGAAGGGAGAATACAGCACAAAAGATGAGAACTACAAGCCTTCCTTCTAAAGCAAGCACATAATTACCTCATGATAAGCAACACCCCCTGGCCTAAATCCCAGAGAACCAAGCATTACAATCCTCTCCTCACTCACTGACAGTGGGCTAGACCCTCACATTACACAAACCCTCTTGTTGATGAACATACACTCCAACTTGCCCTTCTATTTTCATTGATGTCTGGGAAAAAACTGTGCCAATTTTTTCAACAAAATGCCATAAACTGGGTCAGGTCTTTGTTCTCCACAGTCTTTTATAGCCCAAGTTCAAGATCCATCTGACTCTGGATGCAATACTTTCCTTGGACTAGATCCCATTACCTCAACACTCTTACCTAAGCGTAAAGGGACTAGAACATGGCACACTACTAAGTACATAGAATATGCTGGCACACTGCTGTTAATGAGATACTGCAATCACTAGTATGTTAAACACAATTGACGTCTGCACTGATTTTGTCTTGTCATGAAGTTGTTAGATGTAATTTTTTTTTAAAGATTTATTTATTTATTTATACAAGCACTGGATAGTCAGAAGCGTGGGAGGGTGAAAGAATTCACCAGAGCCAGACCGGGGAGCAGAGCTGGCAGAAGGACCGAAGTACACTGCTGAGGGGAGCAGCGGGCGGCAGGAGAGGTCTGCACGCCATGTGGGACCCTCCTCTGGTGGCCGGGGAGCAGCCAGGGATCGAACCGGCACTGCAGAGGCTGCGGGCAGCTTCGCAACCCAGCGCTCAACCGCTTCACCACCAGGGAGGCCCTAGATGTGATATTTTTTAAAGAAAAAGTTAAGTTGGAATTAGAGGTAGGCTTATTTGACATTTGACAGTTTCCCATACTTTATTCCCACTGCATCCACTGAACACCCTGTGAAGTATACAGGATAAATATTATGACTCTCATTGTGCAGGTAAGAAAGTCAAGTCCACTGAGGTCAACTATTTACTGTCAGAACTTGAACACAGAACAAACACCTTCTGATTCTAAATCCCATGCATTCATCTAAAATACTGTCATAAGGGCCTCCCTGGTGGCGCAAGGGGTTAAGTCTCAGCAATCTGCAGTCACTGCAGCACGAGTTCGATCCCCCGCTAGAAAGCTAACACATGGTGCAGCAGACCTCTCCTGTCTCGCCCACTGCTCCCCTCAGCAGTCTATTTCAGTAGATCTGCCTGTTCTGCTCCCCACTCTGTCTCTGGTGAATCCTCTCACCACCACCCTCCCCCTCACCCCCTCACCTCTGGCGTACACCCCAGTTCTTGTAAGCATAAAAAAAAAAATACTTTTAGCTGGATTATAAAAGAAATACTTGCTAATTATAGAAAACGCTATACATAACTAAAGGTATAAAAAAAAAATTAATGCCAGAATGCAATCACCATGAACTTTTTAAGGTTTGGTGTGTTCCCTTTTGCTGAGTTTTCAATTTTCAAGTTGCATATATATAGTTCTCTGCTAAACTGGAATCACACCATATATGATACACAAGTGTAATGTATAGATATTATATATCCCACACTTACATACCTGCCCTGCTAGACTGAGCTCCTTTCCATCTCTGCATCCATAGCACCTGGAATTGTTGGCCCACAACAAACATGTAACAATTCATGTGATACAGAGGAGATATCTAAGCCAGGCTCTTACAGAGTGTTCCCTGAATAGTAATAACAAGGAGCAACATTTACTGACTGCACTCAAAGAGCAGGCCTTGTGCTAAGTAATTCAAAAAAATTACCTCATTCACCCTTACAACTACTGCAGGTCATTTTACAGATTTAAAAAAAAAAAAAAAAAACTGAGGCACATAACAAGTTCAGTTATTGTCCCCAAATCACACAACGCTTATGTGGCAAAACTGAGATTCAAACAAAAGCAAGTCAACTCCATGACCTTAAGGAAGGGGTGGGTGAGTAGGCGCATGAATGGCACCTACTGGCAAAAGTGAGTCTTGGGTGGGGCCTGTTCTGAGCCAAGGATCCTCCCTGTTCGTTCAGAGGAAGGGGAAGACTCAATTTAAGACTTGTAAGACCAAAGTCCCTTTCATGTGCCCGAGAAATGCCACTTTGAGGAGGAATGAAAGTTCACTGGTGATTTCTGATATCCAGTCGGTCAGAAACCGGAGAGTCACATAAACGGGGCCTGACAGGGGAAGAGGGTACAGAGACCTCTGACCAGAACCCCAAGCAAGTCTGAAAGGCAGGGCCGGCTTCCCCGGCTTGCGACCTATACAGTCACACAGAGTCCGGCTTAGAAGCGCCCCCAATGCTTGTTTAACGCTCTGCTGTCGCCAAGTAAAAAAAAAACTCCTAATTTTTGAAAACGGCTCCCACATCTCATTTTGCCCTGGGCGCTGCACCTTATGCAGTCAGACCTGAGGAATGGTAACATCCCTCTCTCCAGACAGAAGACAGGTGTTGGGGAAATGGTCACACATTCCCCGAATACACTCCCACACGTACGCACCAATCAAACTTGCCCACTTGGTCTTCGTAGACCGCGGCTGCAGGGAGAAGCAGGACTACCCAGAGCCAGAGCCGGCAAGAAGCCGCCGCCGCCATGATGGGACCTCAGGCCAGCCCGCCGACGGCCCAGCATGCACCGGGCCGTAGACACCCCACCCCCACCCCCGCGGAACCATAGAGTTGGGAGCGCCCGCGAAGCCCCCGGGGAGGCGCTGAGAGCTCGGAGGACCCGGACGCGCAGAGAGTCGTCCTGAAGACGCGGCGAAGCGTGCCTGCGGCGGCCGGGCGGGGAGAGGCGGGTCCCAGCGCAGATCGGGTCAGGCACGCGCGAGGACAGCCCCGGAGCGCCGCCCCAGAAGCCCCCGCGGCGCCGGGGTCCTAGTGGGCCGCCCCGTCTTCCGCCGCACGTGGCTGCAGCGCGATGCCCAAATCCAAGCGCGACAAGAAAGGTGGGCAAGGCGGGGGGCTTGCAACCCTGTGGGGCGCTCCGGGGGCTGGCCGCGGGCTGCGGGCTGGGTGCTCGCTGCGATCGGGACTCAGAGGGACGGGATGGGGACGTTTGGCGGGCACGCTGCGAGTGGGCTCGGGATTAGGCACGGCCGCGGTACCAGAGCGGGCTGGGGCGGCCTGAGCACCCGAGACTTGCCGGCTTCCCTCGCGCTGCCAACCCCACCGGACCGGGAAACAGTTTCCGAGCGCCCAGGCTGCGCCCGATCTCCCCTCAGACCGCCTTTCCACCTCAGCCGCCGCCCACTCCTGTGGTCGCTGCCGTCTCGTGGCGCTCCCTGCCACCCCGGCCCCTTTCCCTTCCTTCCGCACAAGATTATTTTAGCGGCTAGCCCTTTGTCCTGGTGGCTGTTCCTGCCTGGCATGGTGGCGCTGCGATCTTCACGTGGCGGGCTCTTTCTCAGCTGTCAGTACCATAACAGCACTTGTTAAGAGTCCGTCCCTGGGTGTATTACGGTGGCGTCTCTCTCCTCCCGGATCTCTAGCAAATTCACGCAAATATTTAAGGGCCCGGCATCCTCTGGGCGTTGGGGGTTCACGGCAGTAGAACAAGGAAGACCTATCCCTCATGGAGCTTCATTAACGCTTTTGTCAGAGCAGATATAGCTTCCCCCCTCCCAAACCTTCAAAAATACTGAGTCAAATAAGTAGTCTGATAGAGATAAGCCCCGTGGCGTAAAACTGAGAGAACGTGATATTAGTTTGTATAATGTGACCAGAGAAAGCCTCTCTATGAAGTGACAAGTGAGCAGAAACATGAAGAAAGTGAGTGAGTGACTCGCGGGGCACAGAGTTTCCCAAGAAGATGGAACCCAAAGTGCAAAGACCCTGGAACTGAGAGATTAAAAGGGGACAGAGGGGGTTGTCATAGTGAGCAGAGTTTTACTGACCTTTGCAAAGGAATTCGCCTTTACATCCAAGAGAAACAGATAACCATCAGAGACCTTGAGCAGAGGGCCGTGGTTTGACTTTACTTTTAAAAGATTGCTCTAGCGCCGTTGTTGAGAGTAGACTGCGGGAGGCGGGGTTAGGGGGCTGCATGCAAGGCCAGCAGGGATCCAAGAGAGGTGATGCTGAGACCACATTTGGCAGTGGAAATGATGGGAAATGGACACCTGTATTTTGTTTGCCCATCTTTGCTACACTTGCCCCTAAGTGGTGTGATTGCCTTTCTATATGTATACCTTGTGAGCAGGGATTGTGAGTACCCAGCGGAATGATTTAAGAGGTGGCCCCTTCCTGGAGGCACCCAGGACTTTGCATTTGGTGTGCTCTTTTAAATGTTTTAAAAATGATTAAATTCTGTGACGGGTGCCCTGGTTGGATCTGGCAGCTGCCACACCCTTCTTAGTAAAGGGCAAACTGGAGCCCAGCTGTTGTTACATATAGATGCTTGTCCTCCCCAGAGGCACTGCTCCATCTGTGGGCCCAGACTGCAAAACAAGTGCAGAGACTAACAGGAAATACAGCTCCCAGACTTGTCATTCCACAGCAGAGCCCGGCCACACATGGTCTCTGTACCATGGCCAAGAGCAGGCAAGGACATCTCAGCCAGCAGCCTGGGAAAGCACTCACCCATGGAGAGCGCTCCTAGAGCAGGAACAATACCGCCCCCACATTTCAGTGGGGATTTTTAGGTTCCGCTAAGACAGGCTACAGATCACTTGGTTTGTCTAAGCATCAGAAACATCAAGGATCTCCAGGCTCAGGATTGCTGGAGAGGGGGCCTGGGAACAGCTCACTGGCTTTCCTCAGACTGACATGATTCAGCCCAGCTCCCTAAGGGAGAAGAAAGTGAGTCTTCTGGGCACCCAGGTTTGTTTCTCATTGTTGTCTTCTTCTTTGTGTCAGTTTCCTTAACCAAAACTGCCAAGAAAGGCTTGGAACTGAAACAGAACCTGATAGAAGAGGTGAGATCTTGTTCTTTATACTTTTTTAGTATTTTATTTATAAAGATGGGCTTATGACTGTTTATTGGGGAAAATCAGACTTTTCTATTTTTTTAAGATTTATTTATTTATGCCTACAAGAGCTGGGGTACAGGCCAGAGGTGTGGGGAGTGAGAGGATTCACCAGAAACAGAGTGGGGAACAGAACAGGCAGATTGACCTAAGTACACTGCTGAGGGGAGCAGCGGGCAAGCCAGGAGAGGTCTGCTGCGCAATGTGGGTTGCTCCCTGGCCAGCCGGGAATTGAACTTGTGCTGCAGAGGCTGCAGACAGCCTCACAGGTTGTGCCTTAACTCCTTGCGCCACCAGGGATGGCCCCGACTGTTTTTTGAAACAAAAACCAAGCTGCTGAGTTGGCCCTCCTTCCTCTGCTGCGCTGAGGGTTTCACAGGTCATTCCACAGCATCCTCACAGCAGCCCTCGAGGTGACACAAGGTGCCGTCACGGATATTTTGCGGTTGGGCAACTGAAACTTAGAGATTTGCCTGCCCAGCATCAAAGGCCTTGTGTGGACATGGGTAAATGCTGACCCACAGCCTGTGCTGCTTCGCACTGCAGATTGGGGAGAGCAGTCTCCTGGGCCAAGAGCCCTGTCCTTGAGACTGCCTCATGCAGGCTGCGGCCAGCATTGAGTGCAGAGTAGGGCCAGTGACTTTGTTTCCACTTAGCAGGGGCCCACTTAATGTGGGTTGTTGGCTGTTAACAAAGAGCAAATAAAAGTGGCTGGCTTCCATGGTTGGCCACACATAATTCAGAAACTCAGGAATGTGGGGGTCTTAACTCGGTTCCCCTGCACCTTGAGATCCCATGTGTTCGGCCTCAGAGGACCCCCTGTAGGGAGTAACCCTAGCTTCAGTGGTGGAGGTGGAGAGATTTGAAGCCTTTAGCTATAATACGCACAGGGGAAGGGACCTGGAGCAATTCCTTCCCATTGAAGACCAGAGCGATACCCCCAGCACATGCTGCCTCAAACTCCTGAGCCCCATCACTTGTTCCTCAGCTACGGAAATGTGTGGACACATACAAGTACCTTTTTATCTTCTCCGTGGCCAACATGAGGAACAGCAAGCTGAAGGACATCCGGAATGCCTGGAAGCACAGCCGGTGAGCTGGGAAGAGGGCCTTTCTGGGGCAGGGGCAGGGGCTGGGCTGCTCTCAAAGCACAGGGGCACTTGTTGAACCCTGGGTGCCTGGGTCACAGGTGGCACCTTAACAGGACGCAGGGCCACACCCCAGCTGGTGGGCACGTGTTACTGTGAAAGCTGGTCCTGCACTGAGCCCTGGGACAGGACTTGCTAGTTGCTCTGGAACGTTTTGAGCGGCATTCCCTCCAGAAAGACCTGGTCCTTTCAGCAACTCCTCACTAGGATGTCGCCATGTGCTCCAAATGCACCAGACCCAAGAGCAAGCTACCCCAGCCACGCAGCAGCTCCCTGGGAGTGTGACAGTGCTGGCCTGGGTGCCGGTTCAGATCACTTGACATGCTCTTCTCTGCATAGGGGGTGGGTAGTAACATGACACCTAGAGCAGGCGGACACGAAAGACCCTGAATATCCCCCCCGGAGAGCACTGACGGGTCTAGGGCTGGGGGCTGGGCCGGCAGGACCGTGTGGAAGCAAGCCTCTGGCCACGCCTGCTCCTGAACGCCAGGGCCGCCATGCACTGGAGCTGGTTTGCACTTAGCTGAGGGACGGGTGGGGCGGGCACTTCTTCATGGACCCCTTTCTCTCTAGGATGTTCTTCGGCAAAAACAAAGTGATGATGGTGGCCCTGGGTCGCAGCCCATCTGATGAGTACAAAGACAACCTACATCAGGTGGGTCCCGGGGCCTCATCCGGAGAGGGGGACTGAGGCCAGTCCCTCTCTCCTGCTGGCTTCACCTGACCTCCCGTCATCTCAGCAGCGACAAACTGGTTCCCGATTGCAGACTGCCGCTCGGCCATGACGGAACCAATCCCTCTTTTGCTTTGTAGGTCAGCAAAAAGTTGAGGGGTGAAGTCGGACTCCTTTTCACCAACCGCACCAAGGAGGAAGTGAACGAGTAGGTATTTTTGAGGAGCAGCAGGGGAGAGAGGTCGGTGAGGACCCGGGCAGGGATCTTCCAGGGGCTTTGTGCGGTGTGGTGCCCTGTTCAAAGTGGGCCTGTTGAAGAGTCTGGACTCGCTCCAGCTTGGTGCTCTGGACTGGCTGCCGGCCTGCAGCCGTGATTGACCAGGTGGAGGGAGGAGGAGACTCTGGGAACCTGACTTTGGTGGGCTAGTCAGAAACCTCCCTTCCTGCACTGATCTCTCCCCTCAGATGGTTCACAAAATATGCAGAAATGGACTACGCCCGAGCCGGCAACAAGGCAACTTTCACCGTGAGCCTGGACCCAGGGCCCCTGGAGCAATTCCCCCACTCCATGGAGCCACAGCTCAGGCAGCTGGGCCTGCCCACAGCCCTCAAAAGAGGTACGGGCGAGACCTGGAGCGGAAAGGTCAAGCACACAGGCTCGCAGGGCTGCATGCGCACAGCATCTGGGGGGAAAGTGGGCGGGAATTAGAGCTGCAGCACAGCGCCTCGGGGGCCAGGGGAGGCTGCTACTGAGAACCCGCCCATGCAGTAGAACTGAACCCTGCCAGCATGTACTGGTTTGGGGGGGCAGCTGGCCAGCCAGATTCCTCCCAGCTCTGGACCACAGTGGGAGGCTGGGCACAGGCCTCTGTATGAAAGGAACTGCTTGGCCCGTCCCCGCAGGTGTGGTGACCCTGCTGTCCGACTACGAGGTGTGCAAGGAGGGCGACGTGCTGACCCCAGAGCAGGCCCGCGTCCTGGTAAGCTAGCTCTCCAACAGTCTGCGGGGTGAGGTTGGCGGGACTGCAGCCCCCCTTGGCACTGGCTCCTCCTGACTCCGGCTGCCTCTGTTTCTCACAGAAGCTTTTCGGGTATGAAATGGCAGAATTCAAGGTGACCATTAGATACATGT
The DNA here is from genome assembly GCF_964194135.1 of Talpa europaea. NCBI lineage: Eukaryota > Metazoa > Chordata > Mammalia > Eulipotyphla > Talpidae > Talpa > Talpa europaea. Next base: position 10,268,830 of record NC_140076.1, read on the forward strand.
GGGATGCAGAGTCCGGAAGCTTCCAAGAGATGGGAGATGACTTGCCAGACAGCGCGCCTGAGTCTGCAGAAGAGTCAGAGGAGGACGATGAGAACAGCTGACGGCCCTCTGGTGGAGGCCTCCAGGCCCACTGGACCACGTGGGCCCAGACAGGAGTGCGACAGGGACGGACTTTAAAGAATGAAACTCTGGCAGGTTGTCTCCCTGGAGACACAAAAGGGACTTTTTTCAGAAAGGGGGCCTTTGGATTTGGGGTTTTTTTTAATCTGCCTCCCAGGACGTGGGCTGGCTTCCAGCTGTGGCTCTGAGGGCAGCTGCCAGAGTTGGGCCTTCTGTCCTCTGGCCCTCGGTGTCCTTTGCTGAGGAACACCAGTGCCTTGGCGCCCTCCCTGCCCCAGCACACCCCCACTCCCACGCTGGGGCTGGGAGTCCTTGGATGAGAGGAGTAAAGTCACTGATAAAACTGAGTCAGTGTTCGCGTGGTCACAGCATCCTGGAGGCTTGGCATGAGTGTCCAGGGAGGTCATGTGAAAACCTCCTTCAGGGTGTTTGATGCTCTTTCTGTCAAGTGGAGAAGAGAGGGCAGCTCCAGCTCCACTGCAGAGAGGTCAGGCTGGATGCCAGGCAAGGTGGGGAGACCTCCACCCTCCCCTGCACTCTGAACACAGACCTGTGATGCTGCCCCTTCTTACCCAGCCCTGGGGAGACAGGAAAGAGGCCTCAGCAGCTGGGCATATTGCCAGAGTATAGGAAGTAAACCTTCTGCCCTGGGCTGGAGAGGTAACAAAGCAGAAGATGCCCCAAACTGGCCGGAGTGAGAGTGAGACAGTGCCTCTGCCTCCTCAGGTGTAGCTGAGGCCTAGTGTGCATAGTGAGGACATTCCTGGGCAGCCAGGTGCCAGGTTTGACCAAAGGCCTGCACCACAGCTGATTCCAGGGGCCCTTTCTCAGTTGTTGCCAAGTTCTCCAGCTGTTCTGGGCTAGACACACCCAGGATGACATGTCCCCATGGGCACCCACAAGGGGGAATGCCAGGTGACATTGCCCTTCTGTACCATAGTGACTGGGGCCCACCCACTCCCCCTCAGCCAAGACTTAGGATCTGACATCTGTTTGCTACTCCCGAAAGCATTTACGTGGTCTTCTGTAGCCCTGCCGCCAGGTCTTGGCAGCCAGCATTCCTGAGTACAGAGCCACTCGCTGATGGGATGCTGACTCCACTGGCGTTCAGCCTCCGTACTTTGCAGGGTGGGTATGGGAATGAAGTTTTTGTGAAGGCTTTGCTTCAGGCCTGCCTGGCACTTAACAGATGCTTGACAGAGGGACCCAGCAGTGTGTCCCCAAGCTGGAGAAGAAAGCATGGACGTGGGAGCAGGGGCAGCCTTCTGCTCCCTGCCAGGACTCCGCAACGTACACATGGACGGAACAAACATTAACAGAAATGGTTTCAGAGTGGAACCTAAGCTTATACCTGCCCCATGCGACTGTGGGGCCCTGGTCAAGTGAAACAACCTCTGAAGCCGTTTATTGGAGGGAAAATTGGGACAATTGTACTTAAGAGACAACTAGCATCTGTAACATGGAAATTAAGAACAGGACTACAGCCCGAAAGAAGTGGACTGTGGGGACATGTCAGAGGAAGAAAGGCATAATCAGAAGCCAAATATAGCTACGTAGCCTCCCCTCCTCCACTTGCCACCACCCGACAAAAAAACAAGCAGCAAAGGACCTCCCTGGTGGCGCATAGGGTTAAGCACCGCACTATGAAGCAATCCACAGCCTCTGCAGCACGAGTTCGATCCCTGGCCTGCCAGGGAGCAACCCACATGGTGCAGCAGACCTCTCCTGACTCGGTCAGTCTGCCTGTTCTGTTCCCACTCTGTCTCTGGTGAATCCTTTCACCCCCCACACCTCTAGACTGTGCCCCAGCTTTTGTATGCATAAATAAATAAATCTTTTAAAAAAAAAAAAGCAGAACCTCCAAGGCCTACTGGGTTACCTGGAGCTGCAGGTGGTGGTGTGCCCACTAGGGGGCAGCTAGGGCGCCAGAACCCAGCGCAGTCAGCAGGACCTTCGCAATGGCAATGGCCTCAAAAGTGGATCTCCTTCCAGAAGCCGGGCCAGTGAAGGTGGCACAGTCAGCACCATGGGTCACTCCAGGGTGGCCATCCCTACCCCAGTCCCCCAGGTACCAAGGGGCCGGCAGGGGATGAACCTTTTCCGGGGAAGAGCCAGTCTTGCAGACCTGGCAGGAGGTGGTTTCCAATCCAGGACCCCATTCCCTTCCTAGAGACATGGGGGATATTCAAGCCCGTGGTTCTGGAGAAGGCCCTAGCCCCCAAGAAAGCAGCCCCTGTGGCTGCCTATTTCAGACAGGGCATATGAGGCCCTCGAGGATCCAGGTTCTCTGAAGGCGCTGGGCCCTCCTCTGAGCTGCATCAGCCTGGACTACGCCATGGCAGCCAAGCTGGACAGCTGAACTTTGGGATCTGATTGCAACCAAGTTTGAAGACCAATTGGAGTTGGGGTGATGATAGAGACCCAGGAGGGATGAAGGACGCAGCCCAACCTCTTGTCAAACCCTCCTTGCTTCCCAGGTTTTCACTTGGGTTAGGAGGGAGGAGGAGAGGCGGAAGCTCAAAGTACTTTGTGCAGCATTGAGAGAGTCTAGTATTAATGATTAAGAGACAGACCTGGATTCACATTCCAGCTCTGCCATTACTAGCTCTGTGACCTCAACCAAGTCCCTTCGCCTTTCTGAGCCTCTGCTGTGCAACCATTCCAGGCTGGGTGGGTTCACTATTGTTTGTAACAGTTTAAAAGAATTTTGGACCGGGCAGGGGAAACCAGCCAGCAGGGAGACAGCAACTTGAGCCTCCTCCCCCAGGGTGACACCGCCTTTTATCCCCGTTCCTAGGCACAGGTGTGCACACTTACACTTTGCACACACCCATGCCCCAGGTGTCCACAATCAGGGACACATGCCCCGTTCCCAAGCACCTTTTCATCAACACAACCAAGGCCACGGGTGATAGCCACAGAGGCTAGTGGCGTAAAAAGCCTGACTGACTCATTTGCCCCACGGCCTCAATGCCCTCAACTGTAAAATGGGCCTGACAGTGGTATTGTACTGAAAGGCGAGGTTTGGTCAGACCTTGGAAGAACGTGCTCAAGGGCCTCCCCAGTGGCGCAGCGGTTGAGCGCTGGGTTGCGAAGCTGCCCGCGGCATCTGCAGCACCGGTTCAATCCCCGGCTGCTCCCCGGCCACCGGAGGAGGGTCCCACATGGCGCGCAGACCTCTCCTGCTGCCCGCTGCTCCCCTCAGCAGTGTACTTCGGTCCTTCTGCCTGCTCTGCTCCCCGCTCTGGCTCTGGTGAATTCTCTCGCCCTCCTGCGCTTCTGACTGTACCCAGTGCTTGCATAAATAAATAAAGATAAAACTTCAATAAATAAATAAATAATTAAAAAAAAAAAAGAACGTGCTCAATATGCTTCTTTACCAGGCAAGTGAAAGTGCCAGGCCTGGCACTACAGCTAGTGGGTGAATTTTTTCTTCCCACCTCCTCACCCCACCTCCACCCCTCCCTGATGTGAATTTCACTTCAGATTTAAGGTTTAAGAACTTTGACCCAGCGAGCTCTGACCTGAAGGAGGGATGGGAGAAGAAAAACAATCAGAAATAAGATCAAAGTTCTCAGAAGAGGCAGCTGGGTGTGCTGGAAGGCAATCCGCACTGAGATGCATGTCATTCTATCCCGCATGAGTCACAGGGGAAACCTAGCAAGCCTCTACCCGACGGGAGAGAGGCTTCTCAGAGGGAAAGAGGGCGCAATGAGCTAATAACAGGAACAGCGGACATTCCTGAGTCCTCATTGAGGCTGCCAGGCATCCCCCTCACACTGGTGAGAGCAAGTCCCTGCCCCCGACACAGACCTTCCACTTAGCTACATCTGCCTGTTCTTGGCACTGCCAAATCTCATTGCCTTTGCACTGTCCACACATGCCCACAGCCGAGGTGCCCTTTCTGCTCTTAATCCTGGCAAACTCCTACTCCTGGCAAACTCCCAACAGTTCTTCAAGGTCCAGTGTTCTTTTTCTGAGCTTTCTTCAGTGACCCCTGCAGAAATATTCCTTTTCTGGGCTCCCCAGTCTCCTGTAGAATCTGGTGTGGGTAAAAGTCCAATTTCCCTTCTGTAGCTTCAGACACAAAAAGGATAGTCAGACCTGTTCCAACCCTGTTCCCCCAGGAGCTGCCCCCTGGTGAATAGCAAGGCGCTTAGAGAGGCACTGTCAACTGAGGTGGGGGAGGTTGGGTGGGCGGAGCTCCAGCAAGCAAAGTCTAGGGTCCAGAGCAAGGAGGAAACAGAGCCCCCATTCCCCGTCTGGGCATTCCAGAGTATGATCGGGCTGTGCCAGGGAATGTCAGGGCGATTAGGGCACGATCCCTGCAGGTCAGGCCAGTCTAGAGCACCTAGGGATATGGGGGTGCACGGACTCCATGATGCCAGATTCCAATGTTCACAGAGACCATGAAAGGGGGCTTTAGGAGTCTGCTCGCTGCTTTCAGGAGGAGCCTCGTGCCCACCGGCACTGGGGGAGAGGTGTGAAAAATAAGTGCAGGGCCCCTGGCCCCCGTGGCACTTAGGGACCCCTCCACACAGCCACACAAGGGGCTGGATGACTGTGGCTTCACGCAGGTGACAGGGATCTTGCTAAAGATCCTAATCTGGGAAAAAAAAAAAAAAAGATCCTAATCTGAGGCCTTGTCTGAGGGGTAGTCCCAGCGGCTCTCCTGCCCCTGCATCCCAGAATGCTCTGTGAGTCTCTTGTTGGGGCTTGTCAAAGGCTCCTGCCTGCAAACCTGTGGAGGTTCGAGTCAGAGCATTGAACGACCTGCCAGTATGGAATCCTACACCCAAAAACACCTTTCAAACAGGAAGGCAAGGGTCTTTGTTTAGACAAAGGTGGGGAGAATTCATAGTTGCAAACTTTCACTATAGGAAATGTTTGAAAATGCTTTTTAGAGGGAAGGAAATTTGGATCGTCACAGGAAAAAAAGGGGGAGTGATAGAAAGGCAAACGTGTGGGTAAATGTAAGGGTCTTTTTTGTTTTTTTTTGGGGGGGGTGCATTTTTAACCTCTTAGAAAGATAATTGAGCATTCATTTACCATGAGTCAGCAAAAACCTATACAATTGCCTAAACCTGGAAACAACTCAATGTCCCTCACCTGCAGAACAGGTAGAGTGTGCTGTGGGCGGGGCATACAATGTCGTGAACAACTTGGTTCACAAGAGCATGGGTGAATCTCCACTGCTGATTCAGAAGGCTACACACCAATGATTCCACTTACCGTTTACATGACTGACGCCGCTGTAAAGAATACAAGAAAGTGCCTCCCTGGTGGCACAAGAGGTTAAGCACAGCACTATGAAGCTACCCACAGCTGCTGCAGCACGAGTTCAATCCCCGGTCAGGGAGCTAAACTACATGGCGCAGCAGACCTCTCCTGTCTCCCCACTGCTCCCCTCAGCAGTGTATTTCACTCAGGCTGCCTGTGCTGCTCCCCACTCTGTCTCTGGTGAATCCTCTCACCCCCTGCACCTCTGGCCTGTACCCCAGTTCTTGTATGCAGAAATAAATAAATCTTAAAAAAAAAAAAAGTCAAAACTAATCCTGGGGCTCGTGCTCCCAACCGGAGCCTCAAAACAATCCATAGTGGACACGTCAACCACGCAGGCCAGTAAGGAAGGACGGCGGCACCCCAGACAAAATACTCACAAGCTCTGTATTCCAGTCTCAGGCCAGAGGTACCAATCCTTTTTACCAGGAGCCTCGGTGACATGATGTGAGGGACACTTGGGGAGAATTCCTTTTTTTTTTTTTTTTTTAATTTACGTATTTATTTATTTATTTATACAAGCACTGGGTACAGTCAGAAGCACGGGAGGGTGAGAGAATTCATCAGCACAAGAGCAGGGAGCAGAGCAGGCAGAAGGACCGAAGCACACTGCAGAGGGGAGCAGCGGGCGGCAGGAGAGGTCTGCGCGCCATGTGGGACCCTCCTCTGGTGGCCGGGGGGGAGCAGCCGGGGATCGAACCGGCGCTGCAGAGGCTGCGGGCAGCTTCGCAAGCCAGTGCTCAACTGCTGCGCCACCGGGGAGGCCCCCTGGGGAGAATCCCTTTCTAATTCCAACCCCATCATAGGCTACTTTCCAAGTTGTGCGTTCCCTCCCCAGGCAGGGTGTACTTACCAGCACAGAGTGCTATTAGCCCACCAGGGTGAGCCAGAGAGACAGAGTGACGGCAAGTTTGGGAGGGCCAGATGCCTAATCTAATATTAAATAGTAGATTTCCATTTCTCAAGAAAGTTGGTAATAAATGTATAACTTACAATATTTACAACATTCACCATCTACCACAGGAATGGGATACGAGCACTGGCAACGTGAAAAGCAGCAAACACAAACCTGAACGGGTGTTATGGACTAACCGTTTGTGCCCTCCCCCCCATCTGTATGCTGAAACACTAGCCTCGAGTGTGGTTCTAGTAGGAGATGGGGCCTTTAGGAAATGCTGAGTCTTAGATGAGGGGGTGAGAGGGACCCCCCATGCTGCGATTAGTGTCCTTATAAGAAAAGACTCAGGTGCTCTTGTCAAGACAAAACAAAAAAAGCAGCTGTCTGCAGATCCAGGGGCTGAAAAGGCCCCTCACCAGACATCAGTCCTGCTGGCACCTTGGTCTTGGTGCCTCCCAAACTGTGAAAAATAAATGTTTGTTGTTTAAACCAATCAGACTATGGTGTTTTGCTGTAGCAGCCCAAAGAGAATGACACAACTGTCCTGAGTAGCTGGAAATAATTGCTAGTTTTTGAAGCAGAAGGATGTGTCTGAGGACACATGTAAAGCAGGTCCATATTTTTATCATTATGACACGTATCATTTGTCTAGATTAAATAGCTGTTCTTCTCAAATGTGCTCATTTTTCACTCCAAGTTTTTTATGAATGTCATGAGAGCAAAACAGTAGCTGTTGAGGGCCTCCCCAGTGGCGCAGCGGTTGAGCACCGGGTTGCGAAGCTGCCCGCAGCCTCTGCAGTGCCAGTTTGATCCATGGCCACCGGGCGAGGGTCCCACATGGCACGCAGACCTCTCCTGCTGCGCCCGCTGCTCCCCTTAGCAGTGTATTTCATCAGTCTGCCTGCTCTGCTCCCCACTCTGGCTCTGGTGAATTCTCTCACCCTCCCGCGCTTCTGACTGTACCCAGTGCTTGTATAAATAAATAAATAAATCTTTAAAAAAAAAAAAGTAGCTGTTGATGTTGGCATCCACAGGGAAAATGGGTTAAATCGGGCTTTTTGTCTCCTTCCCGCCACTAGCCTGTACGCTGCCACCTGCGACCTTGTTTTCCGCCCAGCTTTCATACACATGTGGTAACGTGTTATTGCAAAGAGCACTTGGGAGCGTGCGCACAGGGCACACCTACCTATGATCACAGACACCCGGGCCCAGAAGCCGGAGAGCAGGGGTCACGCACACCTGTAAGAAGATGCCCCAGGGGCCGCCCCGGTGGCACAGCGGTTGAGTGCTGGGTTGCGAAGCTGCCCGCGGCCTCTGCGGCGCCGGTTCGATCCCCGGCTGCTCCCCGGCCACCAGAGGAGGGTCCCACATGGCGCGCAGACCTCTCCTGCCGCCCGCTGCTCCCCTCAGCAGTGTACTTCGGTCCTTCTGCCTGCTCTGCTCCCTGCTCTGGCTCTGGTGAATTCTCTCACCCTCCCGCGCTTCTGACTGTACTCAGTGCATGTACAAACAAACAAACAAATAAATAAATAAAAATACATGCCTCTTTAAAAAAAAAAAAAAAAAAAAAAGAAGATGCCCCAGTGAGAACACAGACGAAAGGGGAGCTTCATGGGGGCCGGGGCGCAGCAGCTGCCTTCCTGCTGTTGGTCTGCCCGAACCCCATCCCCTGATTCAGCATGAAAAGGCATGTCAGATATGCTGTGTGGTGAAGAGTCTTATTAAAAATTTATAGAGGAGAAATCTATTTTCTCTTTAGCAATCACGTATCCTGACATTCCTACCTTCCTTATTGCTTTTTTTTTTTTTTTAAAGATTTATTTATTTATTTATACAAGCACTGGGTACAGTCAGAAGCACGGGAGGGTGAGAGAATTCACCAGAGCCAGAGCGGGGCACTGCTGGGGGGAGCAGCGGACGGCAGGGGCGGTCTGTGTGCCATGTGGGACCCTCCTCCAGTGGCCGGGGAGCAGCCGGGGGTCGAACCAGAGCTGCAGAGGCTGCAGGCAGCTTCGCAACCCAGCGCTCAACCGCTAGCGCCACCGGAGAGGCCCCCTTCCTTATTGCTTCTAAAATGTCTTCAGAATGCAGGTATGCGTCACTGGAGATGTCAATCATCACAACACTAGTAACAAGCAGGGCCAAATGGGAAGGAAGTCAGTAGGTCAGCCCAGCCCAGAGGCCCGTTCTGGGCGGTCGTCATGGCCCACTTTCCGTCCCTTTCACTCAAGGACACAAGATTGATACCAAGTCTCCATTCTTTTATACACCACACCCAGTTTCCCTAATTTGAGGCAGATTAAAAGTAGCTGTGCTCTTTCCCAGGCCCGACTCTGCCCCTTTGTCTTGAAAAGCTCCCTAGGTAGGAAGTGGCCGCTTTCACGCCCTCATGCTCCGTGAGGCACGCCCTCGGAGACTCGAACAGCTCGTTGGAGTGACCAACCTCCACGGCTCTGACGGCGGCCCTCAGGACTGCAGGTCTCCCAGTTGGGACAGGTTCATCTTCAGGACTTGACTACTCAGCGCTGCAGGTCCCTGGGGCAGAACTTGCTCCCCAAAGACGGCCACCTGTTCTCTCGTGTCCTTTTCACATGACTGACCCTCCCGTGAGGTGAGAGTGATGTCATGCACTTCCGAGGCTGGGATATAAAAGGCATGGTGGCTTGTTTGGTTTTCTTGGGATGCCCTTAAGTCAACAGCCATGATGAGGGAGCCCAGGCCACATGGAGGGGGAGAACCCAGCTGTACTGCCACTCGTCACAACTTTAGAGCACCTTCAACACCCAAGAAGATATCCAATAGTTAATTTCACTTCTTCCCAACATCCCTCTCAGCCCTGGGCAACCACTGCTTACTTTCTGTCTCTAAGAAATTTGCCCATTCCAGATATTTCAGGTAAATCAAATCACACACTATGAGGCTGTGTGCATGTGTGTGTGCACGCGCTTGCACATGCGCCACACCATTTAGCATACTTTGTGCAATAGGATATAAAACAGCTCCCTCTGTCACGTGAGGATGAGCATGTGCTGAGTGCGACTCCTGTGCAGCCTGCACCCTCGTGGCCCCACCGCCCCAGCTGGAGTGATTTTTCTCACTGAGATTGGTCAGACAGCAACCACCAGACCCAGGCATGACTTTCTCTTTCAGTCTTCGATGCCTCTTGCTTGAGTTCAGATTTGCTGACAGGAATGGGGACCCTGACTGCCCAGGCCTGCCCCTCAACCAGCAGGAGGTCCAGGGCTGGGCTAAGAATCACGCCTCCCAGAGGCTCCGGCTAAGACGAGAGGAAAGCCACTGCCGAAACTCAGAGTGTATTTAAAATGTTCCACAGCATTTTGGAAGGTTTTCTTCTTCTTGGAGGTGATTCTAATGTTAAGTTTTGCCCATTTCTTAGTATTTTGTGAGGTAATCCTGATAAGATCAGGTGCATTCAAGGTGGTATGTAGACATGTGAAGTAATTCTAAACAAAAGAAGGATCTGTTTGGGCCTCTTTTTTTCTATGGAGTGGGGAAGTGAGGTGACCTCTGTTGAAGGGTCAGGCTGGATGCAGGAGACCTCCCACCACCTCTACCCGCTGAAGGCTCCAGCTCAGGGTTCTGCCTATGACAGTGAGTCTGCAGGGAGCCCAGAAAGAAGTGCAAGCAGCAGAGGATTCGCCCCAGACACAGCTACAGCCAGGTCGTCAAGTGCCTGCTTTATTCAGACAAGAAACGCCCCGGCCCTCCACACTGTGAAGGCAACCGATAGCAAGGTGGGAATCTAGAAAAATAATTTATGGATGCAAACCATCCAGAGAGATCACACTAAATCAGCTGAAGGCAAAGACTGGCCACACTGAGAGAAAAAGAGGAGACAGAAAAGAAAGACACCTTTGGCAACCTGACCCTCCTGGAGGCCTAACGGAAGTAGTTGGGACATTCATGGGCAACCAGGTGCCAGGCTTGACCAAAGGCCTGCACCACAGCCGGCTCCAGGGGCCCTTCCTCAGTCGCTGCCAAGTTCTGCTCCAGCTGCTCTGGGCTGGACATGCCCAGGATGACTGCGTCCCCAAGGGGAGCCTGCAAGGGGGGACAGGGAGACATCAACGCTCTTCTGCACCACGGTGACCCGAGGCCCACACACTCCCCCTCCCAGCCCTGCCACCACCAACACTCAGGACTGGATGTTTATTAGTGCCGCACACGCGTCTAGAAATCTGCCCTGGATAACTCTACGGGACTCCAAACTGTCTTCCTTCTCCTGGCCACCACATTGCTCATCCTCACTCAGACCCGAGTTCAGAGCCCAGTTCTGCCTTTTAACAGCTGTATAAACTTGGCTTCCTTATTTAAGCTCTGAGACTCCGCTTTTCTATGTTCAGCACGGTTATGGGAACGACAAATTCCCATAATTATGTAAAGCACTTGCTCCCAATGACCGAGAACTACTACATGCACACCAGACCCTATTGACTACACATGGCTGAGGTCAGAGAAAAGCTTGAGTCAGGAAGACATGGGACACCAGGGAGATGGAAACTCCGCCTACCACCAGAGGAGTTAGATTAAGTGAGATTAAGTGAGATTTTGCAGTCAAATCTGTGATAAATACTCTATTTCCTTCCTGAATGTGAGAACCCATTTCCTCATCAGTAAAACTTGGACAATCATACTACATAAGGCCCCTTAATCACTAAATCGATACTTGTAAAGCCCTTATCCCAGTGTCTGGCACTGAGATAGCTGCCAAGCAGAATCAGAGGCCTGTCCTGGAGAATCAGAACAGAGAAAATTTTCAGAGGAAACTATTTAGAAATCACCGAAAGGCAATTCTGGCACCCAGACTGGGCACGAGCAGAGCCTCTGTGGAAGTCGGGTTACCTGGAGCTGGGAATGGTGGTACATCCACCGGAGGGCAGCTGAGGTCATGCTGGGGGCACTGCTGCCATATGAATCCTGCAGGGCCTTCTCCACCAGGGCAATGGCCTCGAAGTGGTGCTCCTTCCAGAAGCTGGGTGGGTAAGGAGGGTGGCACAGGGGTCAGCACCATGGGGTCACCCTGGGGGCCATGGTCAAAGAGCCAACTGGAACAGATGCACCCACCCAACCCTGCAGCACGGGTGGCGGGGTTCTCAAGCATCGGCTCTCCTGCCTTGTGGGGCAAAATCACCCACGTGAGGGCTCCATCACCAGGACCGCAGCGACATCTTCATTCCTTAGAAGTCCAATCCTGCCCTTACTTCCTTAATGAAAAAAAGGCAGCCAGTACAGGGAGCGGGTCTCAGCCCAGGCCCCTCGGGCCTGAATTCAAGGCTCTTTCCTTCTCTCCTGGCAGGGGATGAGCACTTCTCAGGGAAGAGCTGACTTGGAAGACCTGGCATGAAGTCCAGAAATTCTCATGCCCTCCCAGAGGTCCCAAGAAAATAAGCTACTCTCCAGAGGTTTGGTAATTCCTGCAGGAATCAAGAGATATAGGTCCAGGCAGCAGGAAAAGGCCTGGAGCTGCCCCCACATCCTATAATAACCCAGAAAACAGCCTAGAACTTCTCCATTTCAGGTAGAGAAGCCCGCCCCCATCCTGATGCGGACATCCCCAGCTCACCGGTTTCTGTATGCCTCAGCCCAGTTATTTCCAAAGAAGCGGCCCACAGGCTGTTTCCCATCCTTGTCCTCATACTTGTACTTGCCAGTCAGCAGGCCCCCTGTGGAAAAGCTGTCATCAGACCCCTCTCACCTCCTCCCAGAGACTGCTCTGGACTAGGGGACCCAAGAGGGATACCAGGACATAGTCCCCCTCTCACAAACCCCTCCCTGCTTCCCAGGTCCTGGGTTGGGGATCCACTGGGTAAGGAAGGCCCTCCCACCTGGGAAGAGCTGGTCCCCACAGCAGCCCCTACCAGCCAAAGGGTTGTAGGCGTAGAATCTCAATCCAAAGTGCCTGAGGCAAGGGAAGAGCTCTGTTTCTACCTGCCGGGTGGTGGCGTTGTACATGCCCTGCAGGTAGAAGGGCCAGGTAGACAGGGTGCACATGTTAAAAAAGGGACCCCAGCCTTCTAACACCTTCAGTCAAAACCTGCCCAGACCTCAGCAATGATTTCCAATCACTAGGAGTAGCAGGGGATGGGGAGATGGTGCTGGGCCCAAGGGTGGGAAACCAGACTGGACAGCTCATTCCGGGAGCACCTGAGGGTACCAAGTGTGGGCTGGACCCTGGCTTCTAAACATGCACAGTCCAGCAAGGTCTTTGCCTTCAAGAGATGTTAAAGTGAAAACAGAGAGAAGACAGATGATGACAGTAAAAGCGGGTCTGGTGCTCGCTCATGCAGGCTGAATATAGGAAGACGGGGTCTGGGGACCAGCCCTTTGGGGCAGTAGGGTCAGCTTTCAGAGGAAGTGTCATCTAGTGAGAACCAAGAGCTGCTGGTGAGGAGGAGAGGAAGGAGCATTCCGGCTGACTGGCAGAGAAAGGAAACAGGAAGGCTGGGACCATGGTGCCTTGGCAGCAGGGCACAGAGTCAGGGCCAGAGTGAGCAGGCACTGTTGGCCTGGATGAAGAGCTGCATAAAATCCTGAGGGTTCCTGGTAGCCATCTGCAGGGGAGTGGCTGCTTTGGGGAGGGCATGGAGGTACTTGGAGGGGCCCAGAGAACCCAAAATCAGTAGGAGCCCTAGGGATTGAAGCCTCTGCAACCCTGGCCCTCACCTGGTACACGGTGGGCAGGATCCAGCCATTGCTCTTGCAGAGGGTACAGATCTCAGCCACCTCCCAGGCAGCATAGTTGGAGAGGCCAAGCTCCACAAATTTGCCCTGCAGGGGAAAGGCCAAGGTCAGAACCCATCACAGTCCAGGAGATCAGGAAGAGGAGACCAGGGTGGCGTGGGGACCCTGGGAACAGGGTCTGTCCCTCCTCCACTCCGGGACAGCCTAATACATGCCCTCTCCTGGGTAATAACAAGTCAAGGAAAGGAGCAGCAGACCACCACTCAGAGATGGGCAGGGGCTGCCCTCACCTCCTGGTGCAGCTGGTGGCAGGCGCGCAGGGTCTCTTCCACAGGGGTGCCATGGTCAGGTGCGTGGAGGTAGAAGAGGTCCACTCGGGGGCACTGCAATCGTTTCAGCGACGTCTCCAGCTGGGCCCGGAGACTGTCAGGCTTCAGCGACTTCCCCTCCCAGGGATTGGCTTTGGTAGCGATTTTCACTTTGAGAGGAGAAGGTAATGATTATGAGACTTATTATAACCACTTACTGGCCATGAGACCTTGGCTAAAGTATTTCAGTTTCCTGAGTCTCAATTCTCTAACCTGTAAAATGGGGATAGAACCAGGGACTGTCCTCAGAGGAAGATGATGAGGATGAAACAATGTCTTAGATGTTAAGTTCTCCACGTTCAGTGCCATTGTAATCACTATGATTATAGTCACCAGACTGCTGGCTGCGCCAGGCCTTGCATTACAGGCTGAGCTCACAAAGATGAACTAATTGCACTTGCTTTCTGCCCTCAAGGAGCTCACAATCTCGACGGTGATGGTACCATATGGCGCTTGCAGCAGAGAAAAGCCCCCAGAAGGAACTGAAGGAACCCAGAAAAAGGCATGGGTCATCCTAGGAATTCCAGGGGGTGATCACCAAGCTGAGTCTCTGAGAATGGCGCCAAAGGCAACAAGGAAGAGTGGGAAGCACACCCCAGAGGGTGGGAACATGAGCAAAAACACAAAAGGAAGAAGACACAGTATGCGAAGAGCTGTGCCTGCAATCCTGCGTTATAAGGGCATGAACTCCAGGTAGGGAGCAGTGGGACATGAGACAAGACAAGGGGGCAAAGCCTAACCCCAAAGGATTTTCTCAAGTACCATGATTCAAAGGTTTGAGGTCTTTCTGGCTGCAGTATAAGAACTCAAGGGGACAGGCCTGGAAATGGGGAGACGAGAGGCTGTTGCCAGAACGCAGGAGAGGATGTGCGCCTAAACACAGGCAACTGGCAGAGATCAATGTGAGAGACAGGATGATGGCAAAATGAGCAGAAGTTGGTGATGAGCTCATAAGGACTCACAATTATGGACTTCCAGGCCCTCAGAAGCAAGCGCACACACACATCCACTGCAGACACAGTCCCGAGAACGAGATCCTGTCCTGCCAGGCAAACAGCAGTGGGGTGCACTAGAGTCTAGGCGGCCTGGCTTGATGGGCGCATGGGCTCTGCACGAAAGCAACTCGCCAGGTCAGAAGGGACCACTAGGATACGGGGAACAGGCCCCACAGCTTCTCACCCAGATTTTCTCCATTCCTCATCAGTCTCATAGCCTGTATGAACTTTGCCTCGGGTCCAACCTAAGGACTTTGGCCTAGTGAGTGCCCAGCCTCAAAGAAGGCTGCAGGGAAGGGTTGGAGAAAAATTAATTCAAAAACAAAATCTTCATGATCAGCGTGGGGCTGCCAGGCGACTAAGAAGAGTGTGAGTCTAAAATATACATTCCTCTGAGATCCGCCAAGTCATGAATCTAAGGAGGACCCAGAGAGAACCACCCTGCCCCACCCCCCACCATAAGGGCTGGAAAGGAAGACTCTTAGAGTGAAAAGGAGGTGGCAAAGTATGGTAGTAATACAACAGCCAGTGTTTACTGGGCCCCACTATGTACAAAAGTCTCTCCTAGGCACATCCACTGGCATCATGCCAATGACGAACAGTCCTTCCCACACACCAGGCACTTGGCATTTCCAAGACCAATCTTTGCAGAGCTTTGTACCCTCAGCCTCTGTCATTCTTTGCCCAGCAAGCTACTCTTGGTCTTTCAAGGCCCAGCTCCAGAATTCTCTGAGCTTCCCTAGAGCCCTGCCAGTTCCAAAAGTGCCTAAAGTGCACCTCTCCCCACACCCCAATCATTTGTTTCAGTCTCCCACTAGATTCTGAATTCCCTGGGGGTGAGTTAGTCACTTTCCCTCCAAATCCCCATACAAAGCTGGCACAGGGGTATAGGAGTGGTGGCACAGCTCTTCTCCCCTCCATCACACCTGCCACTGCTCACCTACCAGCACTGCTCCCCTAGCCTAGCCTACAGTTCCCTCCTGAGAGAGCCAGGGGTGCTGCCAAGTGGACAAAGTCTAAGAACTGGTAAAAGATCAAGATGAGAAAAGGGAGTGAACAGCGGAGCGCAATGGGGTGAGGGAGGGAGGCAGAGAGCCGGGGACGGGTATGGGCACTGCAGAGTTGAGCAGGGGGGGCGTTCCCAGCACCTGAAGGGGCAAGAAAGCTCTGGAGACCGCAGAGAGGTGCACCAAGGAAGCGGGAGTCGGGGGGCGGGGGGGGGGGTGGCGGGCGCCGGCTTCAAGAAGCCAAGTACTAGGTTAGCCTCAGAGAGGCAGCCCCCAGAAGGGGAGGGAATAGCGGTCAAGACAAGGCACCGTCCACCCATTCCGGGCTAGATGCGCACGGGGTCTGAGAGTTGGGGATTCACAGACTCGCAGGGTGGCCGGGAGAGGCCGGTGCCCAGGGAGGGGCACGAAGCCGTGGTTCTGACCTCGGCCAAGCGGGTGCCCGACTGGCCGGGTCGAGGTCCCGCGAGAGGGGTGCGCGATGCACGCGCAGGGCGGTCAAGTGCCCCTGCCCCTGACCCCTGACCCGGCTGCAGACTTTACCTCTGCAGTCGCCGCCGCCCAGCCCGAGCCCCAGGCCGCCCAGGATGCTCTCGGCCTGGCCGTCGCTGTACATGAAGGCCGTGTCCAGCTCGACGTGGCCGCGCTCCAGGAAGGCGCGCACAGCCGCGCCGCTGGCGGACGCGTCCATGCGGCGTCCCATCTCCATGGTGCCCAGCACCGTAGCGGGCCGGGCCGAGCCGCCCGAGGCGGCCTTCGGAGGCCGGGACATGGCGGGGGCGGCGGGGGCGCGGGCCTCGGGCGTCCCGGCGCGACGCGCACAGCGGACGGCGGCGCGGCCCACAGCACGCGACGCGGCGCCCAGCATGAAGACGGCGCCTGCGCGCAAGGGCGCCTCGGGCCCCGCCCACCGGCCACGGCGGGCGGAGCCCAGTGGGCACGAAGGGAGCGTCAACAAGTAGCGCGACGGCCCCCCCACGCACGCCCCGCTTGCTCGTGTCTCCCTCAGGGATCGTACGCCAAGTGCGCGGCACAGGAGGCGGGGCCACGCGGCCCCGGGGCGGGGCGGGGCGGGGCCTCGGGTCAGCTGACCCCGGCTGTGCACACAGAACCCTGGAGCCGGGCCGGGCGCTGGATCTTGACTCGGTGAGCCGCCTTTGAGGCTGGGGGGCAAACCCAAAGGCTGGGGGTCGAGAATCGGGGGCTTCCCTGCCACCTCTTTCCGGCTCGCGCCTCCAGCCCCTGGACGGCCCCGGGCTCCTGGTCCCTCCCTGAGGCGCGAAATCCTGATGGAGGGTCTGGGCCGGCCCTGGACGGCCCTGGACGGCCCTGGACGGCCCTGGGGCCCCGCCTCGGTGCTCCTGCTGCTCAGACGCCACAGCAAAGCCTCTTTGAGCTGCACGGCTGGGCTTTGGGCTCCGGGTTCCCTTTCCTCCTCCTGGTCCCTCCTGATCGGCCCTTTTGCTTCCGACGGCTTTGTTTTCCCCGGAGCGGGCTGGGGGAGCCCCCCACCCCCGCCCGGGCCCTGGAGCGCTGACCCCAGCGGCTGCCCTGTCATTATCCCCGCCAGACAGGCAGCCTGCGCCGGGCTGAGTCACTAGCAGGGAGTGTGGCGGAGGGCCCGGGGCTGGAGGGGGCGGAACAGCCCCGGCCCGATGCTCCTCCCCGCGGAGCTCCCTAGGTCTGCTCGGAAGGGAGCCCAGGCCGCCCGTCCCCATCCCGGCCTCCTCAGCCTTTCAAATACGTACCGTGCGAGAGGAGGTTTGCAAGTGTGAGGCCTGGTGCGGGTCACAGGGCTCCTTCTTTCAACATATAATGGAGGCCGCTGTGTGCCCGCGACGACGTCGAGGGAGCGGGAGGGCGAGGCCCACAGCCGGGGACCGAAGAGCCAGCCCTGAGTAGTAGTCGCGGTCAGGTCATGCCAGGCTCCGTTTTAATCCTGCGGCCTGGATTATTTCATTATCTCCTGGGCCCCCGCAGTCGGCCTCGGGGGATGCTTGCATTCTTGCCCCACTTTGTAGGTCGGAACTCTGAGGCTCAGTTCCTTCGCCAGGAGTTCTAAACCAGTGGGCATCAGCCGGGTCAGTGCCAGGTGCTTTGGCCTCAAGCCTAGGCCGTGTGCCTCACAACTAAACCTCCCTCCCTCCCTCCTTTTCTTGCTTTTTCCTTCCCCTCCCCATCCCTCCTCCCTCTTTCCCCTCCTCTCTCTCTTTTTTGCTTTCCTCTCCCCCACCCAGTGTTTTCTGCACCCTTACTGCACAGCTGGTGTGTCTAGGCCCTGAGAATCAAGTTTACCACCAGGCTGAAAGGGAGGAGTGGTCGCTGAGGTGTGTGGTGAGCATTCTGCGCACAAGGAGGGGAGGAGGTGACAAGTCTGGTCCAGCCAGCCCTGGCAAGGCCTCCGAGGGCAGTTTAGAGCTGGGTCTTTGGATCTCTTTCCCGGACTAAAGGGGTGAAGGATCCTTCTAGGGGAACAGCCAACGTGCAGAAGCCTGGAGGCCAGAGAATGACTGAAGACATGAGGCAAGGGCGGGAGACGAGCTGGGAGGGCAGTTCTTGGAGTGCTGCCCAAGTGCTGCCTTGGGGTGCAGTGGACTCCATCTGGTAGACGGAGGTGGCCACTTGACCAGCTTCTGCAGGAACATTGCCCTGACTCAGCTCGCATCCAGGAGAGGAGCTTGGGTGTGGCCAGAGGTTCCTTCTCCAGCACAGCCTTTCTCCAAGTGTGTCCGTGCATACTAGAATCCGCTGGGGGAGCCACTCAACCCAAGGTTCCCTGATCCCCAGTCTAGACTGGGGATTGCAAATTGATTCTGCGTTTTGAACTTGTGCTCCCCAAATCCAAGGTACCCCTACTGTGGTCCTTGTTGAATCTATGAATCTGCGTAGTTATAACCTTGGACATTGTTCGCTCAGTGCTGTTTGACCAGGAGGTGGGCCTCTTCCCAGAAGCCAGGCCAGGCTGGCCTCCACACTTCGTTCAGAACCTATAATTGATGGCCAAGGACTGGAATGATGACATCCCCAAGCGTCTCTCCTCTGTCTATTCCCCACGTCTGCAGGGAGGGGAACCCTGATCGCCTCTCCCACCTTATGCAGCCCTTAGGGGTAGGCCCCTTCTGTTCAGGGCTCAGGCGTGTCTCAGAGTATCCCAAGACACTCCATGCAAAGATGGGATTTGCCTCCCGGTGCCCTGGGTACATTCCTCAAGACACCCTCCTCCCACACTACACATGTGTGCACCTCATTCCTCCCTATCCTGCTGAAAGGAGGGAGTGAGAGGTGGTTGAGATCCTGGACTCCCATCCTCAGAACAGTCTGGCCGTGCACCTGTCAGGCAGTGGGCTCAGAGCTTTATGTACATTTCATCTGCGGTAAGATCCCAAGGAGTAAATGTCATTGTTCTCATTTTATGGACAAGCTCAGACAGGTTACTCAGTTGCCCAGCCTAGCTGTAAAATGGGGGCAGCGTTCCCCATTCCCAGGACATCCCCATTAGGCAACATACTAACGTGATGAGCTGTGGTGGCAGGTGCAGCATCAACAAGAGGAGGGCAGGGAGGCAGCCCAGTGGATGGCTGGGAGCAAAGGCCTTGCTTTGAAGTGCCTTTGGCATCACAAAGGTGCAGTCTTCCCTGGACTGCTGGTCTGCCTAGGCTGGCCTTGCAGGGGCTGGGGGCCAGACATCAGGAAATGGTTCCAACATCAGCCACGCTGAAGGTCATCGTGGTGGGCCGCCAGGACACAGGAAATGGAAAGGCTTTCAGGCCCAGGAGATACTGCAGCCAACCGGGCAGTGACCTGGGATGCCCTGGCCCCCAGCTCCGGGATACTCACATTAGGGCTGCGAGTCTCCAGCTTCCTGAGCAAAGAGGCTGACTCGATTCCTTTCCCTCACCCAATGCTCCCAGGTCCCTGTGACCTCAGTAGCTCGAGGGTCCGGCCAGAGTGATTTAGTCCACCAGGGCTGCTTATAAACGACCAATGCTTATTTGTTCTTTTTTTTAAAAGATTTATTTATTTAAGCATACAAGGGCTGGGGTACAGGCCAGAGGTGTGAGGGGTGAAAAGATTCATGAGGGTCAGAGTGGGGAGCAAAACAGGGGGATCTACTGAAATACACTGCTGAGGGGAGCAGCAGGCAAGACAGGAGAGGTCTGCTGCGCCATGTGGGTTGCTCCCTGGCTGGGTATTGAACTCTTGCTGCAGTAGTTGCTGACAGCTTCACAGTGCTGACACTTAACCCCTTGCTCCACCAGGGAGGTCCCGCCAACGTTTATTTCTCACAGTCTGGAAGCTGGAAAGGCGGTGTCTGGCACAATGTCAGTGTCTGACAAAAGCTACTTCCTAGTCCCAGGGTGGCAGCAGCCTTCCCGTTGTGGCCTCAAGTGGGGAAAGGGGGCGCCCAGGGAGGAGAGGGGAGCTCACTGGGTGTCTTTTTTTTTTTTTTATTGATTGATTGATTTATTGATTTATACATACATACATACAAGCACTGGGTACAGTCAGAAGCGCGGGAGGGTGAGAGAATTCACCAGAGCCAGAGCGGGGAGCAGAGCAGGCAGAAGGACCGAAGGACACTGCTGAGGGGAGCAGCGGGCGGCAGGAGAGGTCTGTGCGCCATGTGGGACCCTCCTCCGGTGGCCGGGGAGCAGCCGGGGATCGAACTGGCGCCGCAGAGGCCGCGGGCAGCTTCGCAACCCAGCGCTCAACCACTGCGCCACAGGGGAGGCCCTCACTGGGTGTCTTTTAATAAAGCACTAATCCCTGTCCTAAACCTCTCCCCAGAGTCCCACCTTCTAACCATCACATTCGGGGTCAGGTTTCAGCATGGGAATGAGGGGGCCGGTGAGGGGAGCGTAAACAGTCTGTGTGTAGTGTTGGGTTTTGCTCTCTGACACAAGTAGAAACTGAAGGTGCCTGCGGAGAGCAGTCCACGTGAGGAAATCCCCTCTGAGCCCTGAGAGAAAAGGGGAAGTCTGCTTTCTGGCTTGAAGAAGCTGGGCAGCCACAACAGAGCAGGAGGTTTTGTGGCACCCAGAGGTGCAGGGCATCATGGCTATGAACAGGGGTGTGGATCTGGCTTGGGTTTGACTTCTGAATCTGCAGCTTCCTGGCCGCAACCCACAATCTCTGGTGGTGAGAATGGGGAGGTCTTCTCCTGCCTTGTGCGGTCAATGGCAGGGACAACCCTACCTGAGACCAGATAACACACCTAATGGCCTAGCCTCCCCAGGCCCTCAGAGTAATCTCCGTGGGGAAAGATTAGGAACCATCTTGGGACCTCCCTGGTGGCCTAGGGGTTAAGTCTCAGCACTATCACCGCTGCGGCCTGGGCCTGAGTTGATCCCCGGCCAGGGAGCTGACCCACATGGCACAGCAGACCTCTCCTGTCTCGCCTGATGCTCCCCTCTTTAGTGTATTTCAGTCAGTCTGCCTGTTCTATTCCCCAGTATGTCTCTGGTGAATCCTCTCCCCCCACCCTGGCATCTGTAGCTGATACCCCAGTTCTATGCATAAATGAACAAATAAGTCTTCAAAAAAAAAAAAGGAACTGGGCCTCCCTGGTGGCGCAAGGATCAACATGCAACCTATGAAGCAATCCGCAGCCACTGCAGTGGGAGTTCGATCCCCTCCCAGGAAACAACCCATATGGCACAGCAGACCTATCCTGACTCGCCCGCTGCTCCCCTCAGCAGTGTACTTCGGTCAGTCTGCCTGTTCTGTTCCCCACTGTGTCTCTGGGGAATCCTCTCACCCCTCACACCTCTGGCCTGTATCCCAGCTCTTGTATGCATAAATAAATCTTTAAAAAAAAAAAAAGGAACCATCTAAATAAATGTTCAAGGGTTATAACCAGGGCAACATTATTTGAGGGCTGAGTTTCCCACACTTCATTTATAACCTCATTTCACCTTCACAATCACTGTATGAAAGGGGCACTGTAATCACCCCTTTCTGCAGATGAGGAAACTGAGGCACATAGGGGCCGAGTCACTGGCAGCAGTAGAACGTGCTTGTCCCTGCGTGGGGTGGGCAGGTGTTTGCTTTGATCTCTGTACTTGAGCTGCTGAGTCCCGGTTCAAGGGCTTGGCCACCCATTGCTGCATGGTGAGCCTGGGGGCAGGCTTGGGTTGGTGGGACTGTGACTCAGCTCCGAGGCTGAAGGCCCCTCTTTCTCCCTGCAGAGCCCTGGCCTGCTTCGTTATACCACCACCCTTCCCCCGGCCCTCCCTCCTGCTGCAGCCATGGTCTGGAGGAAACTGGGCTCTGGCAACTTCTCCAGCTGTCCCAACGGCAGCCTGTGGATATGGGACGTGTTCGGCGAATGTGCCCAGGATGCCTGGGATGAGGCCAGCGTGGGCCTAGGCTTGATCTCAATTGTCTGCTTTGCTGCATCCACCTTGCCGTAAGTTGTGCTGGGGAGGCAGAAGTGGAGCGGGGTGGCAGGGTGGGGCTGCCTGGCTGGCCGTGGTGTCTCCAGGCTGAAGACTGAGCCGGCTTTGTTGTCACCCCCACTCACTGACTCCCACCCAGCTGGGAGGGCCCCGCACCCTGTTTATTGAGTGACCATTAAGTACCTGGCTCAGTTCTAAGCACTTAACCTATTTTTAGTTCATTTAATTACTATCTCTATTTTATGAGGACGTGAAGCCCAGAGAGCTTAAGTAACTTGTTCGAGGTGGCACAGCTAGTGAGAGAGGAGGCAGAGGGCTGGGAGGACTGGATGCAGCAAACGTGGCCTCTGTCCTGGGAGTATGGTGGTGGCCAAGCAGCGGCTACATGTCAGTGCGGCCACTGCTCTGACTGGGGGACACACTTCTAATGGGCCACACTTCTAATAGCACAGTGGTCAGGAGCGTGGCTTCTGGATTCAAACAGCTGAGTTCACTGGGCAAGTTTCTTTGCTGCTCAGTTTCCTCACCAGTAAAATGGCAGTGTTGTTCCTACCCCACAGGGTTGCTATGAGGGTGACATGAGGCGTGTGTGTGTAAAGCACCAGCAACTGGACAAGTGTGTGAGGGTAGGGGGCCGGGGTCAGGTGAGGTCAAAGACATCCTCGAGGGCCCTGTAACCAAGGGCATTCTCCATGCGTAGGAAATTTCTCTTTAGCCTAAGACCTCCTACACCACCCAGTTAGCCCGTTGGGTGCATGACACTAGAGCTTTAGCATGCCCAGGGCTGTGTCTCTGTCTCCACAATCAGTTGGGGAACATTTTCATCACCCTAAGAAGATACCCAAAAAGAAGTGAGTCATCCCATATTTCCCCCTAGACCTCCCAGCCCTGGCAACAACCAGCCTACTTTCTCTCTCTGTAGTATGGCCTGTTCTGGACCTTTCATATAGATGGGCCTTAAGGGCAAGGCCTGCTGTGACAGGCTTTGGGACGCGGGCCACAGGTCTGGGGTGTGTCAGTGCTGAGGACGGGTTGGTCTGTTCTGGGCACTTCCCAGCTGATGTCCACGGTGTCAACACCCTATTTGTTTCCTGTTTCATCCATTGCTGGACATTTGGGTTGATTTTACTTCTTGGCTGTTACGACGAGGGCGCTGGGGACATTTGTGTTCACATGTCCTTGGGGACGTGTCTTCCTCTCTGGGACACACACCTGAGCAGTGGAGTAGCTGGGGCACGCACATCTGTCTCATCTCCTGCGGACCTGCCAGACCGCTCCATCCTTTCTTCATTGCTTCATCCCCTATTCCCAGCAGTGTGTGAAGGTTCCAGTTTCTGCAAATCTTCATCGAGTTGTTCTTTTTGATCATTTTTTGATAGGTGTGGTACTGGGTCTAAAGTTGCACCTCGGGGTAGTTTTGATTTCTGGTGTTGTCAAGTAGCTTTTTGTGCATTTGTTAGCCAATGACAGATCTTCCTTGGGGAAGGGTCTTTTCAGATTCCGTGCCATCTTTCAGTTGTATTATTTGTCTTTATTTTGTTAGGTTGTAAGATTTCTTCTAGAATTCTAGATGCAACCCCCTCATCTGATATATGATTTGCAAATATTTTCTCCCACTCTGTGGGTTATCTTGTCACTTTCTTGGCATCCTTTGAAGCATAACTTTTAAACTTGAATGAGGCCCAATTTATCTATTTTCTCTTTTGTTGCTTGTGCTTTTGCTGCCATACCTATGAAATCATAGCTTCGTACAGAGATTTATTCTGTCTTTTCAGAGTTTTCTAGATTTACCCAAGTAGGGCAGCAATCCCGGAGTGTGCTTTTTCCCACACCACCCAGCGGTGAGGTCAGTTCTGACCTGATCTGCCTAGAGAAAGCCTCAGATCCCACCGTAAATTACAGTGTCACAATTCAGTTCTTACCTTTAGGTCTTTGATTCAGCTTGAGTTATATTTTGTATGTGGTAGGAGGTAGGGGTCCAGCCTCATTTGTTTGCCTGGAGATACCCAGTTGTCCTAGTGTTAGAGGGTAGGGTGGGACCCTGAAACTGGCACGCCCTAAATGGGTTCTGCTATCCACTGCATAAAGACAAAACATACTCTAGTGCATAAGACCTTCAATAGAAAATAACTTTAGTACAATTAGTGTGCAGTAGAGAGAAGGGAAAGAACATAGCTTCAAATAGCATCCAAATGAAGCATCCAAAGTTACCCATCCCCTCACGGGTAAATGCCAGCCAAACAGGGTTGGCCCACAGCAGGGCTGCTGAGGCCAGAAAGCCTGCCACAGTTGCAGGGGACCCATAGGAAAGGAACAGAAAGAGCTCGGCAAGTCTGGAAGGAAAAAGAGCAAAATCGAAATCAAGATAAAAGGCTGCCATTGTCAGCCGTCCCTGGGGGCTCTCACCCAAGTTTCTGTCTCTTTCAAGTATCTCCTTCCATGTCCCCCAAGTCCCTGGTACAAGTCCAAGGCCGAGATGCAAGTGCGGCGTCTTCGCGTGTCTCTCTGCTCCATGTGCCTCCTCAGGCCTTCTTCCTGTCTCTTCCCGGGGCTTCTTCCCCCTTCTCTCAGTGCTTGTCCTGGCCTTTTCTACTTTCACTTCTCTGCCCAGCTCCGCTCTTCTTACGGCGGGGTGGGGACTGCACACTTCGTGAGACTGTGCTTGCTCCTGACAAAACATGTATAAATAAAATAAAGGTCAATCTGGGAGTTAGAGGGAGAGACACTGGAGGCAGAGGCTGCGTGGAGGCTGTGGAGGCCGCGTAGCAAGCAGTGATGTTAGGGGGTTGGAGAGGCCCTTAGGAGGCAGGCTGGACAGGTCTGGGTGATTGGTGGGGAGTGTGGGCAATGTTGGGGTTCAGACGATTAGGTTCGGTGTGTGGGGTTCTTGGCTCCCTCTGTGGAAGAATCCGGCAGACGTTCCCATTCATCACATGGCGAGTTTACTGAGGAAAGGAAAAGAGAGACGCCTGCCAAGACATGGGCTGGCAGGGGCTGCGTCATGCCAGGGCAAGGGGTGTTCTTCTGTAGTGTTCTGTGGTGGAATTAGCGTGGAAATTATCGCCTCGGGGTCAGTTCGGGTCAGTCTTCTATGGTTGATAATCCTCTCTGCTCCTGCCTCTGGCTAATGATCTTTTCTGACTCCACCTCAGATTCCTGGAAACTTCCATAGTGGGTTTAGCTTAAGATTTATCATCCCTACCCCCAGCTCTGGTGTCTGTCCTTGTGAGAACTTCCATCCTAAATTTTTCTACTCTCAGCGTCCATCAGAAAAGAAGCTCCCCGGCTGGCGTGGAAGCTGCCCCAGAACATCTGAGATGCTGGCTCAGGCTGCCCCTTCCTGCCAGGCCATGATGCCCACCCCGCCTGGCCCTGCTGACTGCGCAGAGATGGGGTCAGAGGCTGGGGAGCGAGCCCCGGGTCACGGCAGGAAGGGCTTCCACCTTCCTGCTCCTCCATAGACCCGGCCTCTCCTGAGTGTGACAGAACCAATGTCCCTGGAATTAATTTAGGGAGACACAAGTCAGTGTCCTTGAAGGAGCTTTAATGAGGGGCCTTCTCAGTGTCAGCCTGTGCTGGGCGCTGTCCCTGTCTTGGGCCCATGGATGAGGAAGTGGGGTGTTTCCAAGGAGGAGGGACAGGAAGGTCCTGAGGAGGAACTGATAATTCCTGAGCCTGAAAGGCAGAGAAGAGAGCATATTGGGAGACTTTGCAGATGAGAGCTTGGAGGGGGGAAGCAGTCCTAGTGGAGGGAGCTGGCATGGGGCACCTCAGACCTGGGAGGCCTTAAAGCATGTGCTTGGAGCATTACTGAAGAGCAGTGGAAGGCTCTGGAAGGTGTTGGCAAGGTGGGGGTTTAATGATCCTTGAGAAGGGAGGGGGTTGGAGGGGAGCAGGGTTTGGGTGGGAGACCTAGAGAGGTGGGCCACCTGGAGGCCTCCTAGGAGATGCAGAGGAAGTACCAAGGCGGGTACCCCACTTTCCTAGTCTCTGCCTTGGGTGGGGAAGGATGAGTGCCATTTAGTTCCCTTTTCCTAATTTAAATACATGCAGACGATTTAAAAGACATCTCAGCCATAAACAGCTGTTGTGTCATGGTTATCAGATTGGAGCCTCAGGTCTGGGTGGGAATCTGAGGGCCCCGACAGATGTGACCCCATTAGTGCTCAGGGAGAAGGGTCATCAAAAGACTGGACCTCGTGGGGGGCTGTGAAGGCCGAGTGAGTTTGACACATGCTGGCCCAACACCCTTCTGCTTCACTGCAAAGACGAGGTGCCAGTTCCAGGAATCTTTGGGAAAGGCAGTGTTGTAGAGCAACCCCGATACAAAACGGGGTGCCTGACTGTGGGTCCTCACCCGCGCGCTTAAAAGGACTTATCAATGCTCTACTGCAGGCACACGCGAAAGGTTCATAAAAGGCTTATTGACAAGGGAAGGGGAAATGGGGAAATGTACAGCTCAGGGAGAAAAGTGGGAGACAAAGTTTTAAATGCGTCCTACCCGATCCGCCGATCAGGAATCCCAAAATGGCGCTCTGAGAGCTGGCTACAAGCCAGGAGCTGTGTAGCCAGGAGGCGAGCGACAGCGAGCCAGCCCAAGGCCCACGTGTTTGGTTTTTATACCCAACCTGGCTGCCCAACTCCACCCTCAGGTCCCAGCCACCCTCCCTTGGTGGTGATGGGATTTGTCTTTCCCAGAGTCTTGATGGCTTTAGTCTGGAGTGGGGGTGGAGTCCACAAAGCCTGTATGGGATTATCTCAGGACATCACTTCCCCCTAACAGCTGGAGGGTGCCGGATGTCCCTGAGTTTTGTTAGGAGAATTTCAGGAGCACAGCCTTGCCCTGCTCTGCTGAGCTTTCAAGATAAAGGCTGCGGTTGGGCCATCTTATCATCATCGACTGCTCCCGGAGATAGGGCAGTGCCCGGGCCTGGGCTCATTGCCAGCTCTGCCATCCTTCTCCCAGTCTTCAGTCCCCCTTCTTTCCCCCCAGCCCCCATAGAAGAAAGAATCAGGGTTCCTGTGAAGTGGTTCTCAGGCAGGGCCTGGCATAAAATTTCAGCACCTGATAAAAACCTCCAGTCTCTGCAGCGAGGCCCTGGCCCCACAGAAGTTCGTCTGAGCAATGCTGTGGATCTCTCTAGAGATGCTCATCCCAGATCCAGCTCCCAGGTTGGAAGCCCCTCCCCCCCCGCCCCAGTAAAAATCCCTCAAAGGGCAAAGACAGACTAAAGAGGATCCTGCTTATGGGACGGAGGATTGGCGCCCAGTGGCCTCCGTCCCCTTATTCCATGGTCCTCCTGTCCTGAGCTGTTCTGTCCTTGACCCTCCAAGGCAGCAGCTCGGGCGCCGGCCCTGACCATGTGTCTGCCTCCTCTGCCACAGCCAGTACATCAAGGCCTGCAAGGTGGGCAACATGGACCAGGCCCTGTCCCTGTGGTTCCTCCTGGGCTGGATCGGCGGAGACTCCTGCAATCTCATCGGCTCCTTCCTTGCTGACCAGCTCCCCCTGCAGGTGCGCCGGGGCCAGGGCCAGGGCGGCTGCCCAGGACAGCCATGGCAGAGGGCTGGGGGTGGCCAGCAGGAGACGCCTGGGCTCCAGAACCCTGACCCCCCTCTTCCGTGTCCTGAGGGCCCCACACGTTAGAGCGCTCTCTGCCATACAGCGTGACAGCTGTTGCTGCCTCTCTCCATGACATGAGCTCATGGAACCAGAGGATGGCTGTGGTTTATGGTCCTCAGCTTTCAGGATGGTGTATGTAGGGGGTGGGGAGAGGGGTCTGAAGGAGGAAAGTTTCCCTGGAGAGCCCAGGTACCAGCTGAGATGCACAGAGCCGGGGTCACAGTCAGGGATCCAGTCTCCCCAGGCAGGCCTGTAAAGTCATTACTGCTTTTGCCTCAGGCCATACCACTTCACAGGCTGCTCCCCAGGCCTGTTGTAGCTCCCCCCTCTTGCCCTGGAGGCATTTTTCCAGGCCTGGACCTACCTGAGCTCTCATTCTGCCCTGTGGGAGCCGTAACCCCTTCTTTCCAGAGGAGGGAACAGAAACAGAGAGGGGCAGTGACTTGCTCAAGGTCACCCAGCTGGGATGAGGCAGAGCCATGAGCCCATGCAGAGGTGGGGTCCCCAGCGCCTGGGGCTGCAGCCAGCACCCAGGCCCCCGGCTTCTCTCGCAGACCTACACGGCGGTGTACTACGTCCTGGCCGACCTGCTGATGCTGTCGCTGTACTTCCATTACAAGTTCAAGAAACGCCCCTCCCTCTGTGAGTGTGTGGCCCTCCGGGGCAGGGACTGGGGCAGGGACTGGGGCAGCTGGTGGGGGAGCTTGGGAGGAAGTGGTTTCCATTGCTGGCTGATAAACGAAAGTTTGAAGGCTTCCTTGGGCCTTATCTGAAAGCCTGGTCCCGATGGGCCAGGATAGGGCAGCAGATAGACTCTCGGGCAGTGAGCGCATCCGGGCAGCACCGCAGGGCGTTCCCTACACTCTGTTCTCATGCAGCACACATGCGCACGCAGGCCTCATCACCATCACGGCCCTTGGGGAGGGGCCGCAGCCAAGGTCAGATGGCGGGCTTTACGAGACCTGGCCAGCTGCTCACGGAGGGTGGGGGTTTCTCTTTGGTAACCTTTCTCCTGACCCCTTTGCCGTTAATCATTTGACCTTTCAAGCCCCAGGAGAAGGGTCCTGTTGTTAGACCCATTCTATAGAGGAAGGCAAAAGCTCAGAGACTTTAGATCACTAGCTCAAGGTCACACAGCCACTGAGGGGCCAGCCAGGACTCCAGCCCCAGTCTGCTGCCTGGGAGAGCCCTAACTTCGGTTCCCTCCTGCCTCTTGTCCAGTGTCTACCCCCATCAATTCCATGCTCCTGTTCCTCTTGGGGGTGGTGTGTACCACCCCACTGCTGAGCGGTGCTGGTGCTGGCTCTGTGGCCGCCCCGAGAGAGGTCTTTCGGGGGCGGACCCTCCTGTCTGTGGAGCCGGGCAATAAGGTGAGGTGGCGGGACCTCCAGTAGAGGGGGGCTGAAGCTTGCTCAGTCCAGGGATGGAAGGGGTCTCTGCTCTCCTGCAGCCCCTCCACCCTGAGCAGCCCCTCTGCCCTCTCAGCCCTTCACTCGGCAGGAGATCATCGGCTTCGTCATTGGCTCCATCTCTAGCGTGCTGTACCTGCTGTCCCGGCTGCCCCAGATCCGCACCAATGTGAGCCCCGCGGGGAGAAGGGCAGCAGTGGAAAAGCGCGGCCCTGGCACCTAGGCCCACGGCTAAGGAGCAGCATGGTGTGGGGTGCCTGGTCAGAAAGTCTGGTATAGTCACCAGGGTGTTGGGGACTTTAGCCCATTTCTCCAAGCCTTAGTTTCTGCCTCTGAAAAGTGGGCTTGATGATGCCTGCCCCTGAGGGGCACCTGTGACCTCTGTGTCTCGGGGAAATAGGAGGTGAACTCAGGGGCCTGCAAGGAGAGGGGACGGTGGGGAAGCACGATGGAGACCTGCTGGACACCAAGAGTCAGCACAGGGCTGGCGATCGGGGCATCTTGAGCCAATAAGGGTGCCACGCCATGCTGCCAGCAGACCTGGGTGGACCTGAGAGAGCTGGTAGCAGTGGGGTCAGCGTCAGGCCTGGGAGGGGCTGGTC
Organism: Talpa europaea; assembly: GCF_964194135.1. Lineage (NCBI taxonomy): Eukaryota > Metazoa > Chordata > Mammalia > Eulipotyphla > Talpidae > Talpa > Talpa europaea. The sequence goes on from NC_140076.1 coordinate 10,298,232, forward strand.
TGTGAGCCAGGCCCAGCGTGCACACTGGGCACCAGTGACGAGTCAGCTCAGGGTGCACAGACACGTCAGGTGGGCAGTGACGCTCCAGAGGAGAGCCTGGTTCAAGGCCCGTGACTCCACCCTCACCCCCTCCAGTTCCTGCGGAAGTCGACCCAGGGGATCTCCTACTCACTGTTTGCGCTGGTGATGCTGGGGAACACGCTGTATGGGCTGAGTGTGCTGCTCAAGAATCCCGAGGAGGGCCAGAGTGAGGGCAGCTACCTGCTGCACCACCTGCCCTGGCTCGTGGGCAGCCTGGGCGTGCTGCTGCTTGACACTATCGTATCCTTCTGGTGTGCGGGCAGGTTGGGTGGGTGGGTTGGGCACAGCAGCCTCTGCCTGCAACAGTGTCGGCTTCCATCCACCCACCCATCCGTCCACCCTCCCACCTATCCATCCAGAAGTCAAACCCCCTGTGCCCCAGTGGGCACTGCATCTGGTAGTGAGCAAGAACAGAACAGCTCCTGGTTAGGGGACCTTGTAGCCCATTGGGGAGACAGCCAGGACACACGTTTATCAAGGAATTACTGCTGCACAGAACTGTGTGGTGTCCTGGTTCAGAGACTCAGCAGAGGCCTCCACCAAAAGCCATTTAAACTGCCCTGTGGGAGAAGAGGCAAAGGCAAGGGAGATTTCCAGATGCAGCTTGTGCAAAGGCCCTGAGGACTAGGAGTGAACCAGCCCATTCAGACCAAAGGAGTAAAAGTTGAAACATGGAGACACACGTGAGTGTCAGAAAACCTTGGGGTTAAATTCTGCTTCTGTTTCGTCATCTGCATGGCGGGGCTAAGGGCACTGTCTCACCAGTAATGGGGTGATTAGCTAAGATAAGGTATGTGGAAACACTCAGTGCCCAGCCCCCACAGCGAATGCTCAGTCAGTGTTTGCTCAGGGACTGAACAGGGCGCGACTTCAGCCTTGCTGGGCAGGGTAGCATGGTCTTTCAACGTTTGCTGGATTCTTTGGGGCAATGAGAAAGAGAAGCTGAAGCTCTATTGCCCCCGTGGCCCCCACCACTGGTGAAACCCCCAGGATGCTGTAGGTTGGGAGGAATGCTAAATCCTGGGCCCAGCGCTGAGCTTGGAAGGTGCTGGAGTGTGGCTAGGGGTTGAGGAGCAGGGAGGCATTCCAAGTGGACGGTGCGGCTATAGCAGAGGTCATGGCTGATCCTTCTACCTCCCAGAGGGGCTGAGAGGTTGGGAAGAGGGAAGCAGCCCCCAGCGCCAGGTCCAGCCCAGTCTCTGCTCTGCTTGGCCTTGACTTTGGCCCCGCCAGATCTCTATACAGTTCCTGGTGTACAGGAACGCCGCCAACACCGCCACCTCCTCAGAGCGCCAGCCCCTGCTCCCCAGCTGACCAGGCCCCAGGCGGAGCCCAGAATGACAGCGACCTCCAGAGGCTGCACCCAGGAAGAGAGAAGTGTGGGCAGTCAAGGTGCTGCTGGCCTGGGCCATGCAGGGAGCCGGGGCCAGCCTAGAACTCCAGGCCTAGCCGCCTCTCCCAGCCCCCAAAAATCCCCATGGACTGACTGCTACGGGCAAGTCAGCCCTCCAGGCCAGTACACCCGCTCTGGGGCCGACTCCGGGGTCCGGGGCACTGTCCCAGGGAGCTCAGGGAAGGGCGGCAGCTGGGACCCCAGTCTCTCGACAGCATGGCTGCCCCCCGGCTCACCTACCTCATTCTGCTCTCCTGGGGAGGGGTGTAGTGGCCGCCCACACCCAGGGCTGCCTGTGGCCTCCAGACACCCTAGTAAATGGTATCTCCCTCGAGGCATGTTGTTGCTCCTTCCCCAGCACGCTGGGCATCTGGGCTGCTCTGGGCACAGCAGTAGTTGGGAATCTGCGCCCCAGCTCCCAGGTGGGGCCCTACAGGGTCAGGATGTGGAGAGAAGAGCAGTTGGAGGCCGAGTCTGCTGGCCAACCCCGGCCCAGCCTCCCGGGGCCTCAGGTGGCTTCACCCCGCTTCTCTGTGGCATGCCCCACACCTGGTGCCAGTGGGAATGATACTCTGACAGGGTCCTGCCCTGCAGCACTCCAGGGAAGCAGGACAAGGCTCAGGTCTGGGTTCCATGGCTTGGCTTCTCTGGGGCTCGGGTACCTCAGCTGTGAAGTGGGTACCACTTTATACGCCCTTGTAAAATGGTGTGATCAACAGAGTTTAGCCCCAAAGTCTGGAATGACTTTTTAAAAATAAAGGTCATTTTTTGTTGGAGGCGACGGACATGCAGCTCTCCCTGGAGATCCAGGAGACCTTTCTAGAGGAGGTGACAGGGCATAAAGGTGGGCAGGAAAAAACCAGGTGGGGAATGTTTCAGACAAGAGGAAGAGGAGGGCAGAGCTCTGCCCTAGCTCTGGTTCCTGGGCCCCAGTCTTGGCTAGTCCCCCAGCCCCCATTCCATGTCCATTTCCTATTGCCCTGCCCCCATGGGTGCCCTAGGACAGGCCAGCTCCCCTTGGTGTTGCCCTCATCTCACCCCCACATACCCCACCAAGTCTCCCAGGACCCAGAGCCATCTGGGTGGGCTGGCAGGGGAGATAAGCAGCACTTTTGTCTTTCTTCTAGAATCTTCCTTTTCTGGCCCCAGAGAAAGGATCCTGGCAGCAGGGCCCTAGCCTTCACCGAGAGGGGGTGCCACAGCCCAGTTAGGTGACATGAATGTTTGCCGAGCACAGCAGAGCTGGGATGGTGAAGCAGCTCTGCTCCCTGCCCTCATGGTGGGGAAACAGTGGCCAGGCCCTGGTGTAAGAGCTGGGCTGGATGGTACAAAGTTCCATAGAAACGAGACCAGCCCTGGGAAGCTCAGCTGGGGAGGGCTACACGGAAGAGGGGCCTGGAGCTGACTCTGAGGCAGAAGGGAAAGATGTGAGGACAGGGGCTGACTGGGCTTGGTTGGGAGAAGTGGAGGCAGGAATTGGGATCCGGAGCAACCCCATGGGGTCACCTTGAGGCTCAGGAGGGCAGTGAGGGAAGGCACAGCCAGTCTCCCCCAGCCCTATCCTGGGCTGCCTGCATAGCTCAGGTGTCCCCTGCAAGCAGCTGAAGTTCACTGGGCACCGCTGTGTGCGGCCTGAGCTGGGCTCTCCAGCCCTCACAGCCCCCTAAGGTAGGATGGCCATTTACAGGTGGGCAAGCAGGCTTCCAGGAATTAACCCACTCGGGGTGGCACAACTAGGAGCGGGAGCTGTTTGAACCACCCGAGGCGCATCCCAGACCTGGCAGGGCCCTCACAGTCCCCTCCCCTCCTGGCTAGGGGTCCAGGGTTGCAGCCTCACCCTTGCCCTCAGGGGCTACCCACTGTCCAAGCCTCTGGTTTTGTCCCAGCAAAAGGTGCCCCAGGCCCCAGCTGGCTCTGGTCCTGGCCTGGTTCAGGTGCGCTTTGCCAGCCAGGTATCTGCCACCCAGGGTCCAGTGTGGAGGTGGGGCTCCATGCCAATTACCTGAGGCCAGGTGGTACCCTCCTTGCCTGCTAGGCTGGTATGGCTGGTATGGTCCCAAACATGGACCTAAACCTCAGCTGGGTGGCAGAGAGTTGATGTCTCTTAGTCCCTGCCCAGGGAAGCCCCCATCTAACAGGAGTGACTTACTCTCTTCCTCCTGGGAACCACCCAGGGTGATGGGTAATAGCTGCTGCTTTCAGGCACTGTCCAGTCGGCTGAGAGCCGTGGTTCCTCCCTTAGGAAGCCCCAAGCTGATGGGGGAGGAGGCTGCTGCCCCCAGGGAGCACCCTGATGGAGGTGGTTATGGCGGTTAAATGGGATGGGCCTGGAGACTTGCACCAGCACCAGACGTGGTCATAAGTAATGGCAACGTTCCACTTTGATGGCGCTACCCAGAGCCTCCCCAGGTTCCTCCCGAGCGGGGAGGGCTGGGCTGGCTGGTGGGTTTTGATGGCCCTGGGTGGAGTCCCTGAGATGGCAGGGCCCTGGGTGCATTTCCTTTCTCAGCAGGATCATGTTGCCTGCTCTTTGCCTCAGGCAAGGGGTGGTGGGGTCCTCCTCTATAGGAGTGGCCCGAAGGGACAAGGGATCCCCTGGATCCTTCCTGGCCTGATGTGAGCACAGCAGAGCTCTGCATTTTGGCTTCAGACCCAGACTCAGCAGAGGAAAGCGGTGCCACGCTGACTCTATGCAGGAGGGCTCCCACCTCAGGAAGCTGGTGGGGGGCTGAAGACGGCTCTGGTGCCCTTTACACCAGCCACCCCAAGTTGTCTACTGTAGTGGGTGCCGTTTTAACTATTGAAAGAGACGCTATGTACGAAAATGCCTGGCTGGCAGGCGGTGGTCTTTGCCAAGGCCTAGTCCCCAGCGCTCAGCCCCAGGCCCTCCCAGCCCGGGGTTCTTGGTTAGTGAACCCGGAGGTTTTTGAAACCACTGCTCAGGCACTGCGGCCTTAGTCCCTGAAGCAGAGAGAAGGGACAGGTCTACCACTCACTGCTCTTTCCAACCCTTCTCCCCTGCACTTGGCTTTCATGGCGGCTTAAAGGTGGGGCCCTCAGAGGTCCCTGGGTACCAGCCCGGTGCCTGGCCCTGACCATCTCCAGTGTTCTAGCAATGACCTGATCAGGTTAGTATTAGTGTTGGGGTGTGTGTGTGGAGGGGGGGACGGGGGGGCGGGGGAGTGTTTGCCTTTTGCTGGGGATTAACTCAACTGTTAACTACAAATCAGTCCCAGCCCTGGGACGGCCAGAGGAAACTCCACTCCAGCACATGTAACTGCTCAATAAAGACCACTGTTGCTAACAACCTTGTATAGTTTCTGATCCCGACTCCCTACCCACCAGTGTACTGCACGGTAGGCTCACAATAAGTGCTTGGTGAATGACACAAGTGTGTAAGAAACCAGCACAGAACTACGGACTTTGTACACTTTAAATGGGTGACTTGCTTGTGAATTATAGCTCACTAAGCTGTGTGAAATAACAGATAAGCTATTATTAAATTTGAATGGGAAGTTATGGGTAATGAGTATATCTTGCAACACTTATAATTAACTAGTCATTACAAAGGCATCTAGAGAGTCATTATAGAGTCATCTGAAGGCCTAAGGTTTGTGGGGATCTGGTGCTAACTGGGGTGAGTAAAGGATGTCCTCCACTAGACAGGTCAGAACTAAGTGGTCTGTGCATCCTGAGCATCACATTGTATTTTGAAAGGTAAAATTCAAATGAAACTTTAAATATATTGTAGCCCATTTAAATATACTTCCGAAACTTAATTTCTCTAAATTATGGGCTTATATGAAATATTTGTATTCTGAACTTCATCTTTTTAAAAAGCTAATCTAATAATCTGAAATGATACTATTATACCAAGTTTTGTAAAACAAGAGAAAATACCACTTAGTTCTAAAGAAATAGATTATTTACTTCCTAACAGGCAGGAAAGTGAATGGCAAACCCAGTAACACAGGTCTCAAAATATTTGCAGTGAAGTTAGTAAGTTTTTTTTTTTTAAAAATAAACAAGTATAGGTCCTCCCTGGTGGCGCAAAGGGTTAAGCACCACACTATGAAGCAATTTGCAGCCTCTGCAGCATGAGTTCGATCCCCGGCCAACCAGGGAGCAACCCACATGGTGCAGCAGACCTCTCCTGACTCGCCCGCTGCTCCCCTCAGCAATGTATTACGGTCAGTCTGCCTGTTCTGCTCCCCACTCTGTCTCTGGTGAATCCTCTCACCTCCCACATCTCTGACCTGTACCCCACTCTTGTATATATAAATAAATCTTTAAAATAAATAAATAAATAAAACAAGTATAGTCAACACCTAACACTACTCCTTTCAGGTGTGTAACAATGATTAGAACATAGTGATTAGATATTTCCCAGTGGGGAGACAGATGACCAACCCATGTCCAGTCACCACCCATCACTATACAGAACCCTTTGTTTTGGTGCTAAGACCTTCTAAGATTTACTCTTAGCAACTTTCAAATATGCCATGAGCCATACTCCCTCCTGTACGCCACACCCACACAACTTGTTTCATAACTGAGTCTGGACCTTTTAACCTTCCCCACCCCACCCTCTGGCAACCACCAACCTGTCCCCATCTATTACTGACAGATAAGCCTGGCTGTGGCCAGAACCAAGGAGTCGGGGAATCCCAGGACCCAGTGTCAGCCCGGCCCCCGACCCAACACTTTGGCTCCCCGCCGGAGGCAGCGTGGGGAGCATTTGTTGTGTAGCTGTGAGGTATTAGGTAAAGATGGAGGCAGCTGCACCCAGCAGGTATCTGGGGAGCAGAGCTGGGAGCAGGGTGCCCAGGGAGCACCCACCTCCACTTACCTGGTATGACCAGAAGTGTCTGCAGCTCTTCAGGGCAGGTGGGGGGGGGGCGCACACCGAGCAGCCCCCAGGCTCTGCAAGGCCCCCTCTTCTCCTCACTCAGGTGTGGGTCCCAGCCCTCCTCTGCCCCCGCCTCGGGTGAGCCCTCAGGCCAAGGCCGCATACGCCTGGGGAAGGGAGACAGGCTAGAAGAACACAAGGCCACGGCTGTGTTCCCAGTTTCTTTATTTTTTTGTTTTTTTTTCCTTTTTTTAAGTATGGAAGCTCAAGTATAAGATGTAGATTTTTTTTAAGCTTTACAAAAAACAAAATAAAACAAAAACTCCTTTTGCATTCCATAAAAATTGACAGAAAAGCACCTGGCCAGAAGAGCAGAACGGTCAGCAGGCCCCCACCCCCTCCCTCCCCGCCCCCCACAATGTGGTCTCTGTGGGACAGGGGCCACTCTGTGCAGGACGATGCTGGGGACGCCTCTCCTTGCTCCTGGAGCTGCCCCCTGTTCCCAAGGCCCACCCCAAGCAACTCCCAAACACACATGGAATCAGATTTCCAGTTTTTCTTCTTTCACACACCAGAGTTATTTCATAAAATTTTTTTGTTTTACATTTTTTACACCAATGTAACAAAAAGGTGGGAGGGGAGGCAGACGGACAGTGTATTTTATGCTATAAATGGGGGTGGGGAGGAGATGGGGGTGGGGCAAACAAAAAGCACACGGTCTCTATGGAAATACCAAGTTTTGATAGCAAAATGTGGTGGGAAGTAGGCCGCAGAGACGGAGACGGGCGTTTCTTGGGCTTTATTCTCGGGAGAGCGGGCACGGTGCGTCGTGATGCGAGTTGTTACGTGACCTGTCGGGAGGGCAGGATCGAGGGCAGGGAGCAGAAAACGAGTTTTCTAAGAAAGGACTCTAACGCGCGCACGGTGCCCGGTGAGCATGAAGCGGGGACTTAACATTGCTGCTTTCTCTTCAAAGCCTCCACCAGGTCGTTCTTAAGAGCTTCTTGTTTTGATTTGTCTGCAAAAGTCTGCACAGACCTGCCAGGGAGGAAAAGCACTATTAGGTTCATGGGCAGAGGTGTGGCAGCGAGGCGCCAGGCCGGGCACGGCTCCTCCTCCCGTGCTGGAGGCCTGGCAGCTGCCCTCAGCTCCACACTGGGCACTGTGGGCAGGCACTTGGCCTGCCTAACAGATGCCTGCCTCGCAGCAGGCTGCGGCAGTGGGGCTTGGCCGCAGCCACCCCTCCTCCGGGCACAGGAGCTGAAGCCAACTGGAAGGCAGCTCTGGGCCTCCAGGCACACACAGCAGAGACCCTCCGGGCAGTTCTGAGTTAAGGGGCTAGAGACACTGGGCCACGAGGAATCTGCTCTAAGGTCTCCCCACCACACCCCTGCCTAAGTGCAGGGTGCAGGGGTGCCCCCTACTCAGCATGTGTTTAAGAACCAGCGCCTCTGGACAGCTGAGCACACTGGGTTCATGGCCAAAGCACAGCTTCAAGGAAGGTGCTCCCTGCACGGAGAGGCCAGCTCAGGGCTAAGCTGCAGGCCTGGTTGCTGGGCCGAGTCCCAGACTCGGGGGGGGGGGGGGGATCTCAGGACCGTGGTCTGCCATGCTTCGTGCAGTTGGTTGACTTGGAGGACCCGCAACGAGAACTCGCCTGACCACCCTACCGGGGACGAAGATAAAAACCCCCAATTTAGAGAAGAGGAAACAGGCCGGGGCAATGCCCCCGACAACAGCCCACAGGGTCACTGTCCAGTTTACCCAGCGTGCTGGTTGACCATGAACTTATGAACACTATTCGCATGCTTTCTAAGACAGTGGGCAGGACGTGCATGAAACCCCCAGCTGGAAGGACCCTGCAAAGAGGAATGAGAAGGATGGGTGAAAAAATCCCCTCAAGACCGAAAACGGGTGAAGGAAAATGAAGTAGGGCCCAAGAGAAACAGCAGCTTCACAGGTTGAATTCTGGCTGGTCAATCCAGAAAACTCACAGGAAGGAGCTCAGGAGTAGCAAGAGGGAAGCATAACAAGACTTCGAAGACTTTATGGAACTAGAAAAAATCCCCACAGGAAAGGCAGACACTTTTGGTCAATGTTGCCAAACATGCGTCTCTGCCCAGGGCTGCCCCTGGCTCTGCGGCAGCCCCGGTGGCCTCAGACTCCAGACCTCACCAGTCCAGCCTTGGGCTGCTGGGGAAGCACCAGGGGAGGGGGACAGGATCGGCCCCAGGAGGGGGCAGCAGTGGCACCCATGGGGGTGCTGACTCTTTGGGAAGAAGCTGAACATACCAGACTCGCAAATAAGTTTCAGACTCAGAAGCAGCTTTGGGGTCAGATAAGAGGCCTGAGGTTAGGCTTGGAGCAGCAGCGGGTAGGAGGCACAGGGCACTCATCTGGGGACAGAGTCTGGCAAGGTGATTGCCAAGCAATCTGGAACCAAGGCCTGGAGGAAGCGCGCTCTCGGTGTGGGAGGGAGGACCTGTCCCTGGGCAGACGCTGGGGTACCAGGCTGCCTGCTCACAGGGCCGCGGGGGGCATCCCTGCTGGAAAGCTCCCAGTGTGCGACCACGGGACAGGCTAAGGCAGGGATCCAGAAGACTCTACACCCTAAAAGCAGAGGCGATGGGGAGAAAATGGCGCAGTCCCAGGTATCTTAGGCCATGATGACGCTGTGATGGTCCCGGCATGAACTGGAAACGACAGGTCACCTGGCCCTGAAGCTAGTCACACACAGACCAGACCTGTACGCTGAAGTCCCAAGGATACCAGGAGAGCAGCTTTCCCTGGACACAGGTGCCCCCGGCACCCAGTGAGTGTCTTTGAACTGGGTTTTCAGCGTCCAGCCCCTGGGTCGGGGGTTAAGCCCCTGAACCCTGCCTGGCTGGGTTTCCAAAAGCCTTATTTTGAAAACCAGCTTCCCTCCTTTCCAGGATGCAGGCTGCTTTCACACATCTGGATTTGTCACCAGCTCAAGCCGTGGTTTTCGGCCATTACCAACAAGCAAGACTATTTTCCTTTCCGTCAGCACAAGGCATTTAAGAGGACAGCTGCAGCTCATTAGAGCGAAGGCGATGCTGGCCCAGGGAGCTCTGGCAGCACCAATCTGGGGGTGCACAGGGCCCAGCCGGAGGGTAACCGCCCTGGCTCTGCTCCAACCTCAGACCTGGAGTCACAACCCCCTTTTCAAGTCAGTTTGTCCCCAGGAGTCCACTGCACCAAGAATGGGGCTTGTTCGGCTTCTGGGTAGAAAGCCAGGGAGGACCTGGCCGCACACACCAGATTCAGAAGGCTGCCCAGCGATGACTGAAAAGCCGGTGCAGCCCCTTGTCCTGGGGCCCTCAGAGCAGTGCAGATAAGCGGTTCTGCCTGAGGCAGTTCGCCCCCAGACTGGGCTTCCCCAGGAGTGAAAGCCAAAACCTGCTGCCTGCCTACATCCTGTTCCCCCCACCACACCCTGTGAAGCACACCGCACACGTGCCAGGGGCCCACGGGCTGTCCACCCGCCACGGGGCCGCTCACCGCCCGAGACGGCACAGGGTTAGTGTGGTTTACACGGCCGCGCCGCAACAGCCGGACCAGCGGGGTCTCGGCAGGTTGGTGAGTCCTGTTTAGTGGGGAGGGTGCTCACGCCTCTCAGGCAGGGTACCTGGATCGGCTTAATTATCAGGCTGGATGTGGATCTGGCGCTGGGTCAGCACTTGGGAAAGTTCCCGCTGCAACTGCTGAAACTTTGGGTTGTCAGGGATAACGTCAACAGATCTACAGAGAGTGTTCAGAGTGAGCGCAGTGGGGAGGGGAGGGCGACAGGGTCCAGGAGCACAGGGGACGACAGCGACAGGAAATACAGGGACACACAAGGTAGGAAAGAGGGGGCGTCATCAAGGCCACGCTGCTTTGGGGCTGCCGAGGGGGTGATGGGCTCCAATGCTTCTAAGGGTCTCACAACCCCAACCTGCAGACAGGCTCTGTCTCCCCCCCTACTTTTCTGCCCCTGCCCAGGGATCATGTGTGGGGGTGGGGGGCAGGAGAGCCCCAGGGAGCAAGCCTGATGCTGGGGACCACTGGGCTCTTACCCTGCTGGCCAGGACACAGGGCACAGGTAGCTTACGCGGCCTCTGGCTCAACAATCCCAGGAGAGCAACGCTGCTGGGGAGGGGGGGCCAAGCCCACCAGGGCCAGACCAAGCTCTCCACAGGCAGGTGGGAAAACTGTGGAGCAGGAGACCAAATCTGTCTCCTCCTGGACGAAGTCACAAGCCAGGGCAGGCCCTGGGCTGCTTCCTGCCTCTCCTTTTGGGCTGAAACTTCTGTTTGTACATAGGATGGGCAGAGAAGCCTGAGAGCCAAGGGCAGAACGTGAGTGACCCCTGGACGCACATGGGGGCTGGGATGGAGAGTACAGGCTCCATCATCTCGTTCGATCCCTCATCCTCATCCACCGAGGAGTGACTCCTCAGAGGTGATGCTGAGGTGATGCAGAGCCCAGGTGATGCTGTGTGAGATCCTGGCCACCTGAGTCCAAGGCCAGTGCTCACCAGTCACCTCTACAGCACCCCAGAGGGGTTCTGCTCATCACGGGCCTTGAAGACCCAGAGAGCCCCTTCAACATTCACTTGGGCAATGCTGCAGGCCCCAGGGCACAAGACAGGTGGGGAGTGGGGGAGCTCAGGAGGGCCATAGTCAACTGTGCCCAGCAGAGGACATCAGGGTGGCCGCGGCAACCTAGAGTGCAGCAGGACTGTAGGACACACTCTGCTGTCCTGAGACCCAGGCCCCAGAAGAGGCTTGGTCACCCAGGGGTCTGGTCTGGGGCACCCTCAGGCTGCAGCGTCAAAGGGACTAGGCAGATTCCTTCAAAGGGTCAGATAAGCTGGGGGATCAAGGGAGGTCACGAACAGGCTTCCAATGGGAGAAAGGAAGCAGCATCTGCTGGGAGGCATCATCTCTGTGCCTCACCTTCAAAATCTGCTTATGAAGCCTATGGGATCGGCACTTCTGCCCTGCTTCACAAATGAGGTGGCCATGGAGCTATTAAACGTAGCATTTACGTCCGCCTGCAATTTTCGGTACTTTACCTCAGCCCGTTGACGATGTCCTTTGTTTTTCCAAAGTAGATCTCATTCAGCGTACTTCTGATTTTATTTTCCATGTCCTAGGAAGGGCGATCAGTCAGACACAGGGCCTGCAGGAGCCCTGGGCCCGCCCGCCCGCCCCGCTCTGGCCTGCAGCACCCACTGTGACCACAGGGGGGAGGTGTGCAGCTGTGAGCTGAGCTGAGCAGCCCCTGGGGCCAAGACCCCAGCTTGGACTTGGCTCTGAGCGTTCCCATCGCAGGCAAGAGGAAGTCAGCCCAGGTACCAGCAGCCAAGGCCAACCATCACTGGGAGCTGGTCTAAACCACATCACCACCCGGCCTGTCCACTGATTCTGTGACACCGGAGAGCAACTCCTTTCCTCTAGTGCGGGGTGGCTGCGGCCGCGGCTTCAGAGCCTCCAGAGCCCCCTAACTTCCAGGGACCTGTTTCCTTTCTGAGCTCAGGTCCCTGCTTGCACCCCATGGGATGCGCGAGGCAGGACTGAGTCTTTCTGAGCCAACTTTCGGGCGCTTGCTGGGTGGGGTGGGGTGTCTGTTTCGGAGCTGAGCCCCACCAGCATCCAGATCAGAAGACTCAGAAAACACGAGGCCGGGGCAAAAAAGAGAAACAGGCTTCAGGGGTGAACTGTCACAGCCGGGACGCCAGCCTCAGTCGGGCCCAGAGCTCCCGGAGGCCCACTCACCTCTACCAGGCGCCCGATATTGGCTATGTGTGGGGAGCAGTCACTCACGGTTTCATCTTTCTCCATCTGCAAAAGACAAAAACATTCCTCTAAGTCAGGAAAAGCTGGGTGCTCCGGGAGAACCACAGCCTCTGCTGAGGGCACAGGCCACTCTCGCGGCTTGCAAAGAGTCTGTCCTCCCCACTGGCAGCTCGGGGGCAAGATGCAGGAGTGGGGAAGTCGAAGCACACAGTACTTGTTGCAGTTCACTGAGAGGCAGCCAGCAGGTGCCCAGGGTCCCCCAGTCATGGGGGGAAGCGATGTAAAAGGAGATGAGAGCTGGAGGGGAACACTGGTCTGACGTGGATCCACACAACCGGTCCTGATGGAATCGCTGGCATCTATGGGAGGCAGCCCTGGCTTACTGTGAACAAGCCACGCCCTGAGAGCCTCTGGTTTTGTATCCTGATGGGGTGCTGTGCTGGACGCACAGGGGCTCCTTCAAAGAGGAGGCTCCCTGGCTGCTGTCCTGCAGCATCGCCAAACGTAGGGCTGGCTGAGGGGGCGGGGCCAGAGAGGCCACGCCCCCAGGTGGCCTGTGCCACCAGCCACCAGACACTGCCTGGCCCTGGGTTGACCTGTTTGGCACTTAAAGGAAGGAGCAGTGAGGGGCAGGGGCATCCAGTCGACAGCCCCGAGGGTGGACGTCAGCAGCTGCAAGTGCCGAGTGCTTCCTAGGTGGCAGCCACAAGCGCCTGCCTTGTTGTCCTAAGAGCCCTGTTTCAACCCCAAGGAACGGAAGCATGAAGGTGTCCAGCAACCTGCTCAGGTTACAGCACTGGGCCACCACACCCCAGCGCCTCCATGTCCTGCCCCAGGCACCAGCTACATCTACCAGCAAGCGCAGCCAGACACGGGCCCAAACACTCCTATCATCCCGCTGAGCACAACAAGGGGAGAGTCCCTGGGGGCTGTTCCTGGATTTTGGATAACCTCAGGTTTGACGAAATGCCTCGTGGCTGTTGCCACCACTGTGACATGACCTCAGGGCCATGGTAAATCCACTCTGGGCACCCGGCTAGGCAGCACCCCAGCTCCCATCAGCCACTTCAGCCGCCAGGTGCCATCCCTCTCTAGGAGGCAGCGGCTGCCCTCCTGCGTGGCCTGGCAAAACCCGCAGGGCTGGATTCGGAGCCATGGTTCATTCAATGAAAAGAAATAGGGAAGAACTGGGGCCATTTCAGCCTCGATGCCTTAGGAGGCCCTGGCAGAGCTCTGGCAGGGTGAGCACCGGGTCTCAGCTGTGGGGAGGGGGCGCCCTGGGTGACAGAACTGCGGCGGCCCGTGAAGCCACGTGCCCCAGATCATGGGACCTGTCTGAGGAGACGGGGTGGCCCCCATCAGAGATGGCCCAAAGGGGACCAGTGCAAGGTGGCAATCCAGGCTTCGCAAGGTACATTCAAATTTCTCAAACTAATCTCATCAGAGCGAGGACTGATCAAACAGATAAGGGGGAGACAGGCTAGAATAACGGCTTCTCTGCCCACACCAGGCCTGAACTTTCCCAGGTGTTCTTTGGGGAGTTTCAATACTCAGAGACCTTCAAGGACCCCCTACAAAGCAAAAGGGAAAGTGCCATGAACCTGAAAGTGGTGGTGACCTCCCCCATACCTCAGCTCTAGCACATACACCACTGGGGCAGCACCGCCGGGGCTCTGAGCTGAGGAGCCATGTTAGAGACGCACCTATCACCACCGGACTACCAAAGGGCGTCCGGGCCACCTGGGTGAGAGTCGCACCAGCAGGGCAACCTCTCAGGCTTATCGCTGTACTCTGGTGCCGAGGCCACCTTCCCAGAATGGAAAGGCTAAAGCCTCTGGGTGCTCAAAGGTAAGAAAGATCTGGAAGGCAGAGGAGGGAAAATAGGAAGGTTGGGTCCTCCGAGACAGACACCCTAGGAGGACACAGGGGCCCCTATGCTCATGGCAGGAATCTGGGCTCAAGGAAAAGACCCAGTGGGCCAGCCTGGGGCAGAGGCCTTGGGCAAGCCTCGTTTCCACAGCCCCCTGCCCACGCCCCTCCACACCTGGTCAGGGTCAGCTTGCTGGCAATGCTGACACACCAAAAACAGAACTATTTTTGCAATGCATATATTATTACATCCTTATAAAAGCGGCTGCCAGAAGGAAAACATTTTTATGTGCTGGGGCCGCACAGATGTTCCAAGGTGGTTCCAACTGCGTGTGAAGTCAGAGTCCAGCCTGCTTGTCCCCATCAAGCTCCTCTCCTCTCTGGCCTGGAGACAGGACAATACGGTCCAGTATTTGGAAAGGGGGCCCTTTCCTCAAAAGGACCATGTGGCATCATCTCCCATGGGGGCAGCATCTTCCAGAGAGCACAATGCAGGGCAGGGGCGGGGAATAAGCTCCACAGCCCCAGGTGGGGGCTGGGTCTGTCCAGGCCATCTCCCTGTTTCTGCCCAAATCAGCTCAGAGCGCAGTGCCCGGAAGTGTCTGGCGGAGTGGCAGCTCCATTCCCAGGTTCTGCAGGTCCCCGGCCCTCGGGCAGAAGCTAGTGGTGTCCTCCTGGTTGCTGATCTGAGCCTGGGTAAGAGGCTGGGATGGGTGCCAGGATTTAACGTGCCGTCAAGCCAGAAGAAGGTGGTCAGACAGCCTTTCAAGGAAGGTTAGGTCTGCCCAGTTTAGGAAAACTTTAATTGGGCCTAAAATTGTATATATTCTAGACGACGGAAGTCTCTGCTGTGAGATAGTGGTGGCGGCTGCGGTAGCTATTACTCACTGAGCAGGAACCAAGTGTCAAAATGGCTTCTTATTTGTATTCTACAATAACCTTCCCAAATAGGCATGCGCTCTAGGGTGAAAAGGCTGGGCTTCAGAGAAGGGACACGGGTCACACGGCTGGGAAGTGGCCGCACTAGGATCTGAACCAAGGTCTGGGTGATTTCAAAACTGCTTCTCTTCCCTGAGACCTCCCTCTCTGTGTACTCAACTTCATCCACATTCTTGATCAGAAAAACCCCAGGACAAACTGCAATCTAGGGCTTGGAAATTCTGAGCTATGTCCATCCCTGCCCTCCCTGCCCCCAGAATCTCTGGTCCCTTCCTTTTCTGCCTGTCCTTCACAGTGGGGGACAGACGCAGGGACCAGTCTCATGCAGCCTTCCCTTCTTCACCTAGCATGGGTCACTCCACTGCAGGTCACCCCACCAAACCCAACCGTCCCTGGAAGCCACGCTGTGAGTCTCCCGAGGGGCCCAGGAAGCCTTGGGGTGTATGGGGCTGGGTTGAGCAGGAACTGCCTCCACCAGCAGAGAAGCAATCCCTGAACAACCCGAGTCTGGTCCCATCCCTTTTGCTTCCTGACGTCTGGAAGGCAGGCTGGGGGCCTCTGCCCACCTGGCCGAGCTGCCCAAGGCAGAGAGGATTCCCTGCAGCGTGCCCTGGCAGGTGGCATCTCACTGAAGACCTATCACTGGTCCCTACTGCTGGGCGGGGAGGGGCTTAGCTAGAAAACACACATCCTCATTTCCATGCTTGACACGACATTCCACCTTCGTTTCTAAATATTTAGAATCTGGGGAAAAAAATCAAACGAACATCTGCAGGGCCCATCCCTGACCAGAAACCTCGGATCTCTTTCCAGAGATTCACGGCCTTGCCTCTTCCCTACGTCTCCAGCTGTCACACCGCAGAAGTGACCTCGCAGCGCAACTTCCTCTCAACATCCTGGCACTTGGCTTGTACAAGCTCTACTGGCGCCACGACGGCCCCATCGGGCCTGAGGGGAGGCCTGCCAAGGGCACCTGGCAGGAGGGTCCATCTGGCTGTTGTGCCCCACGGGGCCGCCACTCACCTTTCCTCCCACAGCCCCCAGCTGCAGGGCTTGGCCAAGACACTGTATCTGCTCCATTTTCCTGCTGACACCCCTCCAAGACGTCTGTCAGCGGGGGTGGGGAACAAAGGCCAACGTGGAGGAGCAGACAGCGGGCATGCAGCTGAGCCCATGGGGGACAGTGGTGGGACCAGGTGTGCACCAAGGCTCCGTGATTCATCATCGCTCATTTCCCACCAGAGCAGCTCCGCCTCCTTCACCTGCTCCCCCCACAAGCCGCCTAAACTAAGTGGGAAGAGATGAGGCCAAGCCTGGAAGGCACCTCTGGAGATAGAGAGGAAAGGGAGGAGGCTCTGGGACGTGCCACCCTGGGGCACAGGTGCCCAGCGGCCCCCACCCCGTCTTGGGGGTGGCAGGTCGCTCTGTGTACGGGACGTGGGACTGGGAGCCCGCGGTCCTGGCAGCTGGCCTGGGTGTGTGTTCCTGGTCAGGACGGCCTGCGAAGTGGACATCAGACACAGCGCCCCTTCCTTCCTGACACACACGGAGCAAGTGTGAATATGATGAGGCCCAGTTTCCAGAGGAAAAGCCTCAGCCGGGGTCACTGCAAGTACTGCTGAACAGAGGAGCTCAAGGGAGGAAGACTCTCACCTACGCTCTGTGCTCATGCCCTGGAGTTACCCAAGCCCTGTCCCCCCTTCTCTGCTACCCCCAAGGACCTCTGGCCTTCATTACTGCCTGCCCCAAGGTCAACACCAGCTCCTTCACTGATGTCTGGGGACAGGCTTGTCCTCTCTAGCCCTCCCAGGGGTTGCCCCTTCCCAGGCCCTGGTAATTCTCTGGGGTCTCTAGCAGCCTCCTCCTGGCTACCCACCCTCCACGCCAGCAGAGGCATCTTCTGAAAACACAAATCTGACCAGACTAATCAACTATTTCCAACTCTGAAAAGCCACCTCACTGCCTCTGGTGGTCAATGTCTCTCCTGCGGTCACGGTGCTTCCTGCACCTTAAATCAAGGGGGCACTGCTGAGGCTGCCCCGGGGACCCTGGGCCCAGCACAGCTGCCAGGAGAGTTCCAGCAACCCAGGGCGGTGTCCCACCAGCACTGAGCTGGATGCTCGGTGCCATTCCGTTCAAGTGTTTATCCGGCATCTTCTAAATGCCACATGGGGTCAGATTCAGACCAAAAACCTGGTGTGGGAAAGCAGCCCGGCCTGTTTCTTTCAGGTGGGCAGATAAGCTGGGCTCAAATCCTGGCCCTGCCACTCCGAGGTGACTCAGTGCTTACCGGTGTGAACCTCAGTTTCCTCCCCTGTGGACTGGGAATGAGAACCGGCCAGTTCACGGGCGAGTCAAAGCAGCCGGCCCCCATCACCACCTGCGTTCACTTATTTATTTATTTATTCATTCATTCATTCATTCAAGCACTGGGTACAGTCAGAAGCGCGGGAGGGTGAGTGAATTCACCAGAGCCAGAGCGGGGAGCAGAACAGGCAGAAGGACCGAAGTACACTGCTGAGGGGAGCAGCGGGCGGCAGGAGAGGTCTGCGCGCCATGTGGGACCCTCCTCCGGTGGCCGGGGAGCAGCCGGGGATAGAACCAGTGCTGCAGAGGCCGCGGGCAGCCTCGCAACCCAGCGCACAACCGCTGCGCCACTGGGGAGGCCCTGCGTTCACTCCTTATCACTGACTTTTTCGACTTTCCTGGGCCCCTTCATCTACCACCCAAGGCAACCACAGAGGTTGTTCCAAGACTCATCTGGGACACATCACAAAACCCACAGCCCCATTGCCCTGCTTGCTCAGAAGCTGCGCACCATTAACTGAGATCTGTCTCTTGTTGCTTCCCTGCCCTCCTTTTACATTACTTACGTTGGAAACCCGCCCCGGCTCTAATGCGCCTCAGATGAGTTACGTGACCGGCCGCTAGGATGATGACAGAAGCATGAATTTCCTCATGAAAGCCAAAGAGCACGAGGCAATCCAAACAAGGCCGCGGCCCGGCCGGTGTGCTGAGGACACCGCCCGTCAGGCCGGCGTTTGGCTTGGCAGGAGGCTCGCCGGAACCAGACCCGGGCCCTGGGCTGACAGCTCTGATTTAAACTATTAGGAAGGCTGAGGATTAAATATTTGTCCAGGTCACTGTAAACTGGGTGGAATTATAAACAGTTCGGATTGGTAAACGAAGCAGGAAACAGTCTCCGGATACAGTCAGGACTTTCCACCAGGTGGCGGGCAGGGGGTGGGGAGGCGGGCTACGGGGGCGCAGGCTCCTGGGGGTTCAGCTGTTCCCTCCCCAGCCAAGGGTTCTTGGAAGACAAGGGCCCATTTCCTGCCAAAGGAGGGGCTCTGCCCCTGTGACCACAAGATACCCCCAGAGTCCCTCCTAGCCTGGGACCTGGGGCACAGCATGGGTGTGGAGGCTCCCCCTGCTCCCCAGGACCACGGGCTGACAACATGACTGCCTGTTCCCTTTTCCAAACAGATGCAGATGCCTTTCTGTCTACTACACAAATGTACTTGACAGAGTTATCCATATATTTTTATATTCACGGCTATCAGAAGTGTAACTATCCTCCTAATGATAAAGCAGCATCAACGTTAAAGAAACTTCAGAGCTGTGCACTTGTGGAGTGGGAAGAGGAGGCATCTCTGCCCAGGGAGAGCCCTTCCAGGACCTTCTCAAGAAGCTGCGTTTCTGCCACAGCCTCCTCCGAGGCCTGGTCCGCCCGGTCTGTACCCCGCCCCACCCCCCCTTTACCCAAAGGCACCCGCTGCGCTGGCACAAGCCTTCCTGGGCTGGGACTGTCAAGGTCTTAAACATGGGCCCTTAAACAAGGGTCTTGACCTGCCTCACTGCTCCAAGTTGCATGTGAAGTAGAAGGTAAGACCAGCCTCCTGCAGGGGAGGCAGCGCCTTCTTACCTACGTGAACTGACTCACTTCCATTTTTCTTTAAGTTATTAAGTCGCGACTGACAACGAGGAGCTCAGTCGCTCTGAAGTGCTGTAAGACGTGCGTCCCAAGCTTCATGGGAGCACTTTAATGTGGACGCCTGGACCCTAAGACAAAATCGCCCATGGCTGAATCTCAGGAGTAAGACAGGTCTGGGAGAGGGCCATCAGGCAGCGCTTGGCCCCATGCCTGGGGGCAGGGGACAGACACCCAGCTCTGAGGCTGACACCTGTAGGCACCGCGACTCTACCTGTCTGGTGAGGCTGCCTCCGAGGTTCATGGTGCCAGAGCCGGATTTGTTGGTCTGAAGCCACAGCATCACCGTGGAGGTCAGCTTGTAGTGGGCGGTGCGACCACTGGATTTCTCCTAGGGGAAGAGACGGAGATCAGAACCTGGGCACGACCTCCACTGAGACAGCATGGCATGGCCAGGGTCCAGGGTCCTTCCAAGTGGTCCTCTCCCAAGACACTACCACACACCCCTCCTTGCACAAGCTCAGCTGGCTTCTACGGGACAGAAGATGCACTCATGTGCCAGGACCCTTGTCATCAGAAGGGCTTCTTGATCACAACATCCTGCCACCCCCCAAAAGCATCTGCTGGCAAGTGGGCTGCTCGTTCTGGCCAGGGCGCCCACTGCTGGGCAGCCGTACCTGCACTTCCACCACGTGGATGGAATCCCAGCAGCCCTTGATCTTCTTTGATCCATCTCCAGCCTTCTTTATGAGGATCACTCCAGCAAAGCCATGATCCAGATCCCAGAGGTAGACAGATGAGACGCCGCCTTCAAAATACCTGAGGAAACAGGCCATGTTTTGCCCTCCAGCGCATCAAATTAAAGATCAGGGGCTGTCATTAGGCAAAGATCCATCAAATGTCTGTCTGGGATTAGAAACCTCCCTGTGATGGCCCCGGGGTTGGTCCTTGGATGCGTCCAAGGATTGGGAGGAGGTGAAGCATACTTTGGGGGTCACCGAGAGAACATGGGCTGAGGAGTCCTGAGGATGGCCCGAGTCTGAGCTCCCCCAACTCCAGCATGGTGGTCTTTGGCAAACTTACTAAATTTCTCCCACCCTCAGCTTCCTCCCAGATGACGGGCCCAGGAGATGTGTGGTGAGTAGTAGACGCCCAACAGGGCCGTGACCTGGGTAACCAATATTCTTTCCTATTTCTGTCTCCGGAGGCAGCTATTTTACAGGGGAGATGAAGAATAAAGCAGCAAACTCTACCTGCCCCCCCTTCCCAGAACCCTCCAGAGCCTGAGCGCCCAGGGGAGCCACAATCTAGCCAGAAATGAAGGGGTGCACTTCAGAGAGTCCTCGAGTCTGATCAAGATGGAAAAACTTCTAATTAAGAGCAAATGCAAGAGGAAAAAAAGAGTAAAGGAGAAACCCAAGGCCCAAGTCAACCACTGTGACCGAGGTCGGCGGCTGCAAGGAGCTGGAACAGCGGCGCTGCATCTCCGACTGACGTGGCGTCCCTCCCGCTCAGCTGACGACCAACTCAACTCTGAACACAGTCCCATCTCTGGTGGCTGGCATACTTTTTTCCCCAGAGAGCTCTCTGACCCCAACTGAACCCCACACCTCACTGTGGCAGCAGGCACACACGGGCCCGCAGGCTGCAGCCCAGCCCCGCCATCACTGGCCGCGCCCAGGTGTATATCCACCCACCAACCACTGAGGCCACCGGCACGGTGGTGTGAACCTGGGCCTTGGTTTCATTATAAAACGGGGACAATAATACCTACTTTATAGTGTTGAGAGACACAGACAATACAGGGAAATAGATACCTAGCAAATGATTATTCATTGAAATAATGAAAACAAGAACTAAAAAGACAACACGGTAAAGGGCATCCAAGAATTCTTTGCACTTTCTGGAAGTTAATTTTACTATAAATCTGAAACTATTCCCACCTGGAAGGTTTTGGATGCAGGTCAGTTGGTGCCACCCAGCCTCCCGCATATGACCCTGAACTGTAGGCACCACGGCCGCCTCGTCTCCCAGCTGTGACTTGCTGCAGGCCCACTGGGCACCCAAAGGGTCTACACCAAGGTCTGCTGCCCTGATGCTGCTGTCACCACCCTGCCCCCACTTCACCATCCCACACTATGCCTGGGCCGGGGCTGGGAACTCAGGGGCCACTCAGTAAGGTTCTTTCTCTTATTCCAAATCACCCTCCAAACCTCCCTCCTGGAGGTGGTAGAAGGAAAGCAGTGTGTGTTTGGTCTTGGCCCCAAGCGCAGTTCCTGCCTAGAGCAGCCTGCGGGCGGTGGGCACGCACAGACTCCTGGAATGCTCCTGGGGCAGGAGACGTGTCGCCCTCCTGGATTGGCGCCTGTGCAGGGCTCAGGTGAGCTGGCGGCACGTACTCTGGAGCCCGTCCAGCTCGTGCTGGATTTCAGTGGCTCCCGAGGGCAGAGAGCCCATAGGAGACCTGCTAACCCTCTTCCTGCTGGCAACAGTTGGCAGGGGCCCTCTGAGTCTGATTGTAGGGAGAGCAAACCCACATCAAAAAGAAAAAACAACTTTAAAAACCAGGGCTTTTCTAGTGTTGGCAGAAAGGTGAATTCCTTCTCTCCTTCAGTTCGCTGGAATGAAGGCTTGAGGCCCAGCGGGCATTTTCACCCTCATGCGTCCCCTCCCTCCCCCACCAGCTTGTGACCCCACTCCTACCGCCTCCCGAACCACGGGTGTTCTTTGTAAGGCCCGCTGCCCTGGTGTGCTGGACTACCCTGGATGGGGACCAGGAGAGAGCACGGCGGTTGGACACCCCTGTTGACACCACCCTGTGTCCAATTCAAAAGCACCAGGTGGCCTGTGCGTGATCTCCTCAGTCCCATCTCTAGATTTCTACTTTTTTCCAGAAAGGTAAAACAACAGCATTAATGTTTTATAAGGTGGACCTGGCTGCTTCCCCTCTACTGTCCCACCCCTGTGGCCTGGCTCCCGCTATGGGCAGCTTCTTTCACCCTGGCATCCTCAGCTTCCCCTGTGGGCCACACTGGCCAGGTCCAACATTTTAAAACGCTGGAGACAAACGAGGCAAAAGTGCAATCTCAATTCTGACCTCCATGTGGGTTACTGCTCTTTCCTCCAAAATTAAAAAATTTATAGCAAGAATGTTATAAAAAAAGGGAAATTTAAAAATTAGCCCACAATACCATAAATCAACTTATCCCATAAACCTGATTTTTCCAGATTCCCTTCCAGTCTTTGTCCAGATGCTTAATTTTTATATAACTGTAAGCACAGGAATGGAACCCAGTGAGTTCGGCTCTTCCACTTGGCACGGAACCGTCTGTGCCTTTCCACGGAGCACATGACCACCGTAATTGTGCTTAATGGCTGGGGTAGTGTTTCACTGGGCAGTACCCTAATTTACAGTCGGTATGAATTTTAATAAAGAAGCAAGGGCAGCAGAGTCGAAGGCCACACTGCTGGTCTTGCTGGGTCAGCGCCCTCTCCCCAGGGTGTGTCCCCGAGGATGTGGGGCAGATGTCCTAAAACTCAGCCCTCCTCGTAGGGCCCCGGCACCTTCAGGAAGGTGCATTCCATTCGCCACAAAGGGTTGCAAAAACTTGAGGGGCCGCAGATCTCAGCCTGATGCTCCAAGACCAGAGTGATGGGAGAGGGTCACTTTGGAATCACCCAGAATCACCACCGCCTCAGCAGGTGCCTCAGGGCTCACGTGCCCAGCCAGCGGCAGGAGACTGTGGGGCACCCAGACAGCCCCCATTACACAGTTTATAGCTTTGCGCTGTGCGTGAAACGTTAATTAAAGAGGGACCTCAACAAGTTCTTGAAAATGTATTCTTACCTACTGTACTTTGATCATAATGACATGAAACAGGAAAAAAATAATTTTTATGTGGTTTACATTTATGAGTTTTTACATAAAGGCTTTTGTGGGTATTTTAAGAATGTGCTAAAATGTTGTCTGAAACCACATAAAGCCATCTGAGGAGCGGCCGCCAGAACCAACAGTGCACACATGGAAGCACTTTGACTGGCCTTTGTATATTTAATGAGTCAAATTGTATTAATATTGTTTAAATGCTAACATACTATTTCAATAAGGTGGCTCTCCCATCGCCAGCTCCTCGCTCTCGGGCATGTCACCGATCAAATGCGGCCGAGCAGCGACGCAGGGATTAACCCAGCCCTGCCCTGCGCGCTGGTTTCCCAGCCCGAGCTCTCAGGGAGGAGGGTGCCTGGCATCAGTTATGGCTCAGCGGATCTGGGCTCCAGAGAGAAGGCCCAGAGCACCTCCAGTGGGATCTCTGGTCAAGTGGGCAGCTTGGAGACCCAGAGAAGAAAGAGGACACGTCTCTTAGCCTGTAACCTGAACGTGCAGGACTAGATCAACACACCCAGAGCAGAAGGTGTGTGACGGCTTGCAGGGTGATGGGCAGTCAGGGAGGAAGTGCAGAGAAGCAGGGGGGCAAGTCTTGAATTTCAAAGCATGGGCTCCTGAGAGCTCCAGAACATCAGGAGAGGGTGAAAGGACAGATCCACCCAGAAGCCCAGAAACAACCAGAGCAAAACCCTGTGCTGGGTCTCACCCAAGAGCCAAGTCCTCCCTCCGAGGGCCATCAGGTGCACAAACAGTCTGTGGGGCTTTTAAGATGTTTCCAGTTCCAATGAACACTAAGGCAAATAGACAGTAGAGAATTCAGCTAGCAAGGACTAACCCACTCAGGTTGATTCCTTAAGTCCCGCCACTTGAAAGCAGCATGTTGATTACAATAGGCAGATACAGATTTCACAAACTCCCAAAGACCAGGTTAGCAGAGGCGATCTCTGTGCTGGATGAGCCACAGGCTAGGCCCTCAGATGGGCCTGGCTGCCATTAGCCAACTGTCACCTACAGTTCAGCATCTGGTCAAGTTTATTCATTCTCATCAGAGCCCCAAAGCTGGGTCAACTAAAGGCCTACCATGGGCCCTCCTTGGTGGCCTAGGGGCCTAGTCTCAGTGCTATCACCAGGACAGCCTGAGTTCGATCCCCGGTCAGGGAGTTACCCATATGGCGCAGCAGACCTCTCCTATCTTGCCCGCTGCTCCCCTCAGCAGTATGTTTCAGTCAGTCTGCCTGTTCTGTTCCCCACTCTGTCTCTGGTGAATCCTCACACACTCCGCACCTCTGGCCTGTACCCCAGTTCTTCTACTAATAAGTTTTTTTTTTTTTTTAAAGCCTAATGTGTCAGTGATTCTCTTTTCCTCTGTACTGTGCTGTGCAATCCACTCCTCCACTTGAATAAAGTCACAGCCATGGACAGGAGTCTAAACTCTACAATCGTGGGACTTCCGGGGGAAGGAGGAAAGAGAGAAAATATTACAATGCACACAAAAACAACCTACTGCACAAAAGAGAGAAGAAAGCACTTCGGCCACCAAGGCTCCGTGGAGCGCCTGCAGCCGAGGCAGGCGTGGAGGCTGGAGTGGAAATGTGTTTTGGGAATCGGGGCTATAACGAGGAATTACCCAATCCCCAGAGCCGGCCAACTCCGGGCTGCACACACGATAGGGGAGACGGGACTGGGAAGGGCTTGAAGTTGGCCTTTACTCCTTCCCTTCCAATTGCCCCCCTGGGAGCCCCGTTGGACTTGGGGCTCTAGTACAGAGGCCCCCAGCAGGTAATGAGGTAACTTCCATGAGCTCCACAGAACTCCAGCCAGGCCGCCTGCGGAGCCAGGCTTTCCAGGGCTGGGCCTGAGCAGACTTGGATCTTTGGCCAGAGAAATCTCTACTGGTGAGCCACACGGTTGTTGGCAGACCCACACAAGTGTGCGTGTGTGGGGGTATTTCAAGGTAAGCCCCCTGAGATGCTGCAGTGTGGGGGGGGCTTTCTTCTGAAGTTGGTTTCATTAAAGCCAAGCAGTATTTACTCGGCACTAATGCGGTGCCAGAGATGGCCTTCCCAGCCCTAGGACAAGCACCAGATCAGAGGCTCCGGCTCCCACTCAGGACGGGTGTGGCAGGGCCTGCATGGGGAGGATGCTACGGGCCGCAGGGCAGGCTCCAAGGGCCTCCACTGGATCTGTCCAGCTGCCCACACCATCCACTGGCAGAGCCTTCCACATTCCCAAGGCAGGCAGCTCTGTCTTGAATGACACAAAGGGTTCTCTCTGGCCCCGAGGGAGAACCCGCACTGGCTGCCCTCTGGGACCACAGCACACAAGACCGGACGCCTCTCCTGACGCCATCCTTCTCAACACCTGACCATGGCACATACTGAGCCAAGATGTCTCTTTTCTGCCCTTCCTGTCATTCTTCCTGACAGAACGTGGTTTTAAGTCTGCATAGGCACTCATCCACAGGGCCTGAGGGCAGAAACAACGTCCAGCTGTGTGTTCATCAACTAGCACTCAGCAGGGCCAGCTGTGGCCACATCTGGCAGAGGCCACTTCTCCATAAGGACACAGAGGTGAATTCACTCTCAGCAACTAGGCTTCTTATACCGCCACTTGCGGGCCCGCAGAAGTGACAAACGAAATAGTTCCTGATGTGTTGTCATCAAATTGTCTCCTAAATCCTTGAGAACTGAGCATAAGAGACCAGGAGCATCACTCAAATCGCTGTGTGCAGTCCTGCAGGCACTGTCACACCACCTCCATGCATCTTCGGGGAGTCTGAATCTGCTGCCATCTGCATATACGTCAGAGCAGGGCATGACCCACATGCGCACAGAACCGAGTCCAAGCTGTGTGGACCAGCTCTCCGAACCACGGAATTTCCAAGACACTCTGGAAAGAGCACCGCAGGCTGGAGTGAGGCGCCTGGGGAGAAATCAATGTCTACCTGGAGTCGGGAGACAGAACCGAGACAGGAGCGGCCATGGCCTCGACTGGGCCTGTGGCTAAAGGGACCCGATGGGTGGATGAAGGGGACAGGGGGACATACGAGGTGGGTTCAAATGCCAGGTTAGAGTCCAGACTGAAAAAAACTGTAAAAGTCAATGCAATTGACAAGGAGAATCTATGTTCCAGGGTAAGCTAGAACACTGGCCCCTGAAAGGCCCAAAGAGGATTCCACGTGATTCCTGCCCCCACCCTCCTGTCAGCCAGTCATCAGTTCTGTTTCTGAGACCCACCAAGTAGCAGCAGCAAGACCTGGGATACGTGGTGACGAGGACAGTCTTTACGTTCAGACAGACGTCCCCAGCTTGGTGAGGGACAAGACGAAGGCAGAGTAAAAGCTGAGGCAGAGTCCCTACCCCGGCTGACGCTCTCCCAGCCTAGAAAACACCCTCCCCCCCTCATCAGCAATGGTTTGCTCTTCTGATCATCCTCACCATCCTTGAAACAGAAAAGGGCAACTGGCACCCACAGGTGGGAATGATTCAATTCCACCTTAGGGGGAAAAAAAGTCTCTAACTTGCTTGAAGTGGCTCCTACCTTCCATGCAGATCAACATTCCTCTGTCACCAGCTCCAAACTGGCCACCGCTGAGAAGCTAAGGGGACGCATCCCTGTCCAACATGGGGACGTGGGTGCTGCCCCAGGGCTCCAGCTTCTGGGGCGCCCCAGAGAGCGCAGGAGGAGGGCTCACAGCCGTAACTGGGGCAGCTGGGAAACGGGAGTTCTCCCCTGTTGAGGTACCAGCCTCGCTCCGGGGTGCATGTGTAAAACCACCTCCTGGAGGCCCAAGGATGGGCCATGGTGGCTGCAGAACAGGCATGGAGAGGTGTGGCACGGACAGCAGGTGCCTGCAAACCTCCATGTGCTGTGCCCAGGAGCAAGGTCCTGCCCGCCCTGGGGCTGGCCAGGTGTGCAGCCCTGGGATGGGAGCGTCTGCACAAGTGGAAAGATCAGCACTTGGCCTTGGGCCGGACACGTCCTGATCTGCCGCCGAAACCCAGCCACCCTCATGTTTTGAGACCAGCTGTTTTCGCCATGGTTTACAGAACATGTCCCAGAGTCTGCCCATGGACACGGGACAGGTATTCTGCGGAAATTCCTTCCCGCACACACAGGTGCAACGACCCCCTGAGCAAACATACCAGCAGGCTTAGGCATGTGGGGCTTCAACGCCAGGCACGCTTAGAAGTGCACATCTGGACGGCGGCTGCTGCACTTTACAGCCTCTTTACAAGGCTTTTATTTTTTTTACTTGAAGAGAAATAACGAGGGCCTCTGGAAACAATGGGCCGCCGACCTGACCCTGGGTCTGACCACACCACTGGCACGCAGCAGCCCCTTCTGCCTCACAGCCCACGTGAGGGAAAAGTTGAAGGTCCACGCCTTCGGGGCCTTCAGAGCCACCAAGGTTTAAGAGCTGCCGCCACTGAGACTCTATTCTATGTCGGGGACTTTGAACGCCTTGTTTGAGAAACCGAACCCTGGAGACAGCGCACTGAGCCACACAGCTGAGACAGGGCAAAGAGGGAAGGGCTTGGATGGGATCCTGGATCTGAGTTTAAGGACATCAGATACTGGTGAGACCTCGCCACGGACCACAACACAGCCGTAGGGTGGAGGAGAAAGTCAGTCAGGAAGGAATGGAGGGGACAAGGAATGGCCAGAAATCTGGGGCACTCCTGCACTGAGAATCCCAGGAAGGAGGGTGCTCCACCTCGCAAGGCAGCTGGGGCCACTGGCTGACAGTCCATAAGGCCACCCATCACGTCCACAGCGCAGCTCCCCCAAAATAAGGAGCGTGCCAGGACCCTGGGAAGAAGCTTGGCCAGGAGCACAGTGTCTCTGGGGCACCAGGGGGAGCTGGGCCCATTTTCAGAAAAGCCTTCACCCCAACATGTGGACAGCATAACCCAAAGCGTGACTCAAGCCATGTGGTTAGAGTGAACCAAGAATTCTGGAGGCATCGTGGTCCCTGATGCTGACTCGAGAACATCTGCAAGTGAACTTGGTCCCCACACTCTTGGTTTCGGCAGATGACTTCAGGCAATGGCATCAAACCCTGCGCTGCAGCCTCAGGGGTGCCGGGGCTGGACCCACGGTGTCCTCTGGGGTGGCGGCACCAGAGGCCTGCCCAGGCTGCTCTTCAGGGGCTCTAGGAACTGTGGCATGTACATCCCTACTGAGAGGAAGTGGTTTCGGGACAGCTGAGCCTGGACCACGAGAGCTGGCAGGGCGTCTCTGCACCATCTTCCTGAGCTGAACTGGGTCAGCCCGTGAACTGCTTCCAGCACTTTCACACAAGTGCAGGCTGCAGCGAGCCGAGCCCTGGGGCAGGTGGCCCCAGGGGCCCTCTGGGGCCTCAGGGGCCCTCTGCAAGTGGCTGAAGACACAGCAATGTGTGTACGGACCCAGGTACTAATCATGTGCCGACAAGCTGCAGCCAGCTGGACACAGCTTCCCGTGTTTACCTGCAGCCCCAGGGGCACAGGATGTGCAGCAGGTAGGCCTGGGAAGAGGCCCGATGCCCTGGGCTCATGGCCATCCGACTAGCTGAAGGGGCAGGGGATGAGGGCCATGTGCCAAACCCCTGGGTCAGGTCTCATCCAGCTCCAAAGGATCCTTAGCAATCTTCCTGTTACCCAATGGCCAGTGGGGTCTGAGTCCAGAGACCAAAAAGGGACTTGGCCTGAAGTTTTTGATGGTGAGTAGCACTGGGTGACCCCAAACTACAGATCTCATTCAGCCAGAGTCTGGGAAGTCTGGGTCAGGGTCTCTCCACTCCTGCAGTCCCTACCCAGCCTCCAAACTGTTCCTGGAGGACTTTCTTAGGAGGTGCATCAGAGCCGGCCTATGCATCCCGGGAACTATCCAAACCCTCCCAAAGCACGACAAGGGTACTCACAGCCTGTGCGCCCCTCCCCTCCATGCATACCCTATTCACTTGCTGACCACGCCAGGCTGGATCCAACTCAGGACTTTGTCCAAACAACTCCTGCTGCCCAGAACACTGCCTCAACTGCCCCCTGCACCCACCCAAAGCAAGCACTGGGCTCCCTCACATCACCCAAGGGTCCACAGCTTGCTGAGGCTCACAGGACTCAGTGTGGAGTCACGCTCCCCATCAAGAGCTACCCCGTGGAGGGAAGTGGGGTAGAGGCAGTCACAGAGAAACTGGTCTACCTGGGAAGCTGAGCAGACTCTGTCCGGGGCTTTTTGGGGTCAGTACCTTCTTCCTGCCCAAACTCCAGACTCCAGAAGGGAAGCAGGCGTGCAGGATAACCGCAGTGTTCCCATGGTCTGTACCCTAAGTCGTTCTAACAGGGAAGGCTGGGAACACTTCTGAAATCCAAGTGCCCAGATGCGTGCCAAGGGACCAATCCTGCAGCTACAGTCTTAGGCACGCAGGGACTCTTCTGCATGCCAAGGCACAGGCCCTTCCCCAGCAGCCCACCCAAGGCCAGCCCTCGCTGCTTCCTGACCCAGTGCCTGGTCTTGGTCCTTCACAGCACATAGCCAAGCCTACAAGGACTGTGAGCAACTGTTCCCTCTGTGTGCACTTTCTCAGCCACGTTAGAAAGTGAGCCCCATGAGGGTGGGGGTTGCACCTTCCGTCCATGCTTGGCACAGGAGTCTCGGTAAACGCCTGCTGAATATTCATCTGTACCTTCTCTCCCATCACCCCTGATGGGAACTACTTCACTCCATCTTGAGACAGGTTTTCTCGAGGTTTTCGTGTGGGCTGCTGGCCTTCAAACATGACTGATGACAGCACCCAAACCGCCCTACCCCACCCCCCAACCAGAAGCACACAGAACATGACACCCACACAGATGACCAGTGAAGATCAGATAAGCCTGCTGCACCGACAGCTGAGAGTTCCGAGTGGACAGGACAAGCCAGTGCAAGAGCCACCCTGTGCACAGCACTCCACTCCCGCCCCTGCACCCCAGTGCCTCCAGGATGAGCGGTAAGGAGACAAAGGCTCATAAAGCCTCTCACTTGCCCACATTCAGTGGGAGTAAGGGCAGAACAGAATCAAGTTGCTGGTACAAAGCGTCCCTGGGTAGGCAAATGGATAAAGGATCTTAGAGCCCTTGGTAGATGTGGCAGGCTTTTGATGCTAAAGCAAGGGACCAGGCACAGGCAGACCAGCGGGCTGGGAGACACAGACAGACAGACAGCCTCCCAGCCCCTGCATTCTCCATGCTCTCTCTGGCTTCTCTTATTTCCCATGCTCTCCGCCCAGTACTCATAGGTACCAGCACCCGTGCTCACGCTCCTCAGTGCTTTCTGCAATAACACAGCATCACGGGTGGGGGCAATGAAACCTGGGAAGAAAGCAAGGCCACAGATGGCAGCCACAGAGGCTAACAGTGGGAAAGCAAAAAACAGCCCGAGCCACTCCATTTTCCTTACGCAAGTCCAGTCTCTTCCAGCCCAAGGACCTGGTTCTATTGTCTAGCCTGGACAGCCATGGTGTCGGAGACTGAAGCTGGGAGGTACAGTGTCTGTGCCTCTTGTCTGGGTGGCCCCACCCACCAAGCTTCCTGCTTCCCATTTCTGCCAGGCCCACCCCACCAGCTCTCCACTGCCTCGCCAACACCACCAGCACTGAAACACTAACGTTCCCCAGACTCAGTACTCTCGTCCATGGAAAGGGGAGCCCCATGGGCCCAGGTCTGGAAGGCAGCAGGAGCATGGAGTTTCCAGGACCCAGGAAACAGGCAACACTTCTTTTTCATGCACGAATAGGGCTGCCTCATCCCTTCCTAGGCTCATGTTGTTCAAATGTCATCTGGCAAAGACAGAGAGTGGAGGGAAGGATCGGAGTCGGCCGCAAATCTAACATGCCCCGGAAGGGGAGCGCGGCAGGGAGCGGGGGAGGCCCACGGGCAGTCACTCTGGCCACTCGTGGGGCTCCACAGGGGCGCCAGCTTCATCTCACTCTGTAAACTTCTTCCAGACAAGAAGGGCTGATTAGAAAAGCTAATTAAAGCGTTTGAAGATTATCTCAGACCCGAAGCAAGGAAGAACACAGAATGCTTTCCCACCCTGCTCCTCCCCCCCAGACTCTGGCCTTCATTAAGCTTTGATTTCAATCAATTGCACACCCACTAAAATTAACTTATGAGGCCAATAAATTACAACCGCATGTTTGAAGGTATTATCTGCCGCAAGCCCAGCGCGAGGATCACAGCGCGCGGGCACGACGGCTGGCGCAGCTGGGAGCAATCATGCTCGGAAGCGAGCAGCGCCAGCCCTTCAGTTAGCGCATCTGGTCTCGGCAGAGCCTGGCCACAGTGGCGGTGCCGAGACCCAAGGCAAAAGCCAGAGCAGCGAAGTTCTTTCTTCTCTAGGGACCTCAAAAATCAAAGCGCTGATCTTGGGCTTCAAGGCAGCCAACGGAGCTCCAACCTCAAGGAGGATGCTTCCCTGGCAGCTACAAGAGCCCAGTCTACACCCAAGGCGCCACCGGAAGTCCTTTCCAAGAAAAGGAGGTCGAGGCATAAGGTTCTGGGACTGATGAGCGATCCTAGACTAGGGCCTAAAAAGAGCAGTCAACTTGCCAAGTAGGATCGAGAAGTGATCCTGTGAGCTAGCCACCCAAGAGCTGGCAAGCTCCACGCTCTGGGTACGAGGCTCTAATGACATTCCCAGGACCAAGCCAGGCCCAGGGATAAGAAGTAGAAACCATCTTGGGGGCTGGTTAAGTGAGTCGCTGGCAACCAGGCTGGGAAGGCCGGGGAAGGGAAGTGAGTAAATTCAAGATGACTTGGGGCAGCTGACCCCACCCAGCCCAGCACTGCATCAAAACAGGCCCACCCTCCTAAACACGCTCAGCAAATTTGCTATTTTAATCTAAAAGCAGGGTAGTCTGGGTCATGCCAGCAACAGCTGCTTGGTAGTTATTCTTGTGGGGTAAAGGTACCACCAAGATCTCTTTCAGCCACTGATACAAAAAAAGTTCATCAAAATTGGGTGAGATGGGGGTGGGGAGGAAGGGGTGCAGGAAACTATGAGACACTCCGGCGGATCACTTGGGGCATGTGGCTCCTCTCCCGGGGCACGCTCGCTGCTGACCATGGGGGTGGAGAATGCAGAGTGCGGGGAGGGGCCCAGTCAGCCCCAGCGCCGGCCCCCTCGCTCTGGCCATACCAAATCCATATGCTGATGATTAATTCTAATTCCCTGCAAAGTCAAAGCCTTTGCAGACCAGGGGATCAAAGCCCAGAGCCCGGGGATAGAATCCAAGCCTTTCCCTCAGGATGCTGATGAAGATTTTATCTCTCATGGCAGAGAGAAGCCTCCGGGGACGCAGTGCGCTCTCCCGCTCTGGAAAGGCCAGGGCGGCTCTGGAGGCCTGGCTTCGATCAGGTTTCCACTGGAAGTCTCCAAGCACCCGCTGCAGTCTGTTGTGCTGGTGCCTCCTCCTGCTCATCTTATCAAGGAGGAAGGACAAGGCTAGTGGGTCCACATGAGCAGAGGGAAGGGTCCCAAGAAGCTGCTCTCACTCCCGTGCACGCAGGCAGCACTGTTCGCCAGGAGTGGGGCCTGCCTGCTTGCTTGCTGGAGGGCAACTTCAGCCTCTGCCCTAAGTCAATGGGGCCGGCAGGAAAAAGTACCCGGATCTCTCTTATTGTTTTGTTTCTGGTCAACTCTCCAGCACCTGAGTTCAGCAGTCCTTCCAGTAGAAAATCAGGGTCCTTCCCGCTAGTGGTCGACAAATGCAGAAGTTCCCCAGAGACCCCTTAATGCACAGGGTTCTCACACCAAGAGGGCTCCGAGCCTGATGGCTGCAGCCCGGCCATTTTGAGGGGGTGAGGAGTCAAGGGGCCTGAGCACAAGTCAAACCCAGTCCGAGCTGTGGTCCCTCGGGACCCAAGACTTCAGAAATGTCAGGGGTTGCCAGGAGTGAAAGCAGGGCTGGGAGGTGTGTGGGGTGCAGGCCAACCTGTGTGGAATGGGGCACTTGGAAAGGCAGTTTTGCTTGGCCAGCGGCATCTTCAGTCACCACCTTCACTTTCTGGTGTCTCCCCCAGATGCAGGTAACCCTCCCCACCTCTCAAGCAGCAGCTGAGTAACCTGAGACAGGAGGAGCATGTGAGAGAGGCTCCCCAATGCGAGGGGAGACAAGGAGGCCCCCCAACATGAGGGGAGACAAGAAGACAACTCCTGCAAGGGCTCTGGGATGCCCTCCCCGGAGGCAGGGACGCAGCGGCCCCAACGGCGAGTCAGGGAGCAAGGGAGTAGAGGAGACCAGGCTGCTGCCCTCGCACCCCAGGGAGCAACCTGGTCCCTAGAAGACCCAAGTGACGGCTGGGCTGCATGGCCTAGGGCATGGGCACAGGCAAGGCCCCCCGGTCGCCTCCCTCGGCTCCATGAGCAACTCCCAGGGGCCTCCTGGAGCAGAGCAGTGCATGAGCACTTTTTAAATAAAGAAAAAGGAGATTTGGTTCCATAATTTTCAGAAATGGGCTGGCTCTTCATGTGTGGTCTGGCTGGACAAGAGTTCCTCCATGTGGCCTCAGGAGGGCTCCTCAGCCCACTCTGACTGCACTGGTGGGGGCCCAGGACAGACCACCCTCGGGTGCCGTGGCTGCAGTCACTGGGGAACATGGCGCCCTGCCACCTCTGCGGGGTCACAGGCCTCCCCTGCCCTCGCCCCCAGCCACCCCAGACATCTCGCAAGGGACAGAGCAAGAGGTGACTGAACCACTGGCGCATGAGGGACACTGAAGGCACAGTGACCACAGGGACCCTCGAGATGGGGGCGTGCAGGGCTGGAGAGTGGGGAGCGGCGCAAAACACATGCTCTCTTAGGTGGGTTTGGTGTTTCTGTCATGTCTTAGGTCAAAAGTGCCACTTTCCCCCAACCAGCTTCCAAGGGAAGTTTATTTTTTTCCTAAGAGTTTCTTGATTTAACATGTTATATCAAATAACTGGAGGACTGTCCCCACTGTCCGCAAAGCGGAGGCCTGGGATTCTAACCGCTTCAGCTGTTCAGAGGATTTGCTTCACTTCCATTTTCTTGCAAACTACAGGGGAGGGCTAAATCCCACCCACCTCAAAGGCTTTCAAAGGGTGTTTTCTATATACCTTTAAAGAGTGATATTTAAAAAAAAAAAAAAAAAAAGTGACAGGGCCCAAAATGCTCATGAGCTGGTCCTTTACAGAAAAGCATGCTGCCCCTCCTAGGCGACTGCTTTTATACTTTAGTAGAATTGCACATTTTATAGTTTGCTGGATTTTTGGTACAGAACTTTAATGTAAAATGAGATTCTGAGAGGAAGGCCCTGGAGCCCTTTCCTGCCGGGCTGAGGGAGCGTGGTGGGGGCAGGCTGGCAGCAGCACGAAGGAGAGGGCCCTAATCAGGCACCGCAGAAGCCCAGCTCAAGGCAGGCAGGCAGGGGCTGAGTCCCACAGACTCGGGAATCAGCAGGACACGCAGTGCGGGAGCAGCTGCCCCAGCCGAGAAAAGAGTCCCGTGCACATGGAAGGCTCGGAGACAACAGGTCTGAGTTGGCCTCCTGCCTCGGACACCCAAGTCTTTCTGAGTTTTAATTTTTTTCACCTGAAAAGTAGGGGCCAAAACAGCCGTCACACCTGTGAGGAAGCAAGATGTGTGGAGAATACGCCCAGCACACGGCGGGCGCAGGCAGGCCGCCCCGACCCGTCGCCAAGTGAGGCCCGGCTCCCCGCCATGGCCGCCTGAGTCCCAGGGGAACCAGGTAATGGGTTCAAGGGAGACAGCTAGGCTGGGGCTTGAGCTCATTCAATTTCCCAGCAGAGCCCCAAGCATCAAGGGCAACGGGAGGAGGTACTCACAGGTCTCGATACTGGTCAAAGGCATTGTTGGCTTCCACCTCCAGCTTTCTCAGCCGAGCGGAAGGCATGGCCCCATCTTCCAAGGGAGGGTCATACTTGTTACTCCATGGTGATCTGGAGGGGAGGAGGAGAGAACATGAGCTGTTCCAGAAGACACAGCCTGTGAGCTGTGAGCTGCAGTCCAGCTAGCTAGAATTTCAGAGGAAAAGCCACGGCTCAGAGCAGACATTTTCCCAGGTCCAAACACAGCTTCTCACGGTCTGCAGAGCAAGGGCTCAGGAGCTGGCAAACCCCACCCACCACCAGCCACACTCTCCCGGCAAGTGTCTAGATGTCTTTGAGCCTCTCTTTCCTCATGTCCAATGAAGCTACCATGCTGCCACAAGGCTGCGATGAGCAGCAGAGAAGGGGGTGGGCGGGGGGGCATCGAGGC
Source organism: Talpa europaea (assembly GCF_964194135.1). Taxonomy (NCBI): domain Eukaryota; kingdom Metazoa; phylum Chordata; class Mammalia; order Eulipotyphla; family Talpidae; genus Talpa; species Talpa europaea. The sequence continues at coordinate 10,333,243 of NC_140076.1, forward strand.
CAGAGTCTGGCACACGTAAATGTCCAAACGTGACTCCCTTCTTCAATCTCCCTTTGTTTTCAAAGGAGCTGGACTGGCCAAGAGGCACCCTCTCCTGCAGGCAGCTCTGGGTAGACTTTTACTCCAAAGACCTCACTAGGAAGAGAGGTGCCTGTGTGCAAGCAGGCAGGAGACTCGCCCAGTGGAAAATGAAGACCACACGTAAGATGAAGCCGAGCAGTCTCCAGGGCACAGAGGCGCCCCCACGCCTTGGGGTGCACACCGTGGCTGCGTGGCACGGAGCACCAGCCCGATTTTTCCCAAAGACTTGCCGGTTTCTTAAACTGTGTCTTGCCACATCAGGAAAACATTTAACCACAGGGAGCACTGGAAAGAGGTTATGAAGGAAATAAGTACTCATTAATTCCTGCAGGTGGAGTTCAGAGAGCTGTGGGCTCAGAGGAAAAAAAAAGAATTAAAAAGGTGAAAGGAATGAAAAGGAGCAGACAATATGGAGTGGGGAGGCAGTCCCCGGTCACTCGCACGCCTGCACAAACACCTCCTGCGGCCCTGGCAGACATCCACTGGGCCTCTCCGCCCACTGACAACAAACCACCAAGGCCTCAGAGAACCTATGATTTTGGATTGATGTTAAGGGAAAAAGGCTAATTCCAATTCCCAATCCCCAGTTTTAATTAATTCTGAGCACAAACATCTGTCTTCTTGGTAAGTGATTGGGGCGCCAATGTCAACAAATCAAGGCAAGCAAGCTGGGTGACCTCTCCTCTGAGACTCCTCGGACAGATGCCCCATCTTTACCTACAGGACCCCAAGCAGCAGATGCCCTGACTGGACTACCTCAAAGCAAAGGTGGCTGTGGAAACCCTTCTTTCCAGGTCCCCACTTAGCACACAGCTGGTAGACTGCAAGAACGGGGTGAAGCACCCCCTTCTGCCCTGTGACCAGCTGCTCTCATGATCATGTAAGACTGTGCACACAGTGCTGGAAAGAGCCTTCTGATCTGCCAGGACCCCTCTGGCTCAGACAGCAGGGTGAAGGCAGCCTGAGCACCCTTGCACCCTACCCCTGAGCACCCCCCACCATCCCGAGCATAGGCCAGCATGTCCACTCCTGTTCTTGCAGAAGATCTTGTTCACCCCTCAAAGCAGCACTGCCTGACAGCCCCTGCCCCCGTGATGGAAGCACCCCAGACCTGCACTGGCCCCATGGCAGCATTGTGTGGCTGCTGAGCACTGAGGCTAGGGCAACTGAGAGGCTGCATTTTTAGTTTTATTTAAAATTAAAGTCGGGCCTCCCTGGTGGCTCAAGGGGTTAAGACGCAACCTCTGAATCTATCCACAGCCTCTGCGGCACGAGTTCGATCCCCGGCCAGATAGCTACCCACACAGCACAGCAGACCTCTCCTGACTCGCCCACTGCTCCCCTCAGCAGTATATTTCGGTCGATCTACCTATTCTGCTCCCCACTCTGTCTCTGGTGAATCCTCTCACCACCACCATCCCCACACCTCTGGCCTGTACCCCAGTTCTTGTATGCATAAATAAATCTTTTTTTAAAAAAATAAAAGTCACTTAATATTTAGATAATCAACTGTGGCACCTAAGCTCACGAGGCCAAGTCTTTTGTGGCTTGTTCTGCATTATTTGCCCAGCACCTAAAATGGTGCCTGGCATTCAAGCACATGCTCACTGGACTGATTACATTCTTACACAGCCCCTATAAAGCAGAAGCAACCAATGCCCTTGCCTCCCTGGGGCGGGTGCCTGCGCTACCTGCCTTATGCCTGAGAACCCAGTCCAGCATCAGTGTGGGCGGGTTCTGGCTGTGGGCGGAAGGCTCAGAGCACAGGGTGGGAAGAAAGGCCCCCAGGACTTCTGCTGGTGCCCTCTGAAACAACAGAGACAGAGCAACTTTCAGCATTTTCTGCCCAGGAGCACCTAAGGGTTAAAAAAGGTCCACTGGGCCTCTTGCTCAGTCCTCTTGCTGTCACCACCACTGTTTACTGGGAAGCCAGGCCCAGCACCCCTGCGCACTGGGCTGGGGTGTGGCTCTGGGTGCAGAGTCCGAATCTGCCCACACCCTGCGTGGCCCCCTCAGACTCCCCTTCTCAGCAGGCCCCGCACAGTGAACGGCCTTCGCCTTTCTGGGGGCCCGGAGGACCCACCCCAACTGGCTTTCATTTAAGGCGACCTGATCAGATGCTAGAGCCCATTTCTCGGCAGACTGGGGGCCTGGAACTTTCAAGAAGCCTGTAACTCACATTTCTCCTGGCTCACAGACGGCAGCATTTCAAGCCTTTAGTCCCGGAGCCGGGGTAATTGTAGCTGGGGGAAAAATCATAACATTACCCAGAATATCCTTAGTGGAAGGGGCACTCAGAACACATTTAAGAGCTTAAATGGAAGCCATTTGAAAAAAGACAGATGGACAGGAACGCTTAGATTTCAAAAGTCAGGCCTTTCATTTCCCTCCGAGAATGCTTTTTGTTTCAGCTAACAGGTTTCAAACAGTGCTGCTGGCAACAGCCACACCATAAGGATCTTATTTAAGTGAACGATCAAACAGTTAGGATGGAAATGTGTGGAAAAAATCAAAAGGCCTTGAAGTTTTATATCGAGAAGGGAAAAAGGAAAGGAATGTCCTTTGGCATGACACCCTGGGCCCCGCTTCGGCTGAGGTGACCCCTTGGGAGCTCTGGCAGGAACCGGTGGGGGGACCTGGAGAGTCTGCAGGTATCAAGTCCCAGGGCAGCCTGGCCTTGGCATGGGTATGGCCACGATCCCAGCGTTCCACAGGCTACTGGGAACAGCTGCCTTCCACAGCAAGCTGCAGTTTCCAGGTGGAAAAGACCTATCACACGGATATTAATTAAGCAACACTCAGCTCAAGGAAAACCTCTTCCAGAAGCCTCCTGGAACTGAACCCCAAGTCCAGGGAAGGTGCCTGTGCTTTGATGATGGGTTCTCATTTGTCAGACCACCTAGCATCCTGATGGACCTCTCACGGAGCACCGGACCTGGTCCGACTCCCCTGACATGGGCTAGGCTCAGAACAAGCCCTTCCAGGCTGGCCACCTGGCCTCGGGGCTGCCTCAAGCAGGGGCTCTCACGACTGCACCTCCATCTCTGCCCGACCTCCTCCTGGACTCGAGAGTATCCACTGCCAACTTGCCATGTCTACCTCCACCCAATGGGACTCTCTAAAAACTTACCTCAACTCCACTTAATGGGTATCTCAAGCTTAGAATGTCCCCAAATCTGCAACTCCTAGAATCCTCTCACCATGATAAACATGCTCCGGTTGTGCAGGCCCCGCCCTGCTCTTTCACCGACACCCCGACTATCTTCGAACGCTCCCACCTCCAACTGCCCCTCACGCCTCTCCACTTCTCGTCTCTGAGTCAGGTCAAAATTCAGTCTCTACCCACTTCTACGTGTAAGTGGGACACGATTAGGTGTCTAGTCTCCTAAAAGATCAGTACTGAGCAAATCTTTTCAATTTACACCAAGTTCGGAGCTATTCAGCAGTTCACGTTTCACACCCCAACGGCCCCGCGCTAAGTCCTAGTCCCCTCACCCTGTCTTCAGGCCCTGCACAAGCCACCACACCTCTGACCTCATCTCCCAGCTCGCCCTGACCTCACTGACTCTCCCACCGGCTTCCTGCCGGGCTCGCACCCGGCCGTCCAGGGCCTCCACATAGCGCACTTCAGTTTTCATCTTCAAGCATCACTTCACAGGTTGCCACTTCACTGTCTGTTCACTCACTGACTCCCCGCTGCCTTGTACCCGCTTTTCAGCCTACATGGCTCATATGTGCGCTACTCCCTGGCTCCTCTGGCTCACTGCAAGAGGCTCACTGGCGTACACAGCACATACTTAAGAGAATGATGCATTCAGGGCCAACAGTGTTATTTAGTGTTAGAATTTCCATTTTACACACGACAGAACTAAAAACCAGCGATATAAAGTAATTTCTCAAAGTCCCCACCGCTACAGTGGGTGGTTCTGGTTTGGAGCCCCTGTTAACTGACTCCAGGTATTTTTTTTTCCTGCTTTCCTGCTCAGGCTCATACCAACTTCCAGAAAAGAGCACTGAGTTGAAGCTTTAAGCCTCAGCTGTGGTTCTGTGGCCTCTGAATAAACCTATAGCAGATTGCCATTCTCTAAGGCACTGACTATAGCAACCCATCACACACACACACACTAGACTGGTGTAGGGACTCCTCCTGTTTTCAAATAGGAAGGACGGCTACAGACCCTTAGAAAACTAACTTAGCTATCACCTCCCTCCGGAAATCCTCCTGGACCAACTTCAGTCTCTTCTGTGCTACCGTCAAGCCCCAAACCTCAAAGCCGGGCCCTGGTGGCATGAATCCCACCACACAGTAATGGGTTGCTGGGTGCATCTCCTGTTCTCCCAGGGCAGGGACTAACGCCAACCAGTTATTTACAGCCCTCAGCATGGTGATGGGCAGAGAAATCGAGTGGCATGCTGATTTGACAGAGCTGCATCGAGTATCCTCAAGACCCTCCCTGTTCTCAAGATCCCACCACGTGGACGCCTGCACCACACCGTCTCAGGACTCCGTGCAAGCACAGCGAAACAGCTCAGGGGTGTTGAGGCATTCCACAAGTATCTACGGGCTGGCGGGAAGGGAGGGAGGGGGGTGGGCCAGCAGGGGTACAGGCAGAAGGCTGAGGGGCTGTCAGTCTGTCACCATTCACTGGTCCTCGGGCTGCCAAGGGCAGTGGTAAGGGTGTGCCTGGCCCAGGTGCTCCTGGCATGCCCACCGTATCCTGGAGGCAGCAGCTCACCTATAGGAGTCCCCGTCTCTGTTGTAGTCACACAAAAGGTAATCCTTTCCCACCACCTTGTCCCTGGCGATTTTCAGGGGCTGGTCAACAGAAGACAGGAGATCTTCACATAGACTGGGGACCTGGCAGAAAAAATGGAAAAGGCAGACACAGAGTTAAAACAGCGCATCCAATGCAGATCGGCTCACCGCAACCGACACCCGTCATGGCTGGCACATCCCACCTGGCCTCGGTACCTGCCAGAATTATGGGCCTGTTCTTCTCTTTCCGCATGTGTCTGTCTAACACTGACTCTGTCCCTCCACAAAGAAAGCTGCTCTTGAATTACAGTGAAGTGTGGTTCCCCATGCAGCCTTCCCTCCAAAACCGTGCACAGCTTTAATTACCTGGTCACCAGGGTGAGCCAGAGCATTTAAGTTTGTCTACACTTGGGACTGGTCTCTGGTGGGCCAAGTACCAGCTAAAGTCCTGAGATGAAGGTAAACATCTTAAACACACAGGAATCCAAAAAACTCTGAAAAGAATAACCCATCCGTGCTGAGAACTCCCACGGGCTTTCATGCTGGGTGGAGTTTCCACTACTTTCTAGGCCCCTGGCCAAGCAGGACCAGCCACTCTCAGAGTCAGCTTTACCTGCTGCAAAGGTAGCTTCACACCAGCATCCCTCAGAGCTGCTCCCTAGTGGGGTTATCTCAGGGGACACACCTGGAGCTGCCTTGCTAAGGAGGAGAGCCCCATGGGCTGAAGTGGACAGGGCCGAATTTGGGGCAGATGCTACTGAATTTGACACATGGCCCTGCTAGTAACCAGGCCGCTGGCTGCCACCTCCTCCCAACTCAAACATCTATTTCCCCAAAAATATTCCAGGAAGGAATGGCGGCAGGTTCAGAAGTGAATTCCTTCAGGGTCAGTCACTTCCACACTGTATTTTCAGTGTGTTGACTTATTCATTTCACAGGCCTGGGTTATGGAGTCCTCGCCATTTCGTTAGCCAGGCAAGTGGCTGCCAATGACACCAGTGAGGCTTCCAAATGGAAGAGCTAAATTATCTGCAAAGACACCCAGAGAAGTAGCTCAGCAGAGGGGCTCACAGCTACAGCAGGTCTGGGTTCCTCTGGAAGCCCCTCACCCCGGCCAGAGAGACAGGGACTGTGATCCAGACTGCGTGGGCCTCCACTGCTGCCAACTCCCAGGGAGCCCGGGACTCGGCGCGCAAGGCGCTGTGCACAGAGGGGACGCTGCCCGCCCTGCATCTCACGGCGGTTCTGACCTCTGAAGCAATCAGCTTCTTAGGCACGACCTCGCTCCATCGTCTAGCCCCTGAGACATACAAACCAACAAGCCCCGTCTGTAACCGGCCTGTTTTCAGAACCCCCTCCCCACCCACACTTACCTGTACCGGTGTACCTTTCACCCCCACCCCCACCACTCCAGGGGCCTGCCCTTTGCCTGCACAGCACCGGTGGCGTGGCGCTCACAAGCATCCTGGGATGCAATCAAGCAGTCTCCTACTGTACAAATTAGAGAATCAAGGTCCAGAGTCATTTAGTTGCCCACGGCCCACACAAGAAGCAGGAGAGAGAGAAATCTGCCCATTCCACCACTCTGGTTTTACAGCCAGCGAGAGGAAGGGCCCTTCAGGGTAAAGGCACGGTCTGGTGGCAAATAATGCCTTCCTGGCCTCCACCCTGGTCAGGCCAGTCCTGGTCGAGGCACATAAGATTCTGACCCTTCCACCAGGTAGCTGGGAGCTGAAAGTGGTCTGCCTGGCCCAGGACACGGCCGAGCACCTCTGTGCCTGCCTAGCCCGTCTCTCCCGAGGGTCACTGAGTATTCTGTTTGGTGGCCGCCTTGGTCTGCCTGCTGGTTCGGGCTTTTGCCAAGAAGCCCATTCTAACCAGCTGGAGCGCTGACACTATTGGTCCGGTTTATCCTGGATTAGAGGATAAGATTAGAGGATTCTCTTAGAGACCAAGAGAACAGGCTTTGAGGAGTAGGCTTCCTGACTCAACTACTAACTGGCCTGATGGTCTTGGGCAAGTCACTTTACTTCCCTACTAAGATTTGGTAGATAATCAAGAGCAATCCAATGGGTTTGTGGATCATATGAGATAATGCATTCGGTACGCAGTCCAGTGCCCAGCAGAGGGGGTGCCAATAACCGCTGCACTGCCATGTCTGCTCTCCTGTGTTTTCAGTACCTGCTGTCTGTCAGTCTTAGACGCAACACACCTGACCTCGCTGCACTGCCTCTGGGGACGGGTGCAAATGGACCACAGAAGCCAGTCCTTCTTATTAACCCAGCCCTGCCTGGAGCCAGCTGTTTCCCCTTTCCTGCCAGTAAAGCTGCTTGCAGCTAAGTTCCCCTAAATAGGAGTGGGATAGAAAGGCCTGTCCGCTCCTATCCAGCAGGCATGTACTGCTGTGTCTTGTCGCCTGTCTCAAGAGTGTTGATGCCACAAGGGCAGGGGCTGCCGCCCTGTCCACTGCTGTATCCTCAGTGCCTGCAGCCATTCTGGACACACAAGTGTCCACACGTGGGAGGAAGGGAGAGAAGCCTGAGAACGTGGTGCCTCCCAGGCGCCAATGTGTTTCATTTTAAAGTTAATAAATTGGTGGGCCTTCCCCGGTGGCACAGCGGTTGAGCGCTGGGCTGTGAAGCTGCCTGCAGCCTCTGCAGTGCCGGTTCAATCCCCCGCCACCGGGCGAGGGTCCCCCATGGCGCGCAGACCCCTCCTGCCGCCCGCTGCTCCCCTCAACAGTGTACTTCGGTCCTTCTGCCTGCTCTGCTCCCCGCTCTGGCTCTGGTGAATTCTCTCACCCTCCCGCGCTTCCGACTATACCCAGTGCATGTATAAACAAAAAACAAACAAATAAATAAAGCATGCCTCTATTAAAAAAAATAATAATAAAGCCCATGGAGGCACCAACTGACCTCAGAAGGAGTCTAACCTATACTTCAGGAAATCATGGCACAACCCAGAAAGGCACGCAGAGTTCATGAACGGCATGTGATCTGCCCTTCCAGGAAGCACCGGGGACGTGATGGGGCTGACTGACCCTTCAGCCTAGCAAGTCTAATTTTCGCCTACTGGATAAACTCTCAAGTTGGGCCCTATTTTTGTATTTAATTTTTCTCTGTCTTGTTTTTCTTCATCAAAAACAAAGTGCTCTTAAAGAACGACGCTGCTGTTGTTGGAGAATGAGCGGGAGGGTGTGCAGCTGCCTGAGGCGCACTGGCCATGACCAGGTGCCACCTACCCAGCCCTCCCTCCCACTCCTGCCTGAACCACCTCCACCACCAACCACACTTGTCCTACGCACTGCTCCCTGAACGTGCATGTTTGCACGTGCACTCTTACACTTAAAAATCCCCTCCATGTAGGACTGTTGGAAAAATGTAGGATTGGCCAATGAAATTTTAATGGCGATGCGTATTCTAGCATAAATGTCCCAATGTTACATGGGACAGATACGTATATTCGCTCAACCTGGCAAATCCCTGTTGCTCTCTCAAATCTTACCACCTGCAGGGCCCAACCCAAATTCCAGCTTCTTTATCAAAAGCCAAATTCTCTGGACACCTGCAGAAGCAATGATGCCAACTGAACCCCAAACGCTCTGGGGATGGTGGTTCCAATAGTGTCATTGCTCGATTTTACTCCTTTACCACTTACACTCTGTACCTCTGAAGCAGACAGGGGTCTCCCAAGCCCGGCCCAGTGCCGAACACTTTTGTGGGTGCTCATGTATGCTTGTGGACCTCTGCAGAAGTAGGTGTTAATAAACCCTGTGAGCTGAGGTCATATATTATAGACCCAACATAGAAGCACTTTGTCTCTGTAAATCCAGTCAATTAGTAACTCTCTGCCTATACTCTTCCCCAGCCCGACCCCAACCCCCCAACTCATGTCAGATGCTTATAGCAGGGGAAAAAAAAATTACTCTCATTACTCTCAAGGATTATGAGTCTGCACCAAAAGGACAGGCTCAGGTGAAGCGAGAGTTCACCGTGGTGCGTGAGCCATCAGTTCTGTTCCCTCGAAGCCACAGAGGGCCAGGCAGGAGCGGGTGGGTGTGCCAACCCCAGAGGCCCGTGGCTTCTGTCCAAACCGCCCATCTGAACTACTTAATAGTCTTTGTAAGGAATGTGCAGATAACACAACAAAGGTGTCAGGCCAATCTGGGCTGTTGGGGGGATTTAAATTTAATTCCAAGTCTTTGGAATAGCAGAAGATGCCACCCTGGCCAGGACAACGTTCTGCCCGCTGCTCTGGTTGGAGGCTCGGAGCTCCATCTATTTCTCCACAGCCTCCAACTCCTTTGTGGACGTGTCCCCAAAAGTGGGAATCACCAGGCCCTCTGATGACACCCTCACCTACCCCACCAGGCGGCCACTGGAAGGATTGGGGAAGGGGAATAAAGAGTAAGGCAGGGAGAGAACAACCCCAGAGGGCAGGTGAGAGGCCGTCAGGTGACATCCTCACTACGAGGAGAGAGGAGGAGAGGAAGTGACAGTCAACACCTCCAGTGTGGGCCGACTCTGTATGCAAACTCCACCAGCATCGCCTCCTTGCCACGCAATCAGCCCCAGGCGAGATACGGCCCCACCCGTCTTCACGAAGGGGAGAGCAGGGCCTGAGACTGCTGTCCACGTCACACAGCCAGCGGTCCCCATCTCGTCACTGACAGAGTGTGAGACACAGCAGAGCTGGGTTAAATGCTCACACCCAGTCCTGCCACTGCCCCAAACCCAGTACTTTCCTACCCTCTAAACCAACAGCTGATCACATGAAGAGATACAAATCAGAAGTTTCCGGCCACAAGTGGGGCTTGTGCTGGGGCCGCCATATGGTTCCACTTTGCCTCTTTCCCTTCTCCATTAGTTATTAATGTCGAAAAAAATTGTTCAACCAGAAAAAGAAACTTGAGATGAACCCTCAAAAAAAGCACAAAAGCCAGACCAGTTCAACTCCACGGCTGATCTAATCCACGGCGCCCTGGCCTTTAAGGAGTGCACTCCTGTACCTCAGTGCTTAAAAAAAGGCCAAGGAACACACTCTGTCTTTAGGTCTGCCTGCTGGCACAGCGCCCGCCCCAAAGGTGGGACCCCAAGGCAGACCCCACGCCCTGCCAGTATTCTTGGTGAGACACATTGGTGGACTCGTGGCCTGGCAGGGGCTTGGCGGTGGCCCCCCAGCACAGCCCCCTCCCCAGCAGACAGCAGGGCCTTGGACAGGGACCGGGGGCAGCAGAGGTATCTGCTGACAAGTTCTTCCTTTCATTTTTTCCAAGGCCCCAAACTTTCCTCTTTTCCCCTAATAGAAAGAAAACAGTGTTGCCCACAACACACATGCCAGTGTCAGGTGCTGTGCAGTGTGGCTGCAGAGCATCAACCTCCACGTCAGACGCAAGCCCAGGTCCGTGGCCAGCCCCTTCCTGGCTGAGTGTGGCCTTCCCAGACCTCAGGCCCCACCTCAAGGACACGCTGCCCTCCCCAAGCACCGAGCGCCCCGCATGCTGCTGCAAGCAGCCCTGATGAGACGGATTCGCACCTGCCCTTGGTGCTCGCCCTGCCCTGGGAGATGTTGCACCAGGCCATCTGGGAGAACCCGGAGAGCAAGAAGAGCAGGGCTGTAAAGTGAGCCTGGGGAGGGGGGTCTGCAGGGAGTAGAGGAGGGGCACAGAGATGACACAGAAGAGGGGGACACGGCAAGGAGGGAGGGGCCCTGAGGCCAGTGCAAGAAGACAGGAGTGCGGCTGTGGCTGGAGTGTGGCAGGGGGCACGTAACCTGTGGGCCACTCCAAGTGGGGTGGCAAGCCTATTTATAATAGGTAATACAGTCACACGGGTCAAAATGCAGAAAGAAGCAAGAGCACACTCAGGGCACACGGGCAGGCTCCGTGGCCTATGGGAGATACCAGACACCGACCCCCATTAGTTCGTGCAGAGGGAGCATGAGCCCACCCCCAACTTTCTCACAGCTGCTCTGTTACAGGGACCTTGGCAGGTGGTGAGAACACCCTTCACACAAAAGCCACTCTTGGGGGTTTGGAGCTGCCTCGCACGAAGAAAGCTCCTTCAAGACAGCAACCTCACCCTAACCCACACGTCCCACTCTGGTGGTTCAGCTTAGTCACACCGAGGACATTGGTCAGTGATGGGCCCTGCATCCAACAGGGCCAAAAGGAGTCAGGTGACACCGACTGTACTTCGGGACGGGAGGCAGCCACTGTTCCGGGACACAGGCAAGTAGTGGGTTGGCCTCAGCGGTCTGCCCCAGCTCAGAGTCTGCCACCAGGGGTGAAAATCACTTGGGCAGACGGTACCTTCACCAGGGCAAGGCTGGAGGCCCAGGCGCATCCAGAACCCAGCCTCTGCCTTCTGGGCAGGCAGGGAGGCACCTTCCCCACTCTGGGGATGAGGAGACGCGGGTGCAGGGAAACTGCTTGCCTGGCTCCCAGGGGAGCAGAGGGTGAAGGGTGGAGTGGACTGGGATCTAGGTGAAGCCCTGACCCTGTTCTTCCAAAGCACAGAACCCACAGGGCCATCAGGATGAACAGCTGCCCCGCCACCACCATATGCTCAGAGGTAAGGGGGTGAGCAGAGATGGGAGGTGAGTCTCTGGGTCGTGTGGGTCAAGGCCCCCAGCTCCCAGGCGAGACCTGAGCCAGCAGGCACATGGCTCTTCTGGACTCACCCCCCTACCCGTCACCTCCACCCTCCTGATCCTCCCCTCTCCTCAGGGGCAGCCTCTCTGTTCATTAAGTGATTCCCACACTAGGTACGAATGGCTAAGTAACCGCACTGTGTCCTGCAGACAGGCACGCGGCGTCCCGGCAAGCGTGGGGAGCAGACTGCTGGTTCGGGACACTCGCCTCTGGGCCACAGCCCAGCCAGCAGGCCAAGCGCCTCCAGGAGAAGAAGAGGCCACAGCACAGAGCTGGGTGACAGTCGCTTGGGCCTGACATACACGCGGCTGGCCAACATTAGGAAACCATTTTGACCAACAAATGTTTCCAAATTCTACTTGGAAGTCAGTTTTTCACATTGCCATTAATAACAAAGGGCCTTTTCAAGAAACGACAAGTCCCCCTCTCTCCCTTCCTTTTCCTTTTTTCTCTTCTTAGGCAGGTGCCCCAAACCACCCCTGAGATAAATAATAAACAAAGGCAAACTTCCCGGGCTTGGTTTCAGCCATTCATTCTCAAGACTCAAAAGCTCTGCCTTCTGGAAGCTTGCGGCTGGAGTAAGAGGCCAGAACAGTTTTCTACAGGAAGGGTCAGGAGGGGCAGAACAAAGAGAAGACAAAGTGAAAGGAGAAATGAAAATCACTACATTTGAGTCAACCAGGGGCACACACAAGGCTCCCGTTGTCCGCATGTAACCTTACGCTCCCCCGAAGGGGATGAACCGATGAACCTGAGCCTAATTAAATTAACCGTTCCCTGGCGGGGAGCAGAGAGCCAGGCTCTCTCCCTAAGCTGACCCTGTCAGTAAGGCCTGGTCCCTGAGGGACAGAGCACAATGCACAAGCACCTCCAAGAAGCCAGAGGCAGGAAAGTCTCAGGATGGAAGTCAGCGTGACTCGACGCTGGCCACTGCACGGGGACACTGAGCTGGTGGAAGTTGTAGGCGGAGGCTCCTGACCCCCGACCCCTACATCCTGGTCACAGCCTCTTCCCCACTTGGGACACCCATCCCACCCCCCATGCCAACTAAGGACTTTCAGCTGCCCTTTAGGCCTCCTCCATGCATCCCCAAAGCACCTGAGCGCAGGCAATTGTGATCCTCCCCTCCCCATGCCTCACAGGTTGGGACGGATACGAGCTCTGCCCCGCACAAAGCTGGCAGGGCTGCTTTGTGTTGGTGAGGTTGTGCTGAACTACCGGAATGGGGGTCCCTCAAGTTGAAGTCCGTGTCTGTCTCCGGGGGAAACAAGCTCCCATGTTCCCCAGCGCCTGTCTTAGAGCTGGGACTGGGGAGCAGGGCGAGGGTGGGGCCGAGGGCATGGGCCACCGCAGCAGCAGGGGGCACAGGTGCAGGGAGGGGACCCATCAGTGACCATGATTGCCTTGGCAGCCACCAAAGTCCCAGGGATCCTGCAAGTTCCTGGCAAGTGCGTGCACGTGGGAATGAGGGGGTGCAGGCGTGGGAACCAGCACAACACCCCACGACACAGACCCAAAACCGGCCAGGGGCTGCCTTCCTCTTGGCCGGCTGCAGGGGTGTCCTGCACAGGTCCTGCCACTGCAGGGACATCCCATGAGGTTCTGTTTTCAGCCGGCCACAGAAGGTGACCGCGCGTGGGCAGGGACAAGCGTAGCTCCCGCTGGGGAGCAGCAGCTGCACTCCAAGGCGGCCAGTGTCCCCTTCACCGGCTGGGCCTTCCAGGACAGCGGCTCCTGTCTCTCCACTTTGGCGCAACTGGAGGCAAAATCAACTCTGTGGCTTCAGATAAAATTCAACCCCACGCAGGAGGGATGAGATGCGGCACCCCGCCCTGGAGGAGCTCGAAGCCTGAGAGGGGAGGGGCGTGCACGGAGGGTCCTGTGCTCCAGGGAGCTGCGGAGACACAGAGGAGGGTGGCCCAGAGCTTCCCTGGGGCTGAGCGGGAGAAGGGCAGCTGTCCAGGGACTGAGTCAGGAGAAGCGCCCGGCGGCAAGGGACCCTGGAAGAGCTGGCCGCTGAGCCACCACCCAAGCGCACACCGCCAAGGGCTGAATTTACAGTACGTGAATCATTTCCCCATAAAGCTGGTGTTTAAATTAAAAAGTGAATCCAGAGAGAACAGGGACCTGTTAGTGAATACAACGGCAAAAAGAGAGAAGAAAAGCGAATTGGTGGTTCTGGCAGGTAAGACTATGGTATCGACTATGTCAGGTCGGTAAAAGCACCTCTGGGCATGGGGAGCCGGGCACTGCTCCCTTTCACTTCTTTCTGCTGCCCTTATAGCCCACAACTTTCCTGCATCAAAATAAATGGGGTGGATGGGGGTGGGGTGCACATTCTGAAGGGGGTGCGCCTGGCCGGGAAGCCAGAGCTGGGTCTGCAACCAGCTGGCAGGGCCAGGCGACCAGAGCCTCCTCCTGCCCCTCCTCTCTGGGATGGACCTAGGAAACAAGATGGGGTGTATGTTCAGGGAGGAGGGGCTAAAAACCATGAGACTAGATGCGCAGTAAGGGTCATTTTACTTGTAAGATCCTACAACATTTCATAGTCCAAGATTTAATTCATTTACTTATCCCGACAGCCATCCAGGGAAGGCTTCATGCGCTCATCACATTTGTGACATTCTTCCTGAAACAAGACACCTACCGAGCACAGCACTGTGAGATCCGGCACTGACGGGACCCGCTGGCCCCAGGCTCCCAGTCTGAGGACACCGACGGAGGGCCCAACAGAGCCCCACACGCACCGGCCGGCAGCAGCAGGACAAGCTGGGACAGCAGGAGCCTCACCCCTGAATCTCATGTTCATGTTAAAAACTCAGGAAATTGCGCTATACACAGAACCTAAATTTCCTCTTCTCTCCTGGGGATGATCTGCAGTCCCCCCGGAACCAATCTCATCACTAAAGGAAGCCCTGCCTTCCCACAACACTGGGGTCCTCTTCATTTGGCAGCTGGTGCAGCACCAAGGTAGGGGGACAGGGACTGTCCCGCCTCGCCCCAAACCCCGCAGGCGCCGCTGCTCAAGGCAGCCACATTCCCAGCCGGCTTCAAAGTCCAGGCAAGCAGACTGTGCGTGCCCTGCTCTTCTCCAGTGTTTTTAATGTTTCCCAAAACAGATGTGCTCTGAGGGGGCGACCCAGACACTCCATCCAGGGCTGGAGCTGCCAGCCTGCAGCGGCACCCCTTCCGGCCCGCCCCCTCTGCCCCTGGGGAGGACCCTCTGACTGCTTGCTCGGCTCCCACTTTGAGAGAAGCTACAGGCCGCCTCAGCAGAGGCTCTCCAGGGATTTCAGCAAATCCCACTCTGTGTGTCCACTGGCCACAGGAGGCCGCATGGTTCCTGAATCGCAGGTGCTCCAGACATCCCACTGGAAAATTTTCCCAGGGTTGGCCAGACCCATGTATCTTCCTCACCCTGGGGTGCTCAGCTCTGTCATCACCCGGCTCCTTTGCACGGATCCCCGGCCTTGGTGGTCTTGCCCACTCACCAGGGGCACAGGAGGACTAAGGCCTTACTCCATTCTCCCCCCCCCCACCCCGAGGCCAAAATAATTCTCTAGTTCTCTCATCCGATTAGAGGCTCCAACAGCATGGATGCCAGGAGCACCCCCACCACCACCCTCCAGGGCTGGGGAAGATACAGCAAGGTTAAACAAAAATGACGCACTCAAAAGCACTTGCACAGAGGATTCCAAAGAGACCTGATTTTCCAGTACTTAGGCTGAAAATGAAGAAGGAAAAAACTTCCCCCAAACAAGTCAGGGCTTTCAAGGGGACTTGCTGAGTGGTAAACATTTTGCAAAGATGGAATTTTAAACACAAACACAAAAGGGCAGAGATTTGAGGCAGAGATGGGCGGTCCCTTAATTAGGGAGAGATCTGCAAAGCCTGGGGAGCTCAGCCACTCTCCCTGCGGCCTCTGGAATGGAAAGAATGTAGAAGCCAGTGGAGCAATCAAGGAGAGAAAGTCCTGCTCCGACCTGACCCTCTCCTGGACAAGAAGCACCTGGTCTTGTCCTTTGCCACCTCCGCAGCAGTCATGGGGAACTCCAAGAGCACCAGAAAAGGACCCTGGGAGAAGACAGGCTGGACAGTCTCTCCCTCCCGAAGGGGCCCGGCACAGACGGCACACAGGAAAGCTGTCCTGGCCGGTGTCTTAAAGCAAAAACACAATTCACGGGAATATTAAATAAATACCCCCTTCAGACCAGGGGCCATTATTTTCTGGTTTCATGTCTTATATGGCACTTTCACACCTATTATTTTTTCACACCTATTATTTTTTTTTATTTTTCTATTTTAATTTTTTTTTTTTTTAATAGAGGCATGTTTTCTTTCTTTCTTTGTTTGTTTTGTTTATACAAGCACTGGGTACAGTCAGAAGCGCGGGAGGGTGAGAGAATTCACCAGAGCCAGAGCGGGGAGCAGAGCAGGCAGAAGGACCGAAGTACACTGCTGAGGGGAGCAGTGGGCGGCAGGAGAGGTCTGCGCGCCATGTGGGACCCTCCTCCGGTGGCCGGGGAGCAGCCGGGGATCGAACCGGCGCTGCAGAGGCCGCAGGCAGCTTCGCAACCCAGCGCTCAACCGCTGCGCCACCGGGGAGGCCCTCACACCTATTTTAAATGGCTTGAAATATCCTGCAAATGAGCAGGCGATGATCTGTAAGAAAATAGAAAAACGCTATCCCCCTGCCTGCTCCAGAGGGACCCTCACCCACTTCATTTGCAGGTGGTGGTTTTCCCCGAACAGCAACACCCACACCATGCTCCTCTCTCAAAACAGTCAATGCAGCATTGGGGTGCAGTCTTTGTATTTTTCATTTCCACGTTTTAAAAGGACAGGTTTATTAGGAAAAGGAGAAAGATGAAGAGGCATCTGCATAGTTACAGGTGGGATGCAGGTTTTTTTAAACAGGAAAGCTAACTTCACTTTGGCGAAAGCCCCATGTCCCCAGCAGACTCAGAAGAGTCACCAAGGCCCACACTGAGACCCACCCGCCCCATCAAGGTGGGCTTGTTGCCCCCTGGTGTCCCCCTTAAAAACACTGAGCCCCTCTCCACCTGAATCCTTGTCATCCATCTGGGGTCTCTGCCCCCATGGCTGTGACACAAATGTTCTGACTTAGCACTCTGCCCCCAGAGCTTCAGCTGGCGGGAGAGTGGGGGGAGGCTGGGCACACTGAACAATGAAGACCTTCCAAGAGCAGGTTTAAGTAGAAGGTCAAAGGAACAGTCCTGAAAATGCCTGGGAAGGAGTCGCAAGTACAGTGCACTAGCTGGGAGACAATAATGGAGTTCCTCATGGTCGTCCCAAGCAAAGCCTCAGGGAAAAAAACCAGATATTGAATTTACTACATGGCAGGAAGAAGACCTTGACTTCTAGGGCAAAAAATCATTGCAGATATTTGCATATCAAAAATAAAATTTTATGGCCTCCCCTGGTGGTGCAGCGGTTGAGCTCTGGGCTGCGAAGCTGCCCACAGCCTCTGCAGCGCCAGTTCGATCCCCAGCCACCGGCGAGGGTCCCACATGGTGCTCAGACCTCTCCTGCCGCACCCACTGCTCCCCTCAGCAGTGTATTTCATCAGTCTGCCTGTTCTGTTCCCTGCTCTGGCTCTGGTGAATTCTCTCACCCTCCTGCACTTCTGACTGTACCCAGTGCTTGTACAAATAAATTAATAAAATCTTTTAAAAATAAAATAAAATAAAATAAAATAAAATAAAATTTTAGGGCCTTCCTGGTGGGTGTAGGCAATTTTGCACAGCACTGTGAAGCTGTCTGCAGCCTCTGCAGTGCCAGTTCGATCCCCGCCGTCCAGGAAGCAACCCACATGGCATGGCAGACCTCTCCTGCCTCACCCACTGCTCCCCTCAGCAGTCAATCTGCCTGTTCTGCTCCCCGCTCTGTCTAGTGAATCCGCTCACCCTCCCCCACATCTGGCCTGTAACCTGGTTCTTGTATAAATAAATCTTAAAAAAAAAATAAAATTTTAAAAAGCAGAAGCAACTGAAATGCCCGAGGCACATCCTTCCTCCCAGCTACTTTCAGATAGTCACAAAGGAGGACAGTCCACTTGTGCCAAGGATGACCGCTCCCAGCCCAGGGCAAACCTCCCGTCTGAACTGAGAGTGCTATTTTAGGTTCCAGTCCCTGGTAATTAAATGTACCTGTGCCTTCCAGAGGAGCGAGGGAGATGAACAACTAATCTCTGGGCTTGGCTCCGACTCTCCTCAGAGTGGCCTGCTGTCAGGCACTTATTCCAAAGCCTCCATCTGACAAAACTCCCAGCATCACCATCTGGAACATCCATTCTGGTCTGAGCCTGCAGGCTTCGATTACAGAGGGTAACGGGCCCACCAGGACTGGGAGTCTGGAGTTTTACAGGTGCTGTTCACAAGGCTCCTGCACACAAGCATCTAGAATTTGGTCGGGGGTCATTTGCAAAGCAAGGGGGGGCCCACAGTCCCCTCAGGGGCTCTCGTCGGTAGGTTCTGGGCATACTGTGATGGACAGGGTCTCTAATGGAGCTTAATTGAGAGCAACAGGCCAGGAAGGCAGCAACAGATGTGGCAAAGGGGCCCCGACCAAAAGAGGTGGTGGGGTCACCCCTTGACCCGCACCCTTTCTAGGCTGACTTTTTTTTTTTTTTTTAAAGATTTATTTATTTATTTATTTATACAAGCACTGGGTACAGTCAGAATCGCGGGAGAATGAGAGAATTCACCAGAGCCAGAGCGATGAGCATAACAGGCAGAGTGATGAAGTACACTGCTGAGGGGAGCAGCGGGCAGCAGGAGAGGTCTGCGCACCATGTGGGACCCTCGGCCGGCGGCCGGGGATCAAACAGGCGCTGCTGCAGAGACTGCGGGCATCTTCGCAGCCCAGCGCTCAACCACTGCGCCACCAGGGAGGCCCTCTAGGCGGACTCTTGCACGCAAACAACAGGAAGCCTCTGGGTGTACTGGAAGGCACCCTACTTCTATCCTCCAAACAAAAGCTGTTACAGGGGGCGGGCGGGGCAGTGATCGACCACCACCACCTTGGTCTCCAGCAGCATGTCACTTTTGCCAAGGGAAGGCCCGAACAGATGCCCTTTCAGCAACACCAGAAGGGGAAAGCTACCCTTGATCAAGGCTGAAAATTTGCTGGTGCTAATTCCTGCGGTATTTGCATTCAGAGCCAGCTGCCTGCGGGCGACCTGCAGAGACAGGGAGAAAGTGGCTCCTGGAGGCTGTGGGAATAGAAAGCGGGAGGGAGAGTGGGTGTCAGGGTCAGAAGGGCTGTGGCTGATTCCGAGTGACTTACTCATCAGCTGTCAGGCCTGACCAGCTCCTTAAACCTGCTTCTTCATCTGTAAAATGGGGATAGAAGACTAACCTTGTGGTATGCGAGTTACACAAACTAAACAAGCAAAGATCTAAACAGCACCTGGCATCCGACAGCGACCAGTCAGAAAGCAGGACAGCGGCAACGCACTGCACTCACTGGCACGGGCCATGTCAAATCTGTGCAAGCTGGACGTGAGCTGGGGTGCCTTGCAGAGGCCACTGAAGCCAGACACATGCGTGACTGCTAGTTCTCAAGGTTGAGGATGGCGCCTATCTCGCCACTGAGGAAGCTGAGGCTCAGAGGCCCCAATGCAGGGCAGGGCAAAGAGGACAGCGGAGCTCAGCAGGGCCTTTCAATCGCAAGGTACTCAGTAGAGCTCCATTTTCTCACCTAATGCCCCTAAGTGGGTGTTTCAGGCCTCGCATCTCAGACTAACAGTCGCTCCAAATAAACCTAACAAAGATTCCTGCAGGATACTGATCTCCAAGCATACGGTAAATCAGGCGCTTTAGCCTGGCAAATAAAAGGGCTGTGGGAAATCAGTAAATAGCTTATCTGTTTTCAAGAAGTTTGTGCCCACCCCAAACTCCATGCCATGGGTAGTGCCCCGCAGGCAACCGGGGCATCAGCAGTGCGAGCAGGTGGCGCAGGTAAGGGGCTACAGCAGCAAGCCCAGCAAGAATGACACCTGAGGAGAGGCCTGAGGGCCAAAGCCAGGGAACTGGTGGCTGCTACGATTGTGTAAGACCCTACTGTGGACTTGGGGCTTCTCCAGCTGAGGAAGGGGCACCTGGGGTGGCACTGGCAGTATGGGGAGATGAGAGACGTAGCTCATGACAAGGCTGCAGTGAAGTGAAGGGACATCAGGCACCAGAAAGCAGTCCTGAAGGCTCCAGGTCCACAGGGCCTGCCCCAGGCACTCACAGGGGCTATGTGCCACCTTCCAGGGCAGGCGTGAAGGTGATGAGTGCAAATGAGCACATGGCTCCAGCCTCAGCTGGCAGGTCCACATCAGGACCCCTCCCTACCAGGCAGACCACCCAACCACTCACTCTGTTTAGTTTCCCTAGGGCTTCCAGAGAACTGCCAGTGGAAACCGGGAGTAGGAATGCGTTCAGGGAACTCCTAAGCCAAACCAATCCCAGAGAGGGGTGGGAAAAACCCACGAACCCCCAGGCAGCCCCACTCCCACCAGGGCCAAAGGTGAAGCAGCGGTGATTTTGTTCAGGGAAGACAGGGAAGGTTTCCCCCATCTAGTGCCAGAAGGGCAGGTTCACTCCGGATTTGGGCAGACAGGTAAAGGAGAGTCCAGGAGCCCTCAGTGGGTTTTTCAAGCTTTAATGCTCTCCCAAGGAACCAGGCACACCAGTCAGGGAGGCTGGCATGCCAGGAGGCAGGCACAGGCGGGGTAGGGGGAACTGGAAGGCGGGCAGCCAACCGAGCCTCCCAGGCCCCATGAATCTTTGCTTTCTCTGGGCTCTCCAGCCTTCGCTCGCGGTTATACTCCAGGTGTCCACAATCGGGCACGAGTGCCCTGCGCCCACGCTCCCAAGCGCCTTGTGCATCAACATGATCAAGGCTGCACGTGATAGCCACAGAGGATAGTGGCGTAAAGCGCCTGATTAATCTCTTTACCCTACATGCTGCCATCTCAATCTCCTCCCTTCCAGATTAAGACCAGCCCTTGGCAATCACGCACCGGGTGACAAGCCCCCCTGTGAAAGCCACCAGGAAGGCTCCCAGGGGTGAGAGGGCACAGCCCCTGGGCTGGCAGACCCCGGGGCTGCAGGCAGGTCCTAAGAAGTCAGTGTCAGTAATAAACGCAAAAGTGACATTCATGAAGCACCTGTCTGCCACGCGTTAGCACTTTAAGTACAATCCCCAGGGACTCCCTTTTCTTAACCTGATGGAGCAGATGGGAAGAAATTATCTGGGGGGAAGCAAGTTGCCCCAAGGTCTTGAAGCTGAAAGGCCCCCAAGGGATACTCTCGCCCCAGTGGACTCTGCCCACTAACGTGAGCTACCAAGGCGATGGAAGGACGTCAGCTTATATGGCCACAGACCCGACAGAAGCAGATGCCTTTTCTGGAAAAAGGGGGTGCTGGAAAGTGGTGACATAAACATGTGGATCTCCGTGGTGGTCTTTCAGTTCTCGGCAACAGAACTGAGACTCTGCGGCTGAACCCACCCAGCCCTCACTTTGCAGAGCAGTCCTGGTGATTACAAAGCAATTAGTGGGGAGCCACACCTACAGCCCAGGCTTTCTGACAGCCAGGCAGATTTGCTTAAAAATGTACGCAATGTTTTTCTCCCACCAACTCTCCCCTGCCTATTAAAGGAGCTACAAGCTTTCTGAAGCAGTTCTCCAGCAAAAATAAAGCCATCTCCGGGACCTACCGCTCCTTCCACGCCACGTTACCAAACTGTCAGGAAACTTTACAGCTTCGCTAACATCACACTCAGGGCAACTGCCAAAAAGGTCTAGGATTCAGGTCGTCGGATGGGTGGCTTCTGAACCTTTCCAGAAAGCCAAAGTTTCCACAGTGGATGCCATGAAAGCGCGCTAGAGAAATGCTGGGTTAAAGGGAAAGGGGCTCTTGTTTGTTCCCTTCAACTGCAGGACTCCCGTGATCATTAGGGGGACTTTCTGTAGGCCTCCTTCCTTGCTCCTCTGAGCAGAGCGCACCAGAGGGTGTGTGTGGCCCGTGTGCCCAGCTCCCTGCCCAGCCACCTCAGTCTCTCACTGAGGAGGCAGCAGGTGGGGAGCCCTGGGGCCACGGGACTCCAGCGCTGCTCCCCATGACTGAAGGCGGACCGGCTTCGTCTCCGTCTCCGACTGGCGGGGACAGAATAACTACCTCATCACGTGTTTTCTGCAGCTCTAAGGAGGCATGTTCTTTGCCATTAAGGTGCAAGTATTTTTCAGTTTGCCTTTATTTTATATAAGCTTTTAAGTTAGATTTGCATCCAGTCAAAGGCAGCCTTCTGGCCTGTGCTTCCGTCAGACGCCCCATCTCAATCTGAAATAGCACCGCTGGCTCTTTTGTTTTCTTTTAATAATAAGGAATATGAGCACATGCTGTACAGTATACACATTCAGCTTATTTTCCTTCAAAATTTTAGCTGTGTCAGCAATTTCATCAAACAGCCCATAATTTTCTCACTGTAAAATGCGAGTATCACTTGTAACACAGCCTAAGTGCTTGCAGTGCTGGGTCTATCTGAGCTGTGTGACCTCATCTGTGCGACCTCAGCCCACAGCTCTACACCAAGGCCACCGCCTGTGGAAAACTCGTTCCTCAGCAGTGGGCTGTGATGTCGTTACGAATGGACTCTGTCCTCCCACTCTTACAACCAGCCCCCCGGCCTCTCCGCCCCCGGCATCGTATATGCTCTAACTGCTTTATGCCGGAGTATAAGCTGACTTGGGTACATTTGATTTAAAGGCAGCTGTAGGAAAAATGAAATAGCTCAGGCTTGTCTCTGCCCTCTTGCCACTGGCCTCTATGACTGGCACCTGCGGTCTTGCCCTCCCTCCTGGGTTGCACACTGGTGCCCGGGGCCAAGGGGCGTGAACGCAGAGCACGTATGCCTCTGATGATGGACACCTGGGCCCAAGGCACACAGGCGTGCACATGTGTAAGTGCAGGCACCTGTGCCAAGAGGCGAAGGACAAGAGGGCGGCATCACTCTGCAGCAAGATGAGACTGAGGATGCCAGAGACTGCTGTCTCCCTGCCACTGGTCTGTCCCCTGATTCAGCATGAAAGGCTTGTGAAATCTAACAAAGACTCCAAAATTCTCTTTTCCTTTGCGAGAAAGGACAATGAACCTTACCTGGCCAGGGTGGGTGCTCAACACAAGTCACCTAGCGACACATTTCATTTGCACTGCAAGGAACCTGCTTTTCCTAAAATTTCTTAAATTTGCTTTATTAACAGAAAGAAGAAATAGTATGGGGCACTAGGAAGTCCTGCCTTTCTCTATTTCCTCCCTTGTCTATAAACAGGGACCCTCTCACTTTATAGAGCACTTCTGAAGACTAACCACGACGATGCAGGGAGTGTAGTAAAAATAAGACTCATATATTTTAGTGCTTCTAACAGCTGATGGCTTGCCATTAAAGCTACTTATTGAAAAAGATTTTATGGAGAAGGAAGAGGGGAATTCTAAAATCAAAGTTCTAAACTTGAAGCCAAATAAAAAGTAACTTCTATTTTGAAATTCTAATTTCCTCTGAAAAATAACAAATGTGTTCTAGGTGACTGACATCAAAGGTGATGGGCGTTCAAATGGCCCAGCTCTGGGGAAGCCACGTGGGGAACCCGCCCTCATTGCTCTAGAACTGTCCAGGCCCAGTCTCAGAACTGTGCTCCCTGAGGAAAACACAGGCGAGAACACCAGGGCCCCTCTAGTCTCTTTGGGCTGCTTTTGTAGGAGGCAATTCATCTTGCTCTCTAACAGATCAAGCTCGTAGGAATTTCAGATGACTTCCAGCCATTTATGGGAGTGCCAGTGAGGCCAGGGTGCTCCAAGGAAGCCCATTTCCTCTTAGCAAATGCAGGCATTCGGGTCCCCTTCAGAGGGCTGCCACCCTGACACTGGTCAGAGGCTGTGCCTCGGGCAGGCAGGGCTCTCGCCTGAGTGGCAGGCTGAGGTCCTGACAGGCCAGGTCCCCCGAGAAGCAGCGCTGGGCGGGGAGCAGAGTCCTGGGGTCTGGTCCTCATGCTCCCTCGCTCTAGTCACCAGCTGCAGTCCATTCAAAGAGCAAAATGCTTGCATGAAAAGGCTCGCCACAACTTTCCAAGGAATGGAGTTCATTAAAATACTGCTGGAGGCCCTTGGCTGGAATGATTTTTTCCCCTTGTAAACTGGGAACTGCAGCACAGTGTCGCCTGTAGAAAAGCTCAGAAACATCAGTATAGCAGACACTGCTGGGTTGCTGCATAATTACCAATTATTTGATCCGTTTCCTGCTCCAGAGACAATATCCGGCCTAAGAGAGAGAACTTCCCGGCATATCCTACAATTAATGGAAAGGTGGAAGCCAAGTTCCCCCACTCTGGACACAAACCCAAAGGGAGCTCCCAGGTATAGCACAGACCCCACTCCTTACTCAGCAGGGATCCAGGGCAGGCCAGGCAGTGGCTCCACGCTGAGCATCAGCATCCAGAATTCTGCAGGGAGGGAGCGCACGCCCCCCGGAAGGCCCAGTTACAAAGCTCAGCTGAGTGGCTCCAACCCAGGTACCCCCGGGAAATACTATGGGGCAGGCCCGACTAGGGAAGCAGCAACTTGACTCAGGCTGTGGTGGAGAAAATGTCTTGTGCGTGGACATATTATGTAATTAAAAAAAAAAAAAAAAGACAACAGAAAATTCTCTACTTGAGACAACCACCCTTGGAATACTTTGTTAAAGAATTTGGAAGCAATAAGATGCCAGGTAAAAGGTGGCCAGCAGCAAGTGAGAGAGGGTAAAAACTCACTGCTACCTGAGCACACCCATTAAATAACCTGTCACACCTTTACTCACAAGCAAAAACAAACATACTCAATAGATACACAACGGCACAGCTGTGGCCAAGTCTTCCCTTTTCTGGAAAACCTTTCCTGAACCGGCCCTGCCTTATGGAGCAAGGCCTGTCAACTTGCTGCCCAGCACCTAGAGTAGTGCCTGGCATGTGGCAGGTACCAGACACATGTACAAAGAACTCGGTCCACAGCTCATGACAGTCACCCACTGAGTTGAACTGGTGAAGACTCAAGGCTGAGAAAATCCAACCAAAGTTATTCCTTAAAGGGATTTAGTTTTAGGATCCTTCTGTTTTTCCTCGTGGAAAGGGAGCTGAGGAATAAGGCTGCATTTCTTCCCAGGGCTAAGCCTGGGAGTGATTCAATAAACACTGGCTGAACCCATTAACTTCACCCACTTAAGTCAAAGCCCCTTTAGAAAGGAGACGATATTTTAAATGGTGCCTCTGAAATAAAGGAGGAAAAAATGCTGGTACAAGATGGTTTTAAATAGCGAAGATAAAGGAAAAAGCAGGCAGGAAAAAAATGCAAGCTGCTTAGCTTCTAACATAGATAAAGCAGATCCTATCTGGCCTGCAAGATCCTATCCGGCCCCAGTGTTCATCACCTGGGACAGAACTGAGTTTGATGCCTACTGGGAAAATAATTTCCATATTTCATTGGCTCATCTATTAGAGACTAACTAAATAGTAATGCTTAGCAGAAATCAGATAATAATAAACTCTCAAATATAACATAAGCCTTATTTCACCAAGCACTAACTGAGGATGGTTCTACCGACAGCTTCAGGGTGAGCAGGCTCTTGGAAACATAAGCCACGGGTCTCTATTTGCCCATTCTCGGGCCCCTAAGGGCACCCCAGCCTTCTATCTGGGGTGAAGAATCGAGGACACGTTCCTGGTAGGTACCACACTGTGCAGAGGCAATTTCTGCGAGCTGTTCAAAGTACAGGTTTGGCCGAGGCTGGTGGTGCAAAGTCCTGCTCCCGGCTGGCCCTTTCTGTTTCTGGAGGGCAATTCTGGCTGCTAAAGAGAGGAATCTACTGAAAAGAAAACCACCCAGATGATCCCTGGTAGGAGCAACAGGTATCTCCGCCACGTCCAGCCTGCAGGTCTGGCCGGGATGGCACAGGAGCTTGCCCAGAGCAGAAGTCTCCACCGGCTTGAGCAAAGCCTGGGAAGCTACACGGGCCGGACCTCTGGCTGATGAGAGCACAGAAGAGAGAAGGTATTAAAAAATGAAGTGACCAATGACTGCAAGCAAAGACTCTGCTGTCTGGTTAAACAGATCCATGGCTACTTTTGGTTTGCTCTTAAAAAGGCAAAGGATGGATGGCCCGCTGGGTGCCAATTTGCAGAAACAAACTCCTTCCTCAGCTCAGAGCTCAAAATACACCCCAGTCTAGAAGTTTCGACCACTGCTGCCTGTGTAAAGCCATAGAAGGTCAAAGTTTATGAAGCCAACGGAGCATCTTAGCATCCATCACATGATTCCTGGCCCACATGGATGTGTGGGTATTTTTGAAACAGCTTCACAACGCATTTCAGCTGGCTTCACTCTAGCACAATGGGATTAATATGTAATAAAGTGATGCTGTGGCATCTGCAAAGGGAGGTCATTTCTTACCTGTCAGAGCACGCACCATAATCCCAAGGCTGCAAAAGCTCTGCTGGGGGAAAGAAACAGCAAGCTGATCTGGCGTGATAAATTGGGCCTCCTGGCCTAGCTGCCAAGCATACGCCACATTTCTCTTTAATTCTGCTCTGTGATCAGACCGCTGGTGGACTGGATACATTCCTCCCAGTTCTCTGGCTCCAACATCTGAGCACGGCTATTCCCTTCATGGGGAATGCTGGCAAATCCCAACATTCTTGTCAGTCTTAAAATTGGACACTGTTCTTGAAAACAGCCACTTTCCCGTCATTATGTCGGGCAGGTGAGCATGGAAGGAAAGCCTGCCATCTGCACTGGAGAAGCATCAGCTATTTTGAAAACATCTGATTGGTCCCAGGTTCCACAAAACCAAGGCCTGGAGATGCTGCTTCTAGACAGCCCAGGATGGAGGAGTCCTGAAAACTCAGCTTTGAGAAGAAACCAAAGAAGCAGGTGAGCTCAGCACCACCGCGGTACCCTCAGCACGGACCCCCGCTTACAAGAATTTTGCACATCCGGTGAAAAAGAAAAACTACCATACACTTACAATGGAAGCAAAACAGCAGCCACAAAAGGAAAACATCCCGAGAAGTCATTTCCAGGACTGGTCGGAGGACCCAGCAGAGACCAGCCCACTCAGAAGGGGCCACTCAGAAGCGCCTGCTCCTGACCCTCTGCGAGTCAGGCATCATTGTGACATTCATCATACTTCAAATTAGAAAATGAACAAAAATACAGATTCCCCAGCCCGGTTTTGAAGAGGCTGGTCCCTGATCAGCCCCAGGAGGCAGAAGGGCACGGGGCTGGCGCCAGGCAATCTGGCCTGGGCGAGGGGACACCTCGCCGGCTCCCCTTGAAGCCACAGACAAGGCAACTGCCCATCCCAAGGGGCCTGCTTCTGAGAAAGAAATGTTTCAAGTCTTTCGTTTTTCAAAACAATGCACAAATTTCAAATTATTCTCCATAATACATGCATGTTTTAATAATAAATGTCTAATGGGTTTTACCTTTTTTCCCACCCAAATAGGTAAGAAAGACACACCACAGTGAATCTGCTGCTTTGAGCGTCAGGTACCTATGACTGAGTTACTGCAGGGGGAGACCAGGATCCCTGACACTGCTTAGCCGTATCACCACTTGGCTTCTTCCTCACAGTTTAAATCATCTAAAAAAGGTGAAGTGTCATGTGCACATTATTAAAGGGAGAGTGTGAAAACTACATGAAATAGTAACACTAGCGACAGCATCCAGCTCAGTCCTGGGTACACAGCTAGTGCTCAGCCCACCCCATGGCTGCTCCCCCACCCCCCAGGCACTCTACAGGGTCAGTCTGTAGGGACCGTGGTGAGCAGCACATCCTCACGGCCCGCTGGGTGCCACGTTACCACTCGGAGCAGGAACGGTGTGGTGCTTCAGCCTGGGTCTAAGCACCTTCCTGCAATTTGACCTGGGCTGATGGCGGGCACCAGAATTTGATGGAGGTGAAGGATGGCTCAAGGCCCCTTACATCCCCACCAACCCTGCGATTCCCCTGTGGAGCCCAAGGAAAACTGGCACATGCAGCAAGAGAACCAGCTGACCTGGTCCCCACAAAAGCAGCTGCACATCCCTGTGATGAAGAGGGCCGAGGCACTCAGAAACACAGCTGCAAGCAAACAGTCCAGTTGCCATAAGAACAAAAGAGCCTGTTAAAATACCAAGAAGAGTCTTTTGAGAAAAACTTGATCATTTCTTCCTTCTAGGTTTGGTTTATTTCCAAACTATAGTAATAAGTAAATCGGCAAATTTAAACTGAGCCAAGCACACTTTCGTGCTGACTTGAGAAGAAAATGGCAGCTCTGTGGCTGGCCAAATTAGGGATGAGCTCCCATCTTCAACTTCTGCCCACCTCTTCCACTGGCCATCAAAAGTTCTGACCAAGAACAACACGAAGTGTAGGGCCCTTACCAGGCCACATCTCGCAGTGCCACCTCCCAGGCGGCTCGACTCCCACGAGGCCCATTGAGTCAGCTGCTGAGCAAGGCCTGGTGCGCCAAGCCCAGTGTGCGGGCCAACAGAGACGACCCGCCACGCCAGCTAGAAGCCCTCCTTGCGACATCACATTCTCACGAGGTCTTCCTCAGCCTGTGAGCATGTCAGACAGTGAAAATGTCACTAGGCAGGAAGTGCTGACAGAGAGCAGGGCCCACTCCACTGCCTGGCACCACGAGAGTCCACTGCTTGTTTGTTGCTTTCACATTATCAGAAAATGGAAAAATCTGAGGTCAAACTATGGTAGTCGGGGACCATCTGTATTTCCCAACTAAGACACCTTGCTAATGAGCCAGTGACAGTGACCCCTAGGAGGCATGGGACATAGTGAGGAGTGATCGTGGGGGCCCTGGAGGCCCCGAGGCAGGACCAGAGCCAGAAGTGCCAGCCACATTTGGTAACTCGATTGGCTGCTTGGGACCCAATTTTTATTTTACTACTTTTCAGTATTTCCCAAAGTTTCTACAGACATTCTGAATATTTTGAGCATTTTCAAAATAATTGCAGGAGGCCAGTTAATGTGAGCCATCATTTTGAGCTCATCATTCTGAACCTTAAAAAAAAATTTAAATATTTAAAACATAGCTGCATGGAGCTCTTTAAAGGCCAATTTTAGGGTTTTATATTATTTCAAACTAGAAGTGAAGCCACTGGAGCATCTGACAGGGCAGGTGTGGGCACGGCTGGGGCTGGAGCAGACCATGAAAGCCAGAACCACCGCTGGAGGCCAGGAGGACACGTGTGGCCTCTTCTTCCCTGTGCCCAAGTGTAAGTGTCTAGAAACTTAAACCCAACTGGCAGCTGGATAAGGGGCAGACTGTAATCAACACCAGAGCTCCTATGTTGGGCTTTATTAGCACAGGTGGCTCTGGAAGGATGACAACAATGCATGTGAAGTTCATCTTTTCCCTGGAAGATTCTTGGAAGCCAATGGAGGTGTCTGGCTGCAGAGAGGATTCCTATGTGTTCTGGATTCGGCATGGAAAAGGGCGCACCAACAACCAACTATGAGCCACAACCCCAAATCAAACTTTTTGAAGATAGCACGTACCAGGTCGATCAGGTCGCTGAGGTTTTTCTCGATTTGCTGGGGAGGCAGACGCCTCATTAAGTCCAAGGCACAGTCCAGCTGCTGATCACTCTGTGGAAGGAGAAACAGAAGTATCTAAGTTACTGCACCTATAAAACCCCCCAAAGCCTCTTTTGAAAAGCATTCTTGCAACTTCAGCCGGCCCTGAGTGCTGGAGGAGCAGTGAGGCCTGGAGTGGGCCCTCTGGCAGCAGTCTCGCTCCAAAAGTGGGGGCGCCTGGTTGTGGCCTTGCTCTACCCGCACCTCACAGCTGCTTGGGCTTTCCTCCGCCAAGTCCACAGATGGCAACAATGCAAATGCCCAGGCCCCCCGTAGGGTCTGCAGGGAGCACGCACCAGCAGCAGATCAGGCTTTAACCTTTGCTATACTCTGGATAAATGGCAGGTCACAACACGACGCACTCCCAGGCAAGGACAGAGTCAGGGAAAGAATAAGGGGCAAGACACACACATTGTGGAAAGCACTCCAGTCCTTCACCAAGGCGTGAAGGCCCAGGTGCCAGGCCCTGGCAAGGCAGGCTGGGAATGGAAGCACATCACAGCCCATGCCAAGAGCCCACTCTAGCTGCAGCGAGGAGGACCAGCGCAGGGGCCTGCAGTGACAGAGACCGCTCGTTTACCCAGCACTGCCTTAAGCTCTGCATTGTGTGCTTCACAATACGCGCCTCATTAACATTCACACTGCAAATACTGACTGAGAGCCACCACGCGCCAGTCACCATAAAGTGTGCAGTAAATAATGGAGGGAGGGAGGAAGCACTGAGTGGGCAAGACTGGTAAAGGGCAAAGTGAATCCTGTGCACAGTGGGAGGAGGAGCAGCGAGAGCTAAGGTGAGCGCAGCGGGCCAGGTGAAGGGTGAGGAAGTGCAGGGAAGGCAGGTAGAGTCCCCAGCACTGCCAACCAGGGGCGCCAGCAGACTGTGTCCAGCCTCCACTCTGCTCAGACCAGTCTCTGCGTTTTAAAGAGCTACATCAACAGCTAAAAGATCTTCATAAAGTAGACAAGTAATTCTGGAAATGTAACACTTGGCTGTAATGAAGCAGGACCACCTACGTGCCAGGTATATTAACAACAAACAGGCTGTGTGGGAAAAGCAAGGACCAACTTCATATTCACCCAAGACATAACCCATTAAATTAACTGGAGGCAACGTCATTTCAGATAACTGATAAGGTATACAGAGTGTGCAGTTTAAAACAAAAACAAACCCTGTCCCTGGCACAAGGTAGTTATCAGTGACAATTTATTCTGAGACACACAAAAAACTGGCTAACTTGCCAAGAAACACATACATACTCCAGAAACCTTATAGCACTTGTCTTGCTTAGTGAAACATTACAGCAGTAGGTGAAATCCCTGCAGAGGCCAGGGAAACTTGGAACTGCCCCCTGGCATGGGTGGACATTTGAACAGGACTTCAGGGTTGAGACAACGCAAAACTGACTTGACATCTGAAAGACTCAACTTCAATTCCCAGTTCAGCCATTCATTAACTTATGACCTTGGGCAAATTTCTTAATCTCTACAAGCCTTTGCTTATTCATAAAATGGAGACAGTATCTGTTTCACTGGAGTCTTGCAATGATCTAGTTAATACCTGGGAAATGTCTACTAAAAGTATGTGCCTGACTAGATTATTTTTTGTGCATGTGTGTAAATACATTTTAAATATTTTTTAAATACTTTAAAAACTTTAACTTTCGCCCCACTCAACCCAACTTGGAAGTTATTTCCTATCACCCTACACTGGAACTAGCTATTTCACTCCATAAATAGCTCCACACGCCCTCCACGGTGCAAGAACAGAAATGAATTAAACGGTTCAAGTCAAACTACTGATAGTTAAAGGTACAGAACAGGCCAAAGACCTGGACACTGCCCCAGAGAAGATATACAGACGGCGAATGAGCATATGAAGAGATGTTCCATATCACGTGTCAACAGAGAAACGAAAATTAAAATGAGATACCGTCACACACGTGTCAGAGCGGGCAAATGCAGACTCGATGACACCAAACACTGGCGAGGACGTGGCGCCACAGGCATTCCCACCCGGGGATGTTGGGGACATGCCACACAGCACGGCCACCTCCAGAGACAGCCTGGAGGTTTACAAAACTAAAGGTACGTACTCTTCCCACATAATCCAGCACGCACATATTCCTTGACCAGTGGCAAGCATGGAGGATTTTTGTATAATACTATGATGGTGGGGTTATATCAGGTATTTGCCCAAACCCACAGAATACACAGACCAAGAGTGAAGCCTAACAGAAACGATGGACTTGGAGCTATTATGGTGTCCATACAGCTCACCAACTGTAACTCTGGGGTGGGGGGGATAATATGGGGGACGGAACACATGGTTGGGGCAGGGAGATAAAGAAACTACACCTTCTGCTGTGTTTTGCTGTGAACCTAAAATTGCTCTACAAATAGTGTTTCTCAACTGAGGTTGCCAATCCCTCCCCCCGCCCCCATACATGAGGTAAGTGTACGGAGACAATTTTGGTTGTACCACTGGGGGAAGGAAATCGCTGTCATCTAATGAGGGAAGCCGGGAAATGGCTGAACACCCTACAACACACAGGATGGCTGCTGATAACCTGGCCCCACATGTCAACAGACAACTGCTTAAAATCAATTACTTTGGGTGACTGCAGACGCCCAAACAGATTAATGCTAAGGCCCCAGAAAACGGCACATGCAGAGCAACATTTTATATGCAATTCAAATTTCCAGGCCACTCCTAACCCCTAGAAACTGTGGCGTTGGAAATGTCCTCAGCCAGTACTTAGCTGTACTAACCATCTTCCTGAGAAGCAAAAAACAAATTCACATTGAAATTTTTATCCAGAACAGACTGATGCTCAGAAGCAGGTAACCAGAAGTCACGCAGCACGCTGTCCGGGAAAGGAGGTGGTGAGTGGGGTGGGGACTCGGCGTGGAAGGGAGCCAGAGGGCGAGGACAAGCCTGGGGTCAGGGAATCGGCGGTCACTGGAGGGAGAGCTGCTCCCCTCCCCGGCAACAGCCCCCTGCATGCTGTGTTCCCATCTGTGTGCTGGGGGTGAAGTTCCCATTAAAACACTGTCTTAACCTTCCATGGAGGCTGTTCATACCCCAGCCCCATCTGCTCCCCAAAGCCCCACCCCCTGCCCCTCACAAGTGTCTGAGCAGCACAAAGGCGGCCTCCCCCACAGCTCTCCAACTGCACCCAGGCGGAAGCCCCAGAACACTAGTGGAAAATGATCAAACTCATACTGCACTAATCCTAACTGGAAATACTTCACTACAAATTCCAAGGGCTAAGAATATCTATCATTAAATTAGCAAATGATTAAAAGCTTCCCATAAGCAGAGCAACATGGGAAAGCTTAATGACAGCTTGTAAAAAGTTAAAATTAAAGTTAACTGGATCTCTTTGCTTGGGAGTCTTCCCACCTTTAAGGGGTTCAAACAGGAAAAAACATAGGCATGAAGAAACCACGGATGACCCACAGCTGCCTGTGACATGACTGACCCCAGAAATAGGATTGGGGCAGGGGAGGCAAGCCCCAGGGGACTAGCCAGGACGCTGCCACTTTTCTAAGGCTCAGCAACCATCACCTCTATTATTGAGATATAAGCACACTTCTCTGTGTGTTTTAAACTAATACAGCAAGGCTTTTATCCTTACTGGTCTTCAAGACAAGAGAATAGTAAATACCAAATTCAGAGAGAATACCTCTACGGGAAGTCAGTCGGGAAAGATAAAAGTTGGCATTCATCTTGCAGGAAACTGGGGGTTCAGGGGCATTCATTATATCATGATGCTTCAACTTGTAATCTATGTTAAAACCTTTCTTTGTAGTTATCGGTTGTCTTTTTTTTTTTTTTTTCCTGAGTTGCTTTTTCGTGCATGGCTAAGCTAGGGTCCCGTTTCCTGGATGCCAGCTACTGCAGACACTACCCTCTCCCTGTTGTATATTCTTGGATCCTTAGTTGTAAATGAATTGGCCAAATACAACTGGGTTCATTTCTGGGCTCTCTACTCTGTTCCATTATCATTTTACATCACTATTTTTTAAGGTATTAGAGAAAAATCCCACAAACACAATCGAGCAAGGACAGGCAGTGTGGCTCAAGAACACACCCCACTGGACGTCTACGAGCCTGAGCTGCCCACCTGACCTCGTGGCCCAGGACTCAGATCCCCCAGACCGCCTGTGTCCGCGTCCCACTGCAAGTGCAAAAGCACCCACTGGGGCCCCCCGCCCTTCCCTTCAAACACCTGCAAAAACACAAAGGTTTCAATTCAACCACCGTGTGTTGAAGGCCAACTGTGGGCCAGGCCCTGAGCCAGACCCAGTGAACAGAATATAGTTTCGCCCCCTCTCCAGGAACCACGCACAGAACAGCAAATAATCACCAGGCCCTGGGTGCGCACAACAGTGCTGTTTTCTGGCGCTTCTGCCCTGAGTCCCCTGGCCGCGGCCTACAGACTCGCTATGTTGTCCTCCTGGGACAGCGGGCCTCCACCTGAGATGAACTCAACACAGAAGCAGAGCTCTGCTTCCCATTGCTGGGGTTTTCCGGGTTGAAAGGTAAACAGTAAAGAGCCACCATTTCGCTTCTCTCTCCAGAATTCACTGCCCGTTAGGTTAGTCACTCAATAATTATTTGAGTGTTTCCTAGGTGACAAGGGCTGTTTTTGAATGGAGAACATAACAAAGTCCCTGTCTTCAGGGACTTACGGGCAGTCAAGATCAATATGGAAAAAAAGATCAAGAAAGAGTCCTTGGCCATCAAAGAATAAGCAGGGGGCGGTCACCCCACTTGGAAGCTGGTGAGACTCCAATGGGTCGTTTAGGTTTTGGGTTGTGTTCAAGCCGGGAAATGCGTCACTCTCTGCTGGTTCTTATAACTTAAAGGAAAACACAAAACTGCAGAAATCACCTGAGAGCAAGTGAGGCAGAACCACTTTTCAGAATAAATAAGTCAGTAAAACACTAGAGCTTAAAAAATTTGCAAGGAAATAAACACAGCAAACCTGGGCCTATGAAGTAAACTAAAAGGGGAAGGACTGACCTAGGAATGCTCATCGAAAAAAAGTACTCAGTCCCTAGGTGAGCAGACA
This sequence comes from Talpa europaea, assembly GCF_964194135.1. Classification (NCBI taxonomy): domain Eukaryota; kingdom Metazoa; phylum Chordata; class Mammalia; order Eulipotyphla; family Talpidae; genus Talpa; species Talpa europaea. Next base: position 10,367,486 of record NC_140076.1, read on the forward strand.
GAGAGCGAGACAAAGAACAGGACATGTCCTGTGATAAACTCTAAATTTAATTCAGTTAACAGTGCCAGCCACAGACATGGTAACTGTCACAGCTGAAGTACATGCTCCGCAGGTCAGGAAACCGAGCCAGCATCACCGGCAGGCAGGTGTGCACCTCCGGGCCTCTATACTAGAGGGCCTGGGAGGGGGTCAGGCACCTGGCAGGCCCCAGACAAGGGGCGCTGGGGTGGGGGCAGCAGAGAGGGTGCCGCACGGGGGCGCTGGGCCTGGTCAGCGTGGCTGCTCAGAGGGCAGGGTCTTCTCAGTGGGTCCAGGCTCAGATCTCACGTCTCCCAGCGATGCTGCTTTTGTCTACTTTATGGTTAGGGTTTCAGAGTCATGCTCTTAAACTCTACTTCTCCTCAGCAGTCAGGAGTCCCTAAAGAGTTCTCCACCGAGGAGTGACAGAACAATGTGTATCTCAGAAGGTGAAGCAGATTGCTTTCTTAAAATGGCCATAACAAGATCTCCCGCGCTAAATGTTTCTCTTAAATGGAGTGAGACAGGCTTCCCACTGAGGGTGGTTCCTCGTGCCCCCTCCTTGGAACTGGGAGAGCTTCTGTGACTGTTTCCATCAACAGAGAAGAGCAGGAGGGGTGCTCTGTGACTTCATGCCCACAGGACACTCAAGCCTGCAGTCCCCCCAGCCCCCAGCCAAAGCCCAGCTTCTGCAGCCGCCATGCTGTAAGGAAGCCCCGGAGGCTCTGAAGTGAGCCCCTGCAGCCCCCAGCTGCGGGGCCCCACTGTACTGGCTCAGCTACCTGACCGCAGGAGCACAAGGCTCTAAGGCCCTCCCATATTTCTGACCCCATAGAAGCATGGAAGATAACAGGGTCACTGCTGCCAGGTGGTGGTACCTGGTACAGAAGGACACCTCTGAGGCGGTGGGGAGGCAGTCTGACCAGGGAAGGGCAGGAAACTGGCAGAGCACCAGGCTCGGGTCATATGGTTCGAGGGGAGGAGAGGTTGAAGACTTCAAGATGCTGGACCGAGAGGACTGGGTGGCTTCCTGGACATGAGAGGGACAAGAGGTCTGAGACCCCTGTGTTTCCAGCGGGGACCACCTGCTGGAAGGTGGTGCCCCAGTCTCATCAGAGTGTGTTTGGTGTGGGTGTGCCCTTCTAAAACATGGTGTTTGTCATTTCAAGCATAAGCAGTAACTCAAACTGCTCGGATTTCCAAGCCTGGCCCACGCCAATGACTGGTTAAGGCAGATTTGTGCTCCCAGCATCTGTCTATACATAAACAACCAGCCACAGCTTCAAGGCCTTTACAGTTTGTTCTGAAGTCCATCAAGACCAGTTTACATTCCTGAGAAGCTTAGCAAATACTTAATTCATAGAAGGCACCAAGGTAAACTTCGCTGGAACCCATGCTGATTTATCACAAATTTATGGACGCTAACGTAACTGTGGTTTGTCCTGCATAATCTGTGACCCAACCAGCAACTCTGCTTACAGCTGGCTCTGTTTTTTGCTGTGCGGCTCAGGAACCACTGGTGCTTGGGCTCTCCAGGTAAAGACCCAGGGCCAGTCCCTCCAAGACTCATCTGCAGGTGACGCTGGAAAACGGCACATTGTGGAGTAATAAGTGTTTCTTCCGGCGGCTGACTGCCCTTCGGCTGAGTATGCACACACACTAACGACCCCATGTGGTGGAGGAAAGCTCACCAAACCCAGAGCCCACACTCCCGCTGGATGACTGTACTTCCATAACACCCAACACCCTATTATCAGGTGAATAGGGGCTACAGTGAAAGTTCATTTGGCAGATAAGCCCCCCTCTGACTTTTTGGGGTCTACTGTGTATCTTCATAGCTGGCTCAGTGACCTCTTTTAAATTTTGAAATAAAAACCATAAAACATAAAGTTAACACCTTCAGAGTGACTCTCACTGGCTGAGCTGATGCTATTTTGACCATCATGAAAACAATCGCTTTACACGTCTCTGCTTTAAAATCATTTTTCAAGATCACAGAAATTTACACCTGAGTGGAAGTCTCAAGTTCATCTAAGGGCTCTCCCTTATCCTCAGATGAATATGGAAGCTCAGACACGGCTGTGCCAGGGCACTCGGTCAACAGCGTCTTCAGTGTGTGAACCTCCGTCTTCACGCTGCTTCAGCCAGAGTGTCTATGTGGGGGACGCACAGGCCCAGGAGGGCACGGTGCAAGGTGAGCAAGCTGGGTGTGGTCCTGCACTCAAGGAGCTGGTGACCTGAGGGAGCGACCTGCACGCCCTGCCCCCATGTGGGGTGCACCTTAGCACGGCTGGCACCCGTCACCATCGGGACCCTCCATGGAACATCTCCAGGTAGCCAAAGTATCAACTTATTTTTTAACCACAGAAAGCTGGTAACCCCAAAAAAAAGGTCTCAGTAGGTCCATATTTCTGCCAGAGGACAAAGCAATGAGCACAGTGAAACCACTGCTCGTTGCTGGGAGTGCTGTCAGGACACCCCCGCGGGAACCCAGGCACCTGCTGCCACAGGCCCGCACCCTTCCTGCTGTAGCCGCGGTCAGGCACCAGCCACACTTCCTCATCTGATAGTTGCTTCTGACCTGCTGTGGATTAGGAAACCAGAACCCCGTTCAAATTTAAAAATACGTAAGTAATCTTTGAGAGGAGCACGGTGCAGGCCCAAACTGGTGCCATGCAGTCCCAGGGTCTGTGAGCACGACCGTGTAGGAAGGTCAGGGTTCCGGGCACACACACCTTCTTTTCTCAAGGTTAAGGATCCACATCTTCAGCTTTTTCTCAAAGAAGTTGAAGGCTGGAAAGGCACAATTGTGATCAAATAATATCAATAAAATTCCTATCACTCCACTTCACCTGCAGGATGGGCCCACGCAAGCCACCACTTCACTCCTCGTATACTCAGTTTTTAAAATCTAGAACTCGGGCCTAACAGCACCCTCTACCTTGCAGGGCCACTGAGAATGAGGGGACACCTGCAGCCCAGCGACGGCCACAGGGCCTCTCTGCAGACATCCTCCAGAGGGCAGGGCCTTTCCTGGAGCACAAGCACATGGCTTATCTGTTAGGACTTTTACATAACTGTTTTTGGGTGCTGGGGGGCCTTTTCCTCGCTGGCTTTTTGCTCATCTGATGTGGGTTTTCCATTTAGGCTGCCAGGAGTCTTTAGAAAGGTGGGTGTGCACTGTCTCAGTTTCCGAGTTGTTAAGCACCAGCCCAGGAGGGCAGCTTTCCACAATCTCACCCCAGCACGGCCCCTACCCTGTTTTGGGAAGTGCACGGACCCAAAGTCTTCCTAAAGCCAAAATGAGAGGAAGGGAGGGCACCTTTTGGATGCGAACTGCAAAAGTTGACCAAATTCCGAAAGCACAAAAGCTCTTCTTCCCTTCGTTTTTCTGGTCTGTGCTTTACTATTATCAACTTGTTCACCTGTCTTTCTGGAGCCCGGACCCCACTTCTCCTGCCCAGGAGAGTGCCAAGAAGCATCGTTCATTTACCCTTATTCACTGGTTTTCCCAAACCCATAGAAAGGCAAACGGAACAGCAGGAGAGTCCCCAAGCTCCCTCCCCACCCCTCCCAGCAATGAGACTTTCCAATTGCCTGTCTCCCTGGTATATTTATTCCAGAGCAAAACTTAGCAACCTACATACAGGCTCTGTGTCAAATACTACAACAGCCATCAGCTGATTTTTCCCTTACACATCCCCCCTCCAGGGAGTGAAAGATCCAAAATGAATCACACCAGGAGGTGGGGCCATAGCTCTGCTGGAGTGCAGAGGCTTTGGCTGACAGCAGGATGGTCACAGCCCCAGAGTCTGACCGTAGAACACAGGACAGTTTCTCTGCAGGAATCCAAGCGTCCCTGGCAAACTAGGTAGAATGGGAAACCCCCACAGGATGAGCAATGGCGGTCTGAGGGCAAGGCTGTGTGGACACCGACACACTGTACCTGAAGCAGCCGGTACTCAGCAGGTGAGAAAGCACAGGTGCATTCTGGGACTCCGCACACCCCTGGAAGCAGGGGCCTCTTTCCTCCCACATCCTCCATCTCATCTACCTGAATACACCCCTGCCAATACCTCGGACAACCTGTGAACCTGTTCTTGCATCGAAAATTGGCACCCAAGCAGCACTCAACCCCAAGGCCAAGCAGCCTCACTTCCCGGCTCCGCCAGACATGGCATCAAGGCCAGCTGCAAGGGATAGCCTGGCAGTACCCCCCCTTCCAGGGGGGTACAACATTTTATCTTGGTATGCCTCCCTCTTGGTGTGCCTCCCTTCACCCCTGCAGATTTTCAAACAGAGAATCATAAAAATGTTATACTATAGCTGACCTTAGAAACCATGGTGGGGGCAGGGACGGGGAGCAAACATTGTTTAAAAATGTACAATGATGTAAAAAATATATAAATTAAAAAAAATTTAAAAAAAAAAAGAAATCATCTACTCAACAATTTTTTCTAAAATAAGGAAAACTGAGGCCCAGACTTACAACCTAATTAAACAGCAAGTGAACCAGGACCAGAAGACAAACCTAGCGAGTATATAGTTTAGCGTTTTTCATCTCTCTACGGTTTAATTGTAAGTTAAAATTGGGTTTACGAAAAACAAAAACTGCATTAGAATTAAAAGTCACATTTTAAAGAACCCTTATATATCACCCAGCTAGTTTTATTTTCCATATCGATTATTCTTTAAGAACACCAAGTATCCAAAAGGCAAACAATTTCAAAAGACAAAGGGAAGAAGAGTGACATCTGCCAGGGGTGCTGGGGTGCGGGCGGCAGCAGGGAGGGTGGGTGTGGGAGCCCAGGCCCACAGGCACGCCAACAGGCTCCAAGGTTCAGTGACTTGCCCGAGATCTGGAACAATGACTTGACATTCAAGGGCACGGAACAAAAGCCCGGGTCTGGCCTTCATGACTAACCAGTCTCTAGAGAACATCACGCAACCCAAACTGAAATAAAATTAATCTGAAATGACTTCTGGAGAACTTGCTAGCTCACAAAACCAGGGGGCGCGAGTCTCTTCTCCCAGGCTGGGTGATGACTCCCCCACCCCCACCCCGTCTGGACGATGGAGTCGCCCCTCACACGCTGTCACTGGCAGTGGATTTCTCAAACACTGATGCCTTTCTCAGGCCGCTCCTCTGGTGGATGCTCCCTGGGCCCCTTCAGGAGACCTGCGAGGCGGCATTACCCACTGCCCGCTCACAGCACCTCGGGGGTCTGTGGCGCTGCCTCACATGACCCCCGGCTTTCACCTGAGAAGCCACCAGCCCTCCACTTTGCCTGCTGGTGGACAGACATGTAACGTCTTCCACGGACGCCATCCTGCGGTCTCCCCGCTTCTACCTCGCTGGCCCGGGCCTCTCATGAAGGTCCAAGGTGACCGAATCACAGTGCCCCGTGTTCCACACGAGAGCTTTAATAAAAGCATGGAGAAAACATCGCCCGCACGTTCACTGACAAAGGCCGAGAACAGCAAACTTCCTTTTTCATAGCAGAAGCGGCCAATTCACATAAACCTTCTCCCAAACTGACATAAAATGGCCAGGCTGCAGCCTGTGACATTTGGCCCTGGGTTTGCCCAGCAACACGTCACGCACGGCTTCCAAAGCGTGGGGGAGACCTGGCGCACCCTGCAAGCAGGGCAATGGACAAGCCCCGATGGAAAGGCAGCAAGACTGGAAGGACTCGGAAGAGACAGACACCCCATCAATCTCGGCACTCCGTCTGGAAGGGGCAGCGCTGCTTCCTGACTCCATCCAAGGGGCAGCTTGAGGCACAAGACACAACACTCACACATTAAGCGAAGTGCGTGGCCGTGGCCCATTTCTTTGCTGCTAAGTTCCTATCCCAGATGACTGTGTGGGGCAGAAATGGGAGACTCCCCAATCTCTGCTGCGTGGCCAACTCAAAGGCAGCTCTTGACGCACCGCACTCTGCACTGTCAAGCACAGGCAAAGCACATCCTGCGACAGCAGCTGGCAAGCAGGGCACACCTTGGTGAGGGGGCAGCTCAGTGTCACATCTCACCAACCTGTGATAAATGCGCAACCTAACCTGACACCTGTCACTAAGCTATGCATTTCCAGTCAGTCCGCCTGTTCTGCTCCCCACTCTGTCTCTGGTGAATCCTCTCAAACCCCCCACCCCCACCCCGCACCGCTGGCCTCCACCCCAGCTCTTGTATGCATAATAAAATAAACCTTTAAAAAAGTAATAAAGCCAACACCACACAGTACTTTGATGACCCACGTCACCCTGGCCCTCACATGGGCCTTGTCAGCACCACAAGTTCACCTGGCAGCTGTGCCGTGGCGGCTGGGACTCCTGTGCTGGAAAGGCATTAATCCAAGAGTTAAAACGTAGGAAAGTTTTGTTCTAAGCTTTGTGAACCAACATCTCATTTAATCTTAAAGACAATCCTAGCCCAAAAGCACCAGCATTACTCTGCTGGGAACGGAGGCCCAGAGCTGGGGAAGCCGCGTTTCATGGGCAGTGTGCGGGAGTGCAAAGCCTCGCACCTCGTCACCTCCCTGCACCGCCTGGCAGCCAGGCCCCCAGCCCCCCCACCCCCGCCCCTCCTGCCCTCAGAACCACTGTCACCTCAGTTTTCAAGTTCCAGAAAGAGGAGGAGCTATCTGATATCTATGTCTGCTCAGTGGGCGGTGCCGAGGGCGCCAGGGTGCAGCTGCAGGACCCCCGGACAACTTCCTCACTCCTCTGAGCCTCAGGCTCCCCTACCTGTGAGTGACGGTGGTGACAGCACACACTGCAGGTGTTGCTTTAAGGATCGAGACGAGCTTAGCACATACCTGGACAACTCACTGATCATAAATCTCACTGTTAACAGAGAAGAGGAAGAAAGAGGGAAAAGGCAAAAGGCTAGAATTTAAAATTTCAGAACAAAGGTCTCTCGGGCCTCCTGCCCATCTCTAAAAACCAGAGCGGGGCCCTGCACACACACAGCTCGGCGGGGACCTGAGTGCCACGAGGCTGGGCCCGCAGCACTGACCACCGGCGGCCACACAGGAGGGCGGGCCGGCTGCTGCTGGGGCCCAGGCCCGCTTGAGCACACACCTGACCCAGGAGAGCCGCGCTGGCTGATACAATTCTTTATGAATCTTAATGTTTGATTTCTCACCATCACACTTGCCCATTCCCTGGAGATAAACTTTCTCATCCAGGCATCTCAGTTCTGACTACAGCTTTCATTAAGAGCCAAAAGTCTCCTGACATGGGACCTCAAGTCAGGAAAGTCTTCGCCAGATGTAAGACACAGCGCTCTGGCTCAGGTCAGAGGCCCAACCAGCCCGGCTTCTAATAGCAGTGTAGGGAGAAAGTGCAGGGAAAAGTGCTGACTTAAGGACTGGACTTTAGTGTATGTGCGTGTGTATGTATGTGTATGTGTGTGTGTGTGTGTGTGTCTCTCTCTCTCTCTCTCTCTCTCACACACACACACACACACACACACACACACACGAACGCACGCTCCTCACTACAGGCGAAAGTGACAGACAAAGCCAAGCAGCCCTGACTGAGCCCCGGAGACAGTGAGTCTCTGAGTGGGACGCTTGCTCACTTCCAGTAGAGGAAATGGCAGCAGGATCATTGCCCTCTTGCACAGTCACTGGGCTCCGCAGCCCGGGCAACGTGTGCTCGGCCGTGGAGACCTGACGCGGAGCGGGGCCTCGACAACTGGGAAAGTGATGAGGAAAACACAAGGGCAGCGAGACCAGTCCAGCTACTGTCGCAGCGGGACACTCCCCAGGTTCCAGAGCCGGGGTGCCTTCTCCCGCACCCACTGGCCCGGAAAACCAATAAACTCTTTACCAGGGACCTCGGCAAAGACAGCCTCAAAACCTGCCAGTGGGAGAGCTGCATGACACAAAGGGAAAACATCTTTGCTCGCGCCTGCCAATTTTCTTATACTTAGCTCATAAGTTCCGTGACCAAAACGAATGGGAGGCACCGCAGGAGAGCTTGGAAAAGCAGAGGGGGCTGTTTTGCTAGGCTCTTTCCTCTAACATGAAGGTAGAAATCAATTCACTTTCCCCTTCTAACCCTTGGATCCCGAGAGAGCGCTAGTGTTTGGATGGCCTACAAATGCTCGCTTTCCGCAGCGCCCCAGACAGGGAATCCATCCATCCAAGTATTGTTCTTACCTCCCACCTCCTCCTGCGTCAGGGGAGGGAGCGGGCACAGGCTCTGAGGTCACGCCCCTCACTTAGAGGACCGTGGGAATGCTTATGGGAACACTTGCTCCTGCACTGCCAGCTGGAAAGGCCATGGAGCGCAGGCAGGGGATGTGGGAGAGCAGGGCCCGCTGCAGGGAGGCAGATGTTACACGTTACCATCAAGCAAACAGAAATGATCACAGTGACCATTTTAAATGTGTTGCTTATTGTACTTCAATTACACCTCAATAAAGTTGGGAGAAAAAGCAAAAAGCTAGAGAGTGAGCCAGTCTTCTACACAGAAGTGCACCCTGCCAACAGCTTTGGGGAAACAGAGTTTAATGAGAAAATTCAATTAGGAAGTAAAGTTAAGGAAACCCAGTGCATGCTGAGGGTGGGGGAGGCCTTCCTGAGCATCTCATGCTGAGCAGCACACCAGGCTGCTCTGAAAAATGACCACCACAGCCCCCAGCGGAATTCTGGGCTCAGAGCAGGCGCGGGACCAGCCCAAGCAGACATGTGGAGCCAGAGTCCGGACAGGACCAAGCCGGGCAGAGGTCAGCCGGTTTCCTGCACGGTTTTGACAATGGGACTCAGCGCAGAGGTCAGTCACCCAGGAGGTGCCAGGTTAGGGTTTCAGTCTCCACGGCAGCAACTCAGTCACAGGAGGTGACAACATGGTGCCGACTCCACCAGAGGCTGCCAGGCCCAAACAGACCCTCTGGCACCAGGAGGAGCGGCCACTCTCTTGGTTTCCCTTTAAACCAACATCAGGAAACTGGTCAATGCCAGAATGTCCCCTGACTAGAGAAACTCGCTGGGGCTCACAGATTAAATGCAGAGCAAGGGGGCAGGGGGAGGAATACATTTCCAATCAATGATGGAAAACAGATTCACTTCCCAGCCAGGATTCATTCTGCAGCACGTGAGCCTCAGCAAATCCTGCAGCACCACCCAAGGCCCAGGCGGGATGGGGCAGCCTCACATCCAGTAACACAGGCCTAAGGGAACGAGGCCCCTGGCCGCACTACAGGGGCAACAGTCTCTAGGAGGCATTCCCCAAACGCCCACAAGGGAAAGAAGGAAACACTCTACATTCACAGGAATGAAAGTCTAAACACCATCTTGGACAATGAAATCTCCCTGTTGCCCTCACTGCCTGCGAGAGGTGCCCCGGGGCCTCCCAGATCATCCCTGGGAGGGTCTCCAGATGGTGCGATGAGGGGGGCTTCATTTTCTTTAAACCTTGTCTTTGATCTCCTGGTACCAGAGGGCTCAAAGAATGTTAGTGAATAGAAACAGAAAAAATGAAATACATAGGCATGCGTTATTTCTTTAATCAAAGGTTAAGGAATTTGTAAACCGATGATTTTTAAACAACAAAAGCCCACAGTCGCTCTGGTCTCTCCGACCTCAGCACAGCGCGTAGAATTCCATTCTCAGAATGGAGACCCCGACTGCTCATTAAAATGAAACCAGACAATCTGATTCAAGTTAATTTCAGCTAGAGGAGGGTGGAGCGGGTGGGCAGAGGTGAAACAGGATCGGCTGAGGAGGTAACTTGAAGTTGGGAGATAGGCAAATGGGAGGGGGCTCCTTATATTACGCTTGAAATTTTCTATAACAGAAAATTCATAAAGACCAACCAGGTGCCCCCTCTCGGGTCCAGCCCCGCTGTCGTCTGAAGCCAGGCACTGCAGCTCCAGTCACTGGGCGCCAGGCCACTTCTTCCCCGTGCACTCAGTCCAGGGCGGCCTCGTGAGGGGGAGCACAAGAGCCCTCACAAAACCTGACCGCAGCCCAGGTACCTAAAGGAACTGAAAGGTTCTAGAACACAGGGTTCTAGAAAATCACCAAAAGCCCCTCCAACCCTGAAGCTGGGTGTCCACTGGTTCCTGTGAAGACACAGCAGCTCCACACCAGCCACACCAGAGAGGTCTGTGTTACTTCCTCAGTGTACACGGGCAGCTGTTTGGGGTTGGTGTGATTTCATACTGCCCCCCCCCAATTAATAATCACACCCTTCTCTACAATGTCTCATTTTTATAAAAGGAGAATTTGTGAAAATCCATTCTTTATTTTAAAACAAGTCCAGCAGCACATTATCATCCCCCACCGGGGCCCCAGCCGGGAGGGGAGCTCGGGAGGGCTTCTGGCCCATCAGTGACTGCAGAACTTTGTGACTCACCCCAAGTAACTTCAGGGTGAGTCCTGGTGCCCTGCAGTTCACAAAGGAGGAAACTGAGGTGCAGAGAGGCTAGGTCACTTAACCGAGGCCACTCCAGGATGTGGAAGACACACAGCTGTCTACGGTTGTTCAGGGTCCAGCCCTCTCAGAGGCCAGAAAGTGACCCTCTCCCCAGAGAAATGCGCATCCAGATAGAAGTTTGAATCGGATGTTGATCCGTCCCTCCTCTTCAAGCATCCAGATTAAAAATATGTTCAGATATTGGATTACTAAAACACATCAAGACTCTCCATTCAGAACAGAGGACACGTGCGTGCGCACACACACACACCCCAAAAACTCCCCCACCCCCCTCCTCCGCAATCCTGGCCTGAATCTGATTACAGATCTCTTCGGACTGACCCTCTTAAAACAATTAAGACATTTTCTCACCCATAAACTTTCACTGAAAACCAAAAATGAACAAAATGAGATCGTTCACAGAAAATAGACAACAGTCCCACATCCTTGGGGATTGTGGTGGGTCCACCACACCTGGCTGTGAGGACGCTGAGGTCATCCCGGGCCCTGGCTTGGCTTTGGTGCCTCATACCCAGCCTGACATAAAGGAGCCATCACCTTGAAATCTAGACCCAACCCTGGAGCCAAAAAAAATAAATTTCAGAGAGTAGGTGAAATTCAGAGATGCAATCTAGAAGGTAATGTCATAGAAACAGCTCCAAATGGGAGAAAAAAATTGTTTTTGCAAATAGAAACCTCTTAACCCAGGAATTCTGCAAAGATCTTACACAAAAGCTTTTATACAGAAAGCTCTTCAGGAGTTTTAGCTTTTTTATGTGGGAGAAAGTAAAACAACCTTACTGTCCGGTGTAATTCTGGTACAATTATAAGATGAGCCACCGTGTAATCATTAACAGGAAGTTTGCATTTTAAGCGGGAAAAACTACTGTCATGCCAACAACAATGGGCAGGATGCAAGTTTAAAGGAGGAAAACTACAGTTTTTAAATTGGCTCAGAAAAAGAACAAAATACAAAAAGAAATAAGCAAGCATAAAGAAGACTGGCAGGACAGGGACACAAAAAAGTGTCAAGTGGTTTTATCCACAAAAGCAGGAATTTTGAGTGACTGATTTTTTAATCCTCTTTATAAGTTTCTGCATTTTCCACAAATGACACCTGCCCTTTCCCCCCTCTTCTCTGATTGCAAATGTAATGCAGGCTTTCTGTAAAAAAGGCAAGCATCACAGAACATGAAAAGCCCCCCTCTCCTCTAGAGGTAATTAATTACTCCCCAAAGGTAATGACTACTAATAATTATTTCATTCCATTCTTCCGGATGATTTCTAACAAGCATTACCTTTGGCATCAAATTTCCTTTAAAAACTATCCATTTGATTCCATGTACGTGAAATGTCCAGACAAACAGACTCGAGGTTCGGGGGGTAAGGGTGGGAACAGAGCAACCGCAAGCAAGCGCAAGGGTTCTTTGTGGGCTGAGGAAAACGTTGCTGAGTTACTATAAATTGACAAAGTTGAATTGTACAGCTAGAAGCAGGGATTTTATGATATGTAAATTATGCCTCTAGAAAGCAGTTGGGGGAGGGGGGAAGACCTGACTTGCTGGGCTGCTCGGCTACTGGCCCCTGGGCGGGTCAGGGAGGCAGCGGGGCCTGGTGCCCTTTCTCAAAAGCACAGGCAAGACCAGTGGTGGGAACACAGGAAGCTGGTGGCCCCTCAGCAGGCACTGGCCACACTGCCTGCACGGAGAGGCTCACAAGACCCTGAAGGAGCGCAGGCAGAGACTGGTCAGTCTAGTGGACACAGCACAAGGAAAGCGCTGGCCCCAAGAGGCCACAGAGACAAGGCACAGGCTGAACTGGGTTCAACTGCTGGGCAAAGCCAACTGGGGAGGAGACAGCAGTGGCCCACTTGCCCACAGGAGTTCTGGGGGTGCTCTGTACAGGAAAACAGAACACTGCTCTGGTTCAACAGAAACTTTTTAAAGGCACCCCTGAAAAGAAGTTGCTCCCTGGAAGTACTCAAAGGTGAAAAGAAATGAGCCAAAGATAAAATAAGTAACACAACCAGCCACCGGGAGGGGAACGAGAGCAGCAGGTCATGCAGTACATAAAAAGCACAATGACTTGGGAACAGAAAATGTAAACGGGTGTGATTCCCTTAGAAAGTAAATGCAGTTATGCACGGATTCTAAAGTGTTCATCACCATCTGTGAATCCTCCCTAAAGGAGTCACTCATGTGTATGCACAATGATGCCCACTGCTGTGGTGCCAACTTTGGAAATAATCTCCCCAATAACAGGGAGATGATCGATCAGTCAGTCACCATTAAAGTGTTTGAACAGCCTCCCCGGTGGTACAGCGGTTGAGCGCTGGGTTGCGAAGCTGCCCGCAGCCTCTGCGGCGCCGGTTCGATCCCCAGCTGCTCCCCGGCCACCGGAGGAGGGTCCCACATGGCGCATAGACCCCCTCCTGCTGCCCGCTGCTCCCCTCAGCAGTGTACTTCGGTCCTTCTGCCTGCTCTACTCCCCGCTCTGGCTCTGCTGAATTCTCTCACCCTCCCGCGCTTTTGACTGTACCCAGTGCTTGCATAAATAAATAAATAAATAAATAAATAAATAAATAAATAAATAAATCTTTTTTTAAAAATAAAAATAAAAAAATAAAGTGTTTGAACAGGGGGTCCTTAAAAACATGGCAACTACCTATTTTGTGTTAACTTAGCAAAGTTGGACACGGATTTAATTTCAACCAAAAAAGCAAGCCCAATCCTGAAAAGAAACAATATGTGAGAATGCCAACTGTTTTCCTTTGAGTAGGGAGGTTAAGAGATTGTTTTCCCCTTCTTTTATGTTTTCCTGAACTTCCTAATTTTTTTAAAGATTTATTTCTGCATACAAGAACTGGGTACAGACCAGAGGTGTGGTGGGTGAGAGGATTCACCAGAGACAGAGTGGGGAACAGAACAGGCAGACTGACTGAAATACACTGTTGAGGGGAGCAGTGGGTGAGACAGGAGAGGTCTGCTGTGCCATGTGGGTCACCTCCCTGGCCGGGGATCGAACTTGTGCTGCAGTGGCTGTGGATCGCTTCACAGTGCTGACGCTTAACCCCTTGCACCACCAGGGAGGCCCCAACTTTCTAATTTTTTATGAAAATATTTCTCAAGTTCTCCATCTGTCTATTGGATTCTGTAAACTTGACCCTTTAGGGGTTTTTACTATGTAGAAACTAGACTTTATTTCTACAAACACAAAATCCCAACCCTGAATACGCTCTGTCAAGCCACAACCCCACCATGCAAACATGGCAGCTGCTACACCCGGGGATGCCATGCACCCCCAGAAGCTGCACTGCCCAGCCCTCAAGGACAACTTCTCCTATGAGCATGTGAAACTTCTGTCATCCTTTGGGTGGTAAGAATTTTGTAGCTGTTGGCTCTGTGAGGCAGACTCACTCCTCCTTGGGGTACCAGAACCGCCCAGGAGAAAGTTGGGGCACAGGCTGTGTGTGCGTGCGTGTGTTCTTAAGTGTTTTGTGGAGGCAGTGACCCAGCTAATGGATTTTATTTTTTGATAACATAACATGGTTTACAGTACGGTGTATGATGTAGGAGTACAGGTTCACACCTCTCGAGAACACAGCTAGCTGATCTTGGCTGGCAGGTAAATTTCACAACGATGCAGGTCAGGGCTGGAGCAGTGTGGGCGGAGGTGGGCTCAGGACAGGCAGACGAGGGCGCAGCTCACTGGCTGAGTTCCCCTGGGCCTCACACACCCCGCTCCTGTGCTGGGTGGGCTCCCCTGGGAGAATGTGTCACACTGGTGAGCTCTTCACAACTAATTCTACGAAAGCATGGATTTCATTTCGGAATCTAAACAGATTCAGAGCTGGCTCTAACCATGACTCGCTAACCTGCATCCTGAGCAACCTCCTTCTCTGCGGAGAGATGTGGGAGTCCCCACCTCTGCTGCTGAGGGGCTGGGCCACGCAGGGCCTCCAGGCTGCTGTGGGTGGGCTTTGCTCCTGCTGGGTTAATAACCACCCAAACCACCAGGCACCTGTGGCGGTGGGAGGCCAGGCAATCTCCACAGAGTCAAAGGGAGAAGGGAGACTGGATCAAGGGGTCCATGGCTCAATCAGCGAGCAGGGTGCGTGGCCATGGGTGGCTGCCAATACCAAAGCAAGTACCCACAATGCCTGGGACTTTCGCCCCTGGCACTTTCCACCTGCGAGGGGATCTTTCCCTTCAAAGCAGCAGCACTTTCCCTCCTGGCTATAAATCAGTGTGAACAGGCTGTCCCTCTCCTGACCCGTCCACCCTTCGTGGTGCCAGCTTTCTCCTTTTTTCGCCCCACGCAGAGGAGTTATCAAAGACTAAAGTGAGTATTACATCCCACTCCAGCAACCTCGTTAATCCAAAAACCCAGAGGTAAAAACCCCCAAACCCTTTCCTCTCTGAACCATGAATCAAAATTGGTGACAGTTGGGACCACTTGGACCAAAGGAGGACGCTGTGGCTCGCTACCTCTGCCCTTTATTTATTTAGCAGCAAATGCTGCACTTTGGAAGCTGCCTGGTGACCTGACCAGATTTTCTTCCTCATATGCAACAAGCCGTTGTTCAGCCAACATGTTTGGGGGCTGGGGGCGGCTGTGTTCAGAGCCTGTCAGTTTAATCACAGCCTTGCTCCTACCCAGTGAACTGTATGGGTCCCAGTAACTGCTCACGTTCCCTGATCTCTCCCTTCACTATGACAGTGTCTATCCTCATGGCTCCTTAGCCACCTGCTGCTTCTCCTCTCCCATCAACTGACATATCACCTCTCCACCTCTCCATGGGCTGGCCATGGCCTGAGTGGAAGAACCCTGTATCCTGTAACCTCTGGGCACCGGAGGAGATGATAAGCAAGAAGCGATCACCTGCAGGCTGCAGAGGCCCGGGGAGCAGAGGGATGACAGGACACCACAACACAGCTCCCGGCTGCCCGGTGCCCCCAACTTCTCCCATCTGGCTTCCAGGGGACCCAAGTAGCTGGCCAGGTGGTTTTCATTTAAAGATGAAACCCCAGCAGCTCCAACACCACACCCCTGACCCTGGAGTCAAAGGCCAGCCGAGAGACACAGAGGCCACCGTGTGTTACCGAGCAGAACCAAAAGGCAAAGCAGGAGCCAGGGGTAAAAGAACAGAGTGGGGCCTGGGGGACTGAAATGTCTGATGAGGGTCACGAAAGAGCAAAGCCCAGATGAGCACCCACCCTGGCGCAGGAAACCAGAAGAGGGCTCTGAGTCGTCCCGCGCCTCGTCTCACCCTGAAGATGCTGCATGGCCAGATGGGACCTCAACTCCAAGCTGTTTGCTAAACGCTCAAAACAATGAGGGAACAAACAGGTCTTCAATGTGAATTATATATCCACACATGTAACGTGCTGAAAGCAGGTTTAGAAAGAAAACACAATTATATACCGAAAAGGTGACTGTGATAGCCACACTCACAAGGAGTTTCCTACGTGCCAGACGCGATTCCAGGCACCTTACATGTGTGAACTCATTCACTCCCCTAACATGCCTATAAGGCCATATTGCTAATGCCTCCTTTTATTAATCCTATTTCAAACATGGGAGGACTGAGGTATGAGAGAGGTGCAAGAACTTCTCAAACCTCACAAAGATAGTCAGTAGCAGAGCTGGGAAATGAACCTGGCAGCCTGGGCCCAGAAACCTTTATACTCCAAACTGCTGGGCCTGCACCCACAGTAACACCCCCACCCCAAAATCAAATTATCAGGAACAGCTACAGAGAAATACTCCAAAGTAGCAAATGTTTTGTCTCGATAGTAGGATTATGTCATTCCTATTTTCCCCTTTTTATATTAGCAATTTTTCTGAATTTCCCACAAATTGTGTTTGCCATTTGATTTTGGTATAGTCTTCATGTGCACTCTGCACATTTACAAATGAAACACTATTATCATCTTTAAGGCCTTAAAGGAAAAAAGATTTTCAGTGTGCTGGCACCAGGGCTAACAGCCATCAATCAGACCAGGCCATGCTGGTCAATGTCCACAAGTCAGGTGACCCCTGACCTGCACCCCCACCGCAACCCCCTCCTACCACACACACACACAAGCCTTTTGTGAAGTGGGAATCCCACCCCCTACTCCAGAGACCTTTAGCACAAAGTGGGAAGAAGGAAGAGCTTCTAACATGTGGCATCAAAATGATCACATCCTTTTCAGACGGCCCCAAATAGCCCTCACAACAACAAGCGCTGCCACCTGATAACCTCTACCAGGTTCATAACATGCAATGAGTCAAATCTTGCTGCATATTCCCTGGGGGGGGGGTTGAGGAGAAAGTGAGGTCCAGGTATATTTGCCCAGAGTCGGGTGTGCAAGAGGCTGAAGCAGGACTGGAGTCAGGTCTGCCAACCCCAGGGCCACACCAGGTCTGGGTCCCTCTCAGAAGGGTGAAGACCAGACACCACCACCTGGGGGCTTCTCCTCACCGCCTTCCTCTCTCGAGGCTGCTCCCCTCTTCTTTTCAACTAGTTGGGACTCCTTCGGACCCAGGGAGGAGCAGAAGCAGGCCTCACACTGACGTGATTACAGCCCAGCTCTGGGTCTTTGTTCACACTAGAAAACTGATCCACCTGGTTTAGTTATCCTCCAACTGTCCTTAACGCAGCACAAGCACACAGATGGATGCGGCCGTCAGGGGAGCAGACTTAGGCGCGCCCTCCCAAAGCCACACACGGGTGGATCCACTTTTTGGCACTGAATTCAGGAGGAGATGACGCCTTTCGGGCGGGACGCCTGACCCCAGTGAGGGCGGATGGCGGTCTTGAAACAGGCACTCCTGTCAGTGCACAACAGCCCAGTTCTCCCACATAGGACAGAGAGCCAGAACTCAGGAGCCTGCAGGGTGCAAGAGGAGGCCTCACTGTGGAATACAGCCCATGTCCACGCAGGACTGAGCTTCCATGAGCTCCCCAGCTCCCAGACAGGGAGAGGCCAGCCTTGCCAGAGGAAACCAATCCCAACCCCAACAGACCTCCTGCCGGGGTTTATCGCATATGACAGGAGAATCTTTCACCTTTCAGAATTTGCTTGGCGCTGACTTTACAAAAAGTTTTATTTACACACCTTAGGAGAATTTTTACAGTCTAAGAGCACAGGCCACCTCTACTGGATCCTTCTAGAAGGAGGAGGAGAAAGGGAACAGCAAGGTTCACACCACCACTTCACAAAGAAATCTAAATTCAGAAACAGAGAAACTGGTGCAGAATCCTTTAAAACTATCCTTTCATACTTCTGCGGTGTCAGCTGATATTTCCGCTTGTGTTGGAAAATCTTGAACTTCTGAAGGATAAAGGACCATGGGAGGAAAAGCATCTAAATGCAGACACTCACCATGTTTGTTTTTGAAAAGACCAATCAAGAATCCACAAAAGGTTATGAAAAACCCCAGCGACACCACCACCAATGTTTGTCTTTGGAATAACAGAAAGGGATGTTTATTATCTGTAAGAATTATCTTTGCTATTACATGACTCATTCCTGCATGCCAGGCCTGCTCTCATCTGGTGCCAAGAAAAGAGTGCTGAATTATAAAGTTTGCAAAAGTTACCAATGCCTGAGACGCGTCCCCCTGCAGGGAAAGCTGATAGGAGACAGGCCAGCTAGGTGACGGGGCTGCTCGCATCTCATTACTACCAGCTGTTCAGACGTTGCTTTAAAGGCCTTAATGGCATTTTAATCCAAGAACCCATCAATCTCAGCAGTCGAGTTGCTCAGAAATGCCCACAGATCAACAGGCGTTCCTGACAACCCGCCACAGGGCTGGGGGCTGGATCATGGCACCAGAGAGGGCAGAGGCCAGAAACAGGAGAGGAACAGGGCACAGGACGGTGAGGGGAGAAGGAGGCGGCATGATGCGGTGCGTGACGAGGCCGGTGAGAGTGGAACCCTACAATCCTGTAACTGGCAAGATCTGAACACTGTTTTGGTAGGATCCCACGGGCATGTGGTGGAGGGGTGGAGAGGAGCTGATGGCAAGGATGACCTGGTGTGATGCCACCCTACACAGGCGCAGCGCCTTCAAGTCTGCAAAGTGCTTCCACCTTGGCTACCTGACCCTCAAACAAAGCTGGCAGGTAGACATGACACTCTGACAGGCCGGGGCAGGAAGCGAGCACATTTCTGCACAGGACAGTTTGGAAAGGTGAGCAAAAAAACCACGCCCCAAATCATCACTGTTGCCTTAACCCATCTCTCCGGATGACTCAAAGCACCTCACCCTCAAAATACCCCAAAACCCACCCAACTCAGGGTTCCCCCCGACCAGAACATATCATTTATCATGCAAGTAGCCAACATTTATTGAACACGTATTATATGCCAGCAATGCTATGAAGCATTGTAATTTGTTCTCTGCTGTGATTTTAGTCTGTCTACTCATCCCCAATTTCAATCTCCCCAATGCCCCAGACACTGTCATGTCTCACCTGGTCTTCCCGCTGACCCCACACATGCCCAATTCCCACCCTTCTCCATACCCGAGTCGGAGCAAACTTTCCAAGACTCAACCCTGATGACTCTCTCATTGCCTACACTTCAAAGCCTTCTAGGAGAAAGACAAGGCCCCACGGGGGCCTAGAAGGAGGGTTCCACCCTCATCTCCAATCTCACTGCTAGCCCTGTTCCTCGCCCCTCCTTTCTGCCCCTCATATTCACCCTGTGCCTTCCTGCCACACGGCTTTCACATGCTGTTCCTTCTGCCAGGCTGCTATCCCCTCAACTCAAGCCTCGCCCTCCCTGACCACCCCTGACAACTCCCACGCTCCCCATTTAGGCCCTCATGGCAGCTGTTGCGCCCTCTGGGCACCATGACTATCTGGATGGTGTCCCCTCCCCAGTGAGGCTGAGGCTCCAGATAAGCAAGGGTGACATCCTTCTGGGTCTCCAGTGTATCACTTCGATGTGACAGGGTTTAACTCCTGGTTATAAACATCAGTGACTCTACCTGCTTGAGCACCGAGAAGAGAAGGGCCGCAAGCTGGCCCTCCCAGGGCCTCCCACCATCACGTGAACCCAGCCAGGAAATGTGGAAAGGGCACTGGGTGTGGAGTTAGCACACCATGCTCTCTCTCACTGGACATCCTCTCCCCACTTCCAGCTTTACTTCTCGAAATCCCTCATTTGCACAGAAGCCAGAACAGTCTTTTTAACATACATGTAATCGCAGCATTCCCCTGATTAAAACCGCATGGCTTCCTGTTACCACTGGAACAAACGCTGTACCAGCGCATGTGGGCTCTGCGCGCCAGACAAGGTCAAGCAGAGCCAGCTCAACCCTTCACTTAGTGCCCCTGCTCCCCCCAGCAGTCTCACCTCACCTAGATAGTCCACTTGGGGACCTGCCCCTACCTCAGCCTTCCCCTCAGGTCCTTGCACAACCCCCTGCATTGCTCCTTCACACCTCTCATGACTGGAAACGCTGGCAGGTGCTTGTGATTGGCCTCACCCCAGGAAGCAGGGACTCTGGCCTCACAATCTAGGTATTTACCTCTTACAATACTAACAGCAAACAATTACTGTGCCTGACTGGGGTAGGCGTGAAAGAAGCAGGTGAGATGCACGAACTCACCCCCAACAGTAATCCCATTCCCACTTCCCAGGTGTTAGGTTGATGGTCACATGGGATTTGAACCCAGGCCACCAGCTCCATCACCTGACCGTGCCTCCTGCCCCTTCGGCACTAAGGACTGTCCCCCACAGAAGGCAGGCTCCAGGGGAGCCAGTGCCACAGCTTGTTTCCCAGGGTCAGGCAGGCTCTGAGAGGCCCTGGGGAGTCACCGAAGGCAGGAGGTGGGGGCCTGGCTGAGGGGCACAAGGAAAACGAGCACCTGGTGACGTCCGCGCTCACAGGACACGGCAGCCCTATGGGGGACAAGTGCGTCCCCCAAGAGCATGTCTGCCCTACAAGGCTGCCTATATCACTCTACAATGACTACACCTGGATTTTTAAGAATTTTTCCACAAGAAGCTAAGGAATGACATTTGCAGGGCTTTCCCTCGGCTCTTATTTTGGAAGCTGCACACGACTGCGAAGGCCCGCAGCCGGCTGCATGTTCACTGAGGTGGCACCTGCCACCTTCGTGTGCCACCCTCAGGCCTGCAATTGACAGCTGCTTAGGGCTCAGGGAGGGAGGGGGCCACGGGCAGCAGATCTGCTCTCCATACCGCTAGGCCAAAGCTTTGAGAATGCACTGCAGAATGTCGACAGCAATTTTCTCCAAACCACGCAGTCGCAGACCTCAGAGGCTGAGGCAAAGACGCTTTGGGGTGTTCCGCTTTCCTCAGTGATGTTCTGAGCCCACATCAGCTTCAGGCTCTGCTGATGAGAAACTGCAGGCATCAGCAGAAACCACAGAGAAGTTTCACTTGGTAAAGGAAAGGAAGGAGGAGGGGCCGAGGGGGGAGTCCCAACCGTGAATTCATGGAGTCCTCAGCAAAGAGGAAGCCAAACTGCAGAACAAGCAGCCAGGAAGTGAGGGCCCAGAGGGCTGACAACTCCCGCCCCCAGGCTATTGCAGGAGGACGGTGCAGGTTGCCCCCAGCTTCATGCCTCCCAGCCAATGAGCTGCCAGGGCACCAGCAGGAAACAAGATGTCCACCTGAAAGGCAGCTGAGCTGTGTGGGGAGAGCTGAGAGTGGGGCAGGGCCTTCAACACCAGCAGCCACTGACCACGGTGCCCCAGGGCCTCAGAGTGTCAGGGTCTATGGTGGCAGTGTTTCCACTTATTTTTAACTCAATCAACAAACTTGATTCTCTGAAAGAGGCCAACCTGAGAGGCGTGCCACGTACCCACCCATGGGTCTGCCCAGCAGGTAATGGAGTCCTGGCCAGCAGGAGCCCCTCCCTGACCCCCCTGGCCATGCACAGCTGGGCCTAGTGTTCGTCACACTTGATCTAAGGCCACCTGCAGCTCACCCCCATCGTCGGCCTGGCACGCACGGCCTGGCCCCTTCACTCCTGTCATCCACCTGCCGTAGGAGGCCTCTGGATCTGCCATCCTGTTCTAAAATGTCAGAGAGAATGGCTTGGGGCCTGAAAGTGTTGCTCATCTTGAATCCTTCCCAAAGGGCTGCCTGACTCAGAGGTCTACGGACCTGGCCACGTTCACCACCAGAGACCACTGTGCTTCCTGCTAAGCCACGAAAAGGTCACAATCTTGGAGCAAGTTACTAACATGAGAAAGATAAAGACCTAGTGCCTGCATCTTATAGGGTCCTTTTAAAAAGGGGGCTCATAACTGTGAAAGCACCCAACAGTCTGCTGCAACAGTAAGTAAAATGCGCTGAAGAGAAAAGCAAGAGTTTTGAGAAATAAAGAAACACAGAAGTCATCTTTGGATCCTAACGAAACCTCTCAATTTGATAGCACTGAATGGCCAGAAGTATGGTAGTAGGTGTAGTCAGGTCTGAAGTGGACTCCCAAAACTAGCTTCGTAAACTAATGGTGTAGGGTAAGTATCAGGCTTTTCCTCCCTCCCGCCATTAGATTAAATGCATGCCTGGTGGCGGACACCTGGAGTGGGGTGCGGGCATGTATAGGTGGGCGCACCTGGGCTGAGAGACAGGGCTAATAAGGGCAGTGTCACAGGGACGCCAGCGGCGAAACGAGAGCATCACCAGCAGAGAAGCAGAGGCCACGAGAGAACACCAGAGAGCCCAGAAAGAATGAAGATTCGCAGGGGGCTAGAAGGCCTGCCAGCCTCCTGGGCCCCCAACACACCTGCCTGCCATGTACCTGGTAAACTCAATAAAAGCCTGAACAGGCCACCGAGGGCTTGAAGGCTGTCCTTTAACCCGTCTGCTCAGGTCATAGAGATCCTTCCTGCTCTGGCCCTTCCTGCCGCTACAAATGGTAAGTCAGTAAAAATTTTGTTTTACAAAAAGACACCTCTTAGAAGAGGCTCAGGTGCAGACCCAGTGGACCAGGCGTCATGTAGGGAACTAGTGACCACCACTAGACAGGGAGCCTCCGGCTTCACATACGTGCGCAGGCACACCTGTCTGGACCCCACGGTCTTGAGCTCTTGAAGAAGCTGTCTGGGTGGAGCCAGAAGCGCCCCCCACTCGTGGCCGTGCACTGAGGGCCCCATGGCCGGTGCCCACCCATCCAACCACATGACACCCTGGACCAAGTCTCCCAGGGGGGCTCCGTGGAGGAGGAGCAGAGCGGCCCGTGGTAAGAACTGCTCAGACCACAGGGTTTAAAACACCAAACAGAACCACTGAAATTTTAAGGGGAGAAGGAAGGGGGGCTGCCTAGCCTCAACTTGAGCAAGGAGCCGTCGCTGGTCATCAGCCATCAGCCGTGGGGCACAGATGGTAAGAGGCACTAATAAGGATCATTATACTCACCTTAGTGGGGCAGTCTTGAGGATTTTCATCCAGGAAATGGAATAATGACCAGCATTCCAGACTATTACTCAGAGATTAGCCCAATGGGTGGGGGAAGGGGAGAGTGAGGCTGAAAGGGTACCTTTAACCCCAGAGTGGCAGGAAGTTCCAGCAAAAATACTGTCACTCTATCGCAGTCTTGCTCAAACTAAAGCACAGCAGGAAGATCAAGCAAACCAAAGGAGAATTAGAGGCACTCACAAAGGGAGGTGCCTTGGGATTAATGGACTCTTTAATTTTCGAATTTCCTGAGGTTTATGGCTAATTAGACCCCTTAGCCGCACTGTTATGTGATCAAATTTCAGTAGAGTTCAGTAAACAGCTGAAGGTGGAAGATGGCCCTGAAGTCACACTGGGCCCTAAGGACTGCAGACAAGGCCCACAGCACTTGCTTCCAGCCTTGATGGCACTAATTAGGGACCTCTAATTCCCCAAACAGTGGCTCGGGGCTCTCCAGGGGCTTGTGCAACCCGCCGTGGGCACTGGGGGAGCTCACTCCTACAACTTGACTCAGGAGTTCGTGCCTGGCACAAGCGAGTGCACAGTTGGGGAGATGACACTGCGTGCCACCAGCAAACGTGTATGGCCAAAAATCTTCAACCTCGTTCATCTACACAAAACACAGAGCACTATTTATTGCTAATTAAACACAAAATTAGGGGGAATGACACCCAGGCTGACCAGGAAGCAACGAGCCGACACTGACACTGCTGGTAGCATCTGACCAGGTGACACTCTGGGGAGACAACTGGACAGACTTGTCAAGAGCTTTGAAAATGCTCCCACTCTGGCACAGTATCACTCCTGGGAGACCCTCCTACGAAAGAGTCCAAACAGGGAAAAACTTCATGAAGGACCAGAGGCACTGAAACACAGCTGGATTGCAGGTCCGGAAGCCGCTGGCATCTCAGCCACCCAGGAACGACGCTTCCCAGGACCTCTCAGGAGTGTGGACAAAGTATTAGGCAGCACTTTCTCAGAGCAGCTTTGGGCTCAAAGCAAAGGTGAAGAGAAGGCAGGAAAGCCTGCCTATCACTCCCAGCCCGAGGTGCAGAGCCTCCTCCACTGGCCCTGGAATGGGCCTTGGTCTAAGTGACGAGCCCTCTGGACGTGCTGTGACCTTTAGGGTTGCTCAGTCACAGGCTGGGGGTCCGGGAAAATGTATGAGGACATGTACCCACCACACAGTGTCCACAGAGGTCCCTCTGCCCCAATACTCCCCTGCCTCTCCTAGGCCTCGGAGACCTGGCCTTTCTACTGTCTCTACTGCTTGTTCTTTTCCAGAAGGTCACAGAGTTGGAACCCCAGACTGGATTCTTTCATTTAGTAATGCGCATTTAGCACTCAGCCACATCTTTCGTGGCTTTGCAGATCATTTCTTTTTAGTGCTGAATAATCCACTGTCTGGACATACCAGCTCATCCACTCACCTAGCTATCCTGGCTGCTTCCAACTTTCAGCAATTATGAAAAAGGCTACAACAACATTTGTGTGCTGGTTTTTCTGTGGACGTAAGTTTCAACTCCTGCCATCCACCAGCACAGCAACTTCTAGTCCAGACAGGGGAAAAAAGCGATCGAGGACTAGTGTGGGGAGCGGGGGGCACAAACTGAATCTCCAGGACACATCTGAAGGTCCAGCCGGGAATCCACCACAGGGGAGGGAGTGGCGGTTAATCATCTTAACTTTTCAAACCCATCTGTGCCTTGACAGTAATTGTTAACTTTATTATGGCCTCATTTCTAGAGTCTCTTTTTATGAAAATAAAAATATTTGCTTTGTATTTTTTTTTTTTTAAATCCTCAACTCCTTTCAGTGAAAACACCAGGGCGACGGTGCTGAAGGACAGGTAAGAGCACGCTCTGTCCAGAGACCCAGTCCCCACGGGGCTGCCTGTCTCGGCTCCCACCAGCAGAGCGTGAGGGCGCCTGCCGCCGCCACCCTCCTGGCACTTGGTGCTGGCCATGCTCTAGCTTTTGGCCATTGTCGTCATTGGGTCATATTAGTTTTTGAAAAGGAAGGTGTGGCCGTAACTAGTAGAAAACCACACGCCTATGAGAAATATAAAAGACATTTAAAAAGAAAGTGCCACAAGTGATTTTTACCGTCTATGGTCCAAACTTCCCACAATAAAACCTCATGAAGTTGAACCATGTGAAATTGCCAATTTTTACTATGTTTGGCCTATAAAAATGGTAATTTCTGATGGTTCGATGTACCAGCTTTATGATTAAAACAGGCTTTAATAACTTCATGTGTTTACAGTATTTGCCTTATCCTCTCCTGCCCAGTCTTCACCACAGAGAAACCTACATACAATCGGGCAAACAAGCTGATGGACTAGAAAGACCATCTTTACAATTCTGTAATCCAAGAAAGTGCAGAGAAATCCTCCCAGCAGGATGTAAATAGCTGCCGGTAAACACAGCCTGTGAAAGGCAGTTTCACAAACTCAAGCCCACTTCTGAGAGGCGCACTGCCCGGCCAGGCGGAGCCCGCGCTTCCCGCCACAAGCCCAAGGGCCGCACCTTCTCCAGGCCAGGAAAGCCAGAGGGTGGTCGCGCTGTGGGCTTCTGTGGGCAGGTGCAACAAGGAATGTCCTGTTCCCCAGGGCCCCTCACTGCACCACCCCCTCCCGAAGGTCTCCTCTGCTTCAACCAGAACCCGCTGCCAGGCCTGCATCTTTGAGGGTTCGTCTGCTCCCTTTTCTGGCTTCAGGATAATCCCATGAAGCTCCTTGATTGCCTGTGCCTGGGACATGGATCTGAAGGCCAGGAGGGAGCACCGAGGGAAAGGCAGGCTGAAGACTGGTGTGCAGAGGCAGAGCCATTTTTTAAAAATAGAAGCCATGCGTAGAGAACACCTAGACAATGTGTAATGTCAAACTCATAGCAGTATCTCTGGGGTGGAATTAAGGGACGGATTCACTTTCCACATTACACGTTTCTATATTGTTTAAACAAAGTATTAGTTCCTTAGGCAGAAAAATAGGGAATTATTTTTCAAAGAGAGGATCTGCTTTCACTCACTCCTTTCTCAAATTTCCAATCACCCTCACCAGCCCCCCAGTCCCTACTTCACAATCCCCATGAGGCAGAACCCACACTTGGGACAAAGCCTGTCATCTGTGCTTCCCTTCAGCCCGCCCACTGGCCCTTCAGGACAGGGGCATTTCCTGGAGGTGCAGAGGACCCGGCCTGCCAGGTGAGCGGCCTCACCATGCCCAGTCATGGCCCCTGATGCAAGCACTAGGGGAAGCTCCTTTTTCTTTTTTTAACCTGGCTGAACCTGAAGGTAAAACAGGAGTTTTCAATATTTAAGGAAACATCTATTTTTAAAGGGCCACTGTACAAAGATTTCACTGAAGATGAGCTTGGAAGAAGGTGACCAAAGAGGGAAGGTGAACCCTGCATTTAACAGGACACACAGCACCAGAATCTCCTACCCTCCTGGGCCTCAATGTTCTCGCCCATAACACCTCATCTCACTGGGTGAAAATGCTGTGTGCAGGTGAGATAACACACCAAAAATCTTGTAAATAAGTGCTACTGCTATTAAATACGTAATCATAAATACAAACACACAAGGAAGGACTTTAAAAAGCCCACCATTTAGAAAGTCCAAAACCCTCATTATAGATGGGGAAACTGAGACCCGAGGAGAGCAAGTTAGATAACCCGGACTATCCAACACAGCACTTGCCACGGTGGCTTGTAAGTAGCGCGCCCATTCAATGTGCTATATAAATATGAGTCCCTATGAAACAACACATTCACCTCATCTGCTTTAAAACATTTAAAGAGTGCTAAGCTTAAAAGGTATTCCCCATGGTTCCGATCTAGAATAAATGTATTCATTTAAGAAAATTTCTCAATGCGAGTCAACATTTACCTGAACCTCCACTATTCAATGCAGTAGCAACATGTGGTCATTCAAATTTAAGTTAATTATGATAAACTTAGATATTCAGTTCCTTGATACACTAGTCAGGCTGCAGGTGCTTCCGAGAAATGGGGTGGAGGCAGCAGACCACAGAGACAGAGCATCCGCACCACCATGGAAACAGGCAGCACAGCTGCCTGGAAGAGAGAAGACACCCCTAAGCAATGTCTAACTGGGTTGGTTTTGGTTTGCTAAGTCTTGTTGTCTGCTAATAACTCTACCTGGAGGAGGAAAAGATCTCAACCTTCCTTTTTCATGCAAATTTGCAAATACTTAACAAGCTTAATCTCCCTTAAAAAAAAAAAGTATATTGGGGTGTTAGGAGCCTAGAAGGCTAGGAGGCTGGGGACAGGTAAAAGTAAACATGACTTAAATGAGCAAACACCCACTAGCAAGCTGTCCTCCCACCTGGTGAGCTGATGGCTCTCCAGGACAGGGCAGCACGGTCTAGGCCTTGCTTGTGCACGGGACCTCCACAAAGCACCTACGGTTTTGCAACAGGATATGATGGGTGCACAAACTAATTTCCTTGACAACTTAATTCTGATTCGAAAAAGACTCACCTAAGTAAGCCCACCTAAGTAAGCCCAGGCCGGCCTCACATTCACCCCCTTCAATGGTCCAGAGAGCAAGAGATTTTGTTAGGTGACCAGGACACAGAAAGCAAGTCAGGAAAGAAACAGGGAGCAGCCACACCCACCTCCACCCCCTTCCTCTGTGGTCCCAGCAGGCCGGCAGCCCCTCCAGGAGCCAGGAAGGCCACTCAGCACCCTAAGCCCTTGGGATACCACGACACACGATCAAATTAAATCTTCAATATGAGCCGTCTCATCAGTCATGAGGCCCTTTCCAAAACCCAGGGTTAAAAAGTATCTGTATACTATTCTGGTGTCTATGTTAAAGATAAAAAGCCGGGGTAAGGGGGAGTAGGAGGGGAGCCACAGGCTGAAGCAAGAAAAAATTAAAGGAAAAGATGAAACAGAAAGCAAAGCGAGGATGGAAAAAGGGAGCGGAAGAACAGAGGTGTGGCAGGTGACTCAGCGCCCATACAGGAAGTGAGTCCCAAGGCCCAGGATGCCCCATGCCACCCTCCCTTCTCAGAGCTGACTCAGGTGGAGCCTAAGTCCTGGGTACCCCCCCACCCCAAAACTACTGTCAAGCTGGCCTTCCCTTCTTGCCCCTGCTTGAGCCAGTTGCAAATATGTAATGCATTTCCTTGCCTCCATGATTCAGAGGTAGTGATTAGACTTTGCTTTCCAGTTTGCTGCTTGCTTCCTTTAAACTCCCAAGACAGGAGACCAGAAGTCCCCCTTAAAGCCTCCCAGTGCACAAGGGCCCCAATTACCAGGGCTGTTTTGGTTTAAAGCACAATTCGGGCTCATGTAACACCTCATTATGCTTCCCCACATCTGTTTCAGCACCAGATCCTGGGCACTGAAACTGCAAACGCTGCAGGGCTGCAGGCCTCTCAAAGGACATGTCCACTCACCCCTGCAGTGCCCTGCAAGGACCCAAGTCCCGGGGGACACAAAGGGCCTTATGACAATGCCGGAGCAGTGCCACTCCAAAAGACAGGGGCACACGCCTGCCCCAAGATAGGAAAACGAGGGACTCCCCAAACACGCAAGTTCCACCAGACTTGGAGAAAGTCACTCGGTTACTAGAAAATGATGCATCAAACACTTATGGAAATGAAGCTTCCCTTACACCCTCTACCCAACAAAAGAAAAACCAAAATATGCAGAATTCTATAAAAACCGTTATTTGTAAAAGCGTCATTCCTGTAACCATCTCCACCTCACGGGGCAGGTACGCAGAGGTACACCAGGCCTGCTGGCACTACTGTTATAGGGCAACCCCGATATTGAACGGGTTGCCTGGCTGTGGGTCCTCACCCACACGCTTACAAGGGACTTATGAATACTCCACTACAGGCACACACAAAAGGTTAATAAAAGGTTTATTTACAAGGGAAAAGGAAATAAGGAAAATGTACAACTCAGGGAGAAAATAGGGAAATAAAGTCTTTAATGCGTCCTACCCGATCCGCCGACCTGGAAACCCAAAAAGCACTCTCCAAGCTGGCCGGACGCTGCGAGCTGGCGGAGAGTCAAAATGGGGGACCCCTCCAAAGCCCACATGTCTGACTTTATACCAACCTGGCTGCTTAACCCCACCCTCAGGTCCCAGCCACCTTCCCTTGGGTGGTGATGGGATTTGGAGTTCCCAGTGTCTTTGGCTTTGGCCTGGGGTGGGGGTGGAGTCCACAAAGCCTGTAAGGGATTAGCTTTAGGACAGCCTTCTCCCCCTAACACTACCACTACAGGGATGTACCAGTACAATGTCACCCCTAGGCATGCTCAGGGTCAGAACATGAGTTGCCGAACACACTCGTTCTACACAGCGCACACAAAAAGAAACCCCCTACTACGCAACAAGAGGGGAATCATTAAGCAAATTACAGTATTGACCAGTTGGCTGAAATAATAATCATTTAAAGTGTTTACAAAAAGTTTATAATACAAGGCAAGACATAAACCAGCAAACAATATGGACTCGATACAGGAGAAGCCTTGAGAACCTGAAGCTCCATGCCAAAGGTTAACAACAGCTGATGGCAGGGTAAGGTCACAGGTGATTTCTTTCTTTTCAGTATTTTTCAACTCTGACATGATGAACACATTACTTTTATAAGGAAAGGCAAAACACAAACGTTTGTTTGTTTGTTAAACAATACTATGAAATGCCAAGGCAGGGGAGGGATGGAGAAGGCTTCCTCCTAGGCTCCTGCCACGGCTGCCCGTGCTCAGGGAGATGGTCATGGACTCCCTCCCCCCGCTGCGAGCTCCTTAGGGCAGGGTGCTCCCTTCTTCCAGCTCTGTCCCGGCCCTGGCACAGCACAGGGCACACAGGAGGCCCGCGGCAGACAATGAGTAACGGAGAGGCCAACGGCCAGTACTGCTCAAGCAGAGAGGTCAGCTGCTCACCTGCATGGGGAGAGGTCAGGCTGCAGATTAGGTCATGGGAGGGGGCTGAAACCCACAAAGGTCCAATCAGAGCTGCCTCCAGACAGAGGGAGGCACCCTGCCTCCCTAACCGGGGAGTATCAAGCTCCCCCAATATTATATGTGCTGCCGAAGCGAGCACTCAAGCTCCCCCAATAAACTGAGGTTACTGTCCATCCCCCGACAACACCGTGCTCGTTTGCTGCTGAGTCTGGGCACACACTGCCTGCTGCAGCTGTGTCCACCCCTGTTGTCCCAGGGAACGAGTCTCGCATCTTGGCTCCAACAACGCTCCTCTTCCCTGGGATCCCAGCCTTGACTCCCCTCCACCAGACACCTGCACCCCCCCCCACCACCGTGACTACTATGCATGCCACAGGTTTTCCTCCCCCCAGGGGTGCTCTGTGGGTACAGAAACTGTCTTTCCACGCAGACCGTCAAATGTGTGGTTGGCCAGTAGGTGGGTAGACAGACGGGGAGGAGAGTGGGGTTCCAAAGTCAAGAGGTGACCTGGTGTTGAAGAGGGGAAGAGTGAGGCCCTGGAAGGTTCAGTGAGATGGACAGGGCAGAGGGAGGAAGGCAGGGGGCTCGCTGCCAGCGGGGCCCTGACACAGGAGAGAGCCGGTCACTGCTGATCACCAGATGGTTCAGGAGGCCACAGATGAGCATCCTGGACGTCAACCCTCACGTTTCAATGAGCACTTTTTAGTGAGACAAGTGCTACTGATTTTTCCATACATGGTAATGACAAAATTTCCCGCCTGAAGAAGTTCAAAAGTGCTCAATTTAAAGAAAAATTAATCAACGGTTCTGGCATGCGGCTGAAAATGGCAAAACCCATGAAGGATAACCACAGAACAGGACGGTTTTGCAGGAAAGCAGAGACCTCTCTCAACAGGGAGCCGGACTGAGGAAAAGCTTGCACGGCAGAGACGTGAGGCTAGTCAGAGGCCCGAGCGTGGACAGCCGGCCAGGTAGCTGCTCCTAAGACAGCATCGCGAGGACAGAGTGCGGGAGGAACGTGCGGAGGGAGAAGCACTTGCTCCCCCAGCCCGACAACCCCACGACTAAGTGTTTATCTTAAGGAAATGACACAAAGGGAAAGTTTGCACATGCGCACACACGCGTGTGTGTGTATGGTGACAGAGCAGAGGCAAGAGCTCCAGGACCACTGCCAGGGCAAGCAAAGGGCTGACGAACTGACACCACAGAGGAGTGTGTATTCTCACACAAACACTCCTTACGGGAGAGACCGGATCAGGATTCTGCTTTACTCATCAGCACAGACATTTTCCATGCGGTGACAGTCTTATACTTCCCATTTTAATGGCCGCATCCTACCCCACCGTAGTGGCCAGCCACTGGCCACTGCTGGACATGCACGATCTAGCACCTGCTTGCTGTGACAAGACTCCTGTGCACACCGCAACAAAACAGGACCTGCAGGTGGCAGGACCTGTCCCTCAATCTATCCTTTAACTCAGGGGTCTGGATGGGTCAACCCAGCTTCCATGAAGCTCTCCCACAAGCTCACAACAGAAAGCGTAGTATTCTTCACGCATCACTGGCAAAACAAGTTCAAAGTCAAGTTCTCAAAGGGGCCTAAGTTTATGCAGCAGAAAAGCGAGCAGCCACTCAAAGAGGGTGGAGTCTAGATTCTAGAGGGTGAGGCACAGGGCTCTAGTCCCAGGTGCCTAAGTGATGTACTGGGGGGGGTCTGGATGAGCCACAAAGTCCCTCGACACAGTGGAGGTTTAAATACAGAGGCTTTTAAGTCCCAGCAACAAGGTTCAACTTCTGGCTTTCCCGCTTATTAGCAATTTACACAAAGCTTCTACATTTGTATAAACTTTTTTTTTTTAAGATTTATTTATTTATGCATACAAGACCTGGGGGATAGGCCAGAGGTATGGGGAGCGGTGTGAGGGGATTCACCACAGAGTGGGGAACAGAACAGGAAGACTGACTGAAATACACTGCTGAGGGGAGCAGCAGGCGAGACAGGAGAGGTCTGCTGTGCCATGTGGATTGCTCCCTGGCCGGGGATCAAACTCGTGCTTGCAGTAACTGCGGATGGCTTCATAGGTTGTGTCTTAACACCCTTGCGCCACCAAGGAGGCCCTACATTTGTATAAACTTATAATCGATAGAAAGTCCTATATTCACAGGACCCCATGCTTAGGATTCTGGGAACTAAACAGGACAACGCATGTGAAGTGCTGAGAAAGCGTGCATCTCAGATGCTAAGCCAGCCTTCCCTTATTTAGCTGCGTCCACTGAGTGCTTCAGCTGGTTTGGAATCTGGCTGTACTTGTTGCAATACACACTCCATCACCCGAGGCTCGAAAATCAATGTCTTCCTTTCCTCAGAGATTCTGGCAGGTAAAAGAATTCAACCCAGAAGGTCATCAGTCCAGCTGATGCCTCACGAAGATGCTGGGTTAGAAGTCAAGCTTACAAAGCACCCAGAGCTCACCACGCCAGCCCCGCCCCTCATTTATGTGTCTGTGTTCGGCCAGTGAGTCATGTGACAGGAGGGCCCTTCCTCGAGGCCATGACAACCAGTCCTTGTCTGTTGTTTCAATGCTCCCTCAACAATCAATATGATAATGGGAATCAAAATACAAGCAAGATCCTGGGGAAAATTCCCAGGTTGTTCCTCTGTCCTCCATCTGGAGTTCAGCAAGCCCCGGAACCACAGTCCAGCAACATGAGGGAAGCCAACCAAGCCAGAGTGGTGGCAGACAGAGAACTCTCGCTTGAGATTAGAAAATCAAACGACTCTGGAAGAAGTGGACGGAAGGGGAAATCAGGGAATGTGAAGACGGGTCCTATTTCCCAGGAGCCTCACCTAACACCAAGGATGATGGAAGTAACAGAGGCTGTCAGGACCTGACGATGCAGAGCCCCTCCAATCACGTGGGTGCCATGCCCCCTGACACCCCTAGTCTGGCTAGGAGCTCTCTGGGGTCAGGAACCTCTTTATACCTCGACTTGGACTACTTCATTTTCTGCTGATCGTCCAGGCAGGCAGCCAGCTCTGGCCCTCCTTGGGCCCTCCTCCGGCCCTAGCCCCACCCCACACTGCTGGCCATAGGGACGGGCCACCGCCTGGCTGTGCGGAGCAGAGGGACACGGGGCAAGGAGAAATAAGGCAACACAGGACTCAGGGCCTCAAAAGTGATGCTAGACCCTGCCCATGGGGGAGAGGGGACCGTGTGGGAAATGAGGATCCCTTTCAAATGAAGAACTGCACCCGCTGCCATCTCACTCCTGTGCAACTAACCCGTAGTACACTCTGGGCTGCAAAAAATATTAAAAACCACTAAACAACACTTGTAGACACCATCGACATCAACACTTTCCCTTTCCACATGGAAAGGACATCCTTGGGCCAACCTCCAGTGTGTTCCTAGGGCCAAAACCTGGAGTCAAGAGGACAGAGCTAAAAGGCTGCTTCTGTCCCTCCCCAGCTGTGTGACCTTGCAGAAGACACCTCCTGGCCCTACAGACCTCCATGTCCATACCTGCAAGTGGAGTGGGGGTACGCAGGGCTACGGCAAAGGCCACACGAGACAGTGTCCGCAGGGCCCAGCACACAGTGCTGGCCAGCGCTAGTCCTCTTGCTGGGCAAACCCTCTCAGGAAACCTGCAGAGACCTGCTCAGCTTAACGGAGTGGCACCCCAGCAAGCCTTGGAAGCTGGGGAATCAGGGGCCTTCCTGTGATCATCTCGCCTGCATTTTGTATTTACAAATGTGTATTAGAGCACTCAACATTACAGAGCTCCTTTCTGCACAGAGATTTTCAGATTCAATTGTCTTCTTCCCCCTGAAAGGATGCTAATTTACATGACAAATGATGAAATTCCTATAGATAATAGGGAGCCTGAAATCCCAGGCCTAAGCTACAACCATCCCCTGGTCACTCTTACTCAGTCCTCTCAACTCCCTGTGAAGAGGAGGCCACGTCCACCTTGCTGATGAGAAAGCGAGACGACGAGTTCAAACTCACAAGCAGTGCCAATGCCAAGTGTGTTTCCTTCTGCTACACTATAACAAGCTGCCTTTCCACAACTGGTACTTCCCCCATTTTCCTTTCTCTTGCTTCTTTTTTATACCTTCTTTTTTATACCCTCACACCGTACTTTTCATATACATAAATAAATGAATACTTTTTAAAAACCCAATATTCTACATGCTTAAAATCAAACACAAGTCCTCAAAGTAAAAGCCCCGAGGCAGTAAAGTCTTGCAGTTCCCAAGTGCAACACCAGCTAGTGGAAGCTGAGTGCACCCATAAAAACCTACAGAAATGGAGAAAATAGATCCAAAAATAAGCAGGGGAGGGGGCTCACTGATTAGCACAAAGACCCTGGTACCAAAGGTAACCAGCCCTCCTGGGTGGGCCACTCATGCCCAGAGAAAAAAAACAAATTAAGCCATTTTCCAAAGAAAGACTCATTATAACCTGGAACAAAAGCACCATTTCAACCAACTTGCTCACAGAGGGGCAGATACAAGGTCTGCTCGGCTGTAAACAACAAGGTTTCCACTAAGCTATGGGAGAAGCAGCCTCTGCGGTGAAATGAAACATCTAAACTCTTCCCAACATGAAGCCAAGGGATTTCCAGCCTTTCCTTTGGGGGAGGGGGGTCACATCACCCCAACGGTGTTACTACTACTACCAGTGTCAACAATTATCACGTTACGTAAGTCGGCCTTTACTCATAAACTCATTAAATCCTCACAAAAACCATCAGAGGGCCTCCCCAGTGGCGCAGCGGGTTAAGCACCGCACTGCGAAGCTGTCCACAGCCTCTGCAGTGCGGGTTCGATCCCAGCCAGCTGGTGAGAATCCCACATGGCATGGCAGAGCTCTCCTGTTGCGCCTGCTGCTCCCCTCAGCAGTATATTTCTGTAGTCTGCCTGTTCTGCTCCCCGCTCTGTCTCTGGTGAATCCTCTCACCCTCCGTGCCTCTGGCCTGTACCCCGGCTCTTATATAAAAATAAATAAATCCTGAGCCTCCCCGGTGGCTCAGCGGTTAAGCTCTGGGTTGCGAAGCTGCCTGCAGAATCTGCAGTGCCGGTTCGTTCCCCGGCCACCGAGTGAGGGTCCCACATGGCGCGCAGACCTCTCCTGCCGCCCGCTGCTCCCCTCAGCAGTGTACTTCGGTCCTTCTGCCTGCTCTGCTCCCCGCTCTGGTGAATTCTCTCACCCTCCCGTGCTTCTGACTGTACCCAGTGCTTGTATAAATAAATAAATCGTTATAAATAAATAAATCTTTAAAAAAAAAGAAGAAAATCAGAAATAGATACTTTCATTCCCACCACTCCAGAGACACAGAGACTGAGGCAGACAAGACTGCAGGACTGGACCCGACACCAAGGCTGCCTGGGGCCCTCCCAGAGCTCCCAGTGTGGCCAGGCACGTGGCTTTGGGCCAAGAGCACAGCCCACCACATGCAGAGCCCATGGCGAGTCAGCGCAGTTGGGGTCACTGTCCCACCACCACCACCACTACCCCCCCATCCTCTGTCTTCAGTGGCGGGAGCAGCTGACCCAACCACAGGCAGATGCGCTCAGCCCCTTCCGTCCTTCCTGCCTGAGGAAACGCCAGAGATTCAGGAGAAGCCGGGTTTAGCCACTGACGCGCTTTCAGAGACGGATCTGGACACTGCTGGGAACCCGCACGCTGGGATGGCCTGCCCAGCGCTGGTCTCTTTAGGTTGAACCACACAAAGTGCTAACATTTCTAACCTAGAAAAACAGCGATTTGACAAGGCTCAAGGTAGTGAGGGGAGAGGACGTACATTTCAAGACCAACAGGACGCTCACTCACTGCACACACCACAACAGCGGCCATGTGATGTCGCTGCAGCACTCACAGCATCCCCACGCCTCCCTGCTCAAGAGAAAAAAGCCAAACTTGTCGGTGTTGTGAGGACAACCAATTCGACCTGCTCAAGGTCATACAACTATCAAGACAGGCCAGTGTGTTCTTCCCCCCAGAAACCCTGAAACTATGGGGGAAGGCCAAGGCGCCGCCGAGGCTGTGCCAGCCAGCAGCTCTCAGCGAGGGTTATCACAAGGCCCTGTGCACGCAAAGAACAGGCTGCCCGGGACAGCAGCAGGCAGGGCAGGCTGACACTCCAAGGTTCAGCCGGCATCTTTCTAAAAACAGACACCCGTTCAGAAAGTTCCATCTGCTTTCATTTCAACAACTTGAACCAAGACAACTTCTAACTTCTAAACTAAACCCAGACTTCCTCAGCCCCGCCACTGGACCTACAGCTGCACCCTCTTGCCTAGCTTCCCCATCTTGGTATGGTAAGTCCCTGCAGGGCAGCAGAACTGAACCAGCCTGAACTGGATCTGAATGTTAGCTCTGCCACCAGCACACAGGGGCCTGAGGCCGTGGAGCATCCCTTTCCTCATCTGCAGGACAAGGGAGCAGACCCACAGGGCTGGGGAGATGGACAGCATCAGGGGCAGCTCCTGTGAGCGGAAGAGTGTAGAAGAAGGAAGGCGCAACTGTGGAGACTAGCAGCACCCAGGAGAGACCACGAGTGGGTAACCTTTGAACAAAGACTGCCATTCCCCCTTCCACGAGCAAGCGAATGCACACCAGAGGTCTCCAATCTCAGGACTACAAGGGGCCCACAAGTCCCTAATGGCTGAAAGAGATTCTAAGACAGAGCAGTCAGCAGGAGGCAACACCAGGAGGCGAGGACACCAAAGCCCCTAAACCAGCAGGGCCTGGTCACTACCCCATCTGCGTCTACACCTGCACCCCTCATGGAAAGCTCCCTAACTGGTGGGATCACACCCCAACCTGGAGGTCACCAGGCAAGACAAGCCCCATAGCGCAGCAAAGCACTGGTAAAATCAGCCACGGATGAGGCAGAAAAATTCAAGAGAGGCTCTATCAGTGGCCACAGGGCCCTAAAATTAGACTCTTTACCAGGAGTGTGTGCAGGATAAAAGCTGTGCCTCTCAGTTTCTAAGCCCAAACCCCTGGGCAGAAAGCCTGGGCCTGTGAAAGCAGACACACCCCCTCAGAGCCAAAGCCTTATAAAGGACAAGCCTGTAGCCACCTCAGAGGTGGGGCAGCCAGGCTTGACCTCTCCCTCCAGGCGTCCAGGTGCACCTGAGAAGGCAGGAGTGGGCTCTGGGTGCCACCAGGAAAGGCTCCATTCCAAGGCGGGGCGGCATACTAGTCACTTACCCAGCAGAAAGACGAGGTGCAGAAGCAGCTTTTCATAACCCTAATATTTTATTTAAAGACTTTTCACTCGGTAATTACAAAGCATCCTGACTCAATCTTCTTATAGAAACTCGAGACAGCAAGTCCACATGATGTTGAGCAACAAAACGGAGTCCAAGCAGATCCTAACTCAGGAAGCTGCTGCTGGATTCGGGGAGAGAAGCAGCAGTGGGTCTGGGGGAGGTGCCCGGGTGGCAAGTACTTCGAAGCCAGAACACACTGGATGGGAAGCCATTAAGGCTGCTAGCAGACTGAGCAAGGGAGTCCATCTCTTGGGGTCTCAAGAGAGCAGGGGACACCCTGCCTTCCCAGCTGGCTGCAGAGGTAAGTGAAACGCCATCTATCAACCCTCCGCGGGAATAATCACATGACGGCCCGACTGCTGGCCCCGCTGCATGTTACAAAGTGCCTGACAAGGTCCACACTTTTCACATGTCAACTCACTTCGGTCTCCCAATGATCCCTCCCGGCAGGTGGTTGGTAACACCAGGGCTCCGGCCTTGGAAGAAACCAGCCAGGAAATGTATCGTTTGACAGCTGTAGACAGAGGCTCCTGTTCACAGGTTCCCAGAGAAGTTTAAAGGGGGGTGGGGGGGTAGGAACAGGAGGCGGCAGGGTCAAGGCTTGGGCAGCAGCCCCCATCTGCTCATTCTAGGGACTTCTGCCACTGATGCCTGAATTCATCAGAATCCCAGGTTTATCTGTTTCCACCTGCCCCCTCCATGTAACCTTAAGACTCCCTTCTAACAGGTCCACTGCGGGCTCAGCGAGAGGCCCCGTGAAGAATAACCTGATGGAAAAAACACCGGAGGCAGCTGTGCCTGGTGTCCAGAGAGCTCAGGCCTCAGTTTCCTCGTCTGCGTAATGAGGGTAACATGAGAATTGGCCTCACAGGATGGCTTGGGGTATGAAAAGGAGCTCCTGCTATTGTCACAGTCGCCCTGCCCGCTCACGTGTACCCTCAGCAGACTGGCGGTACTGGCTGTCTGTCTGCCCAAGGCCCAACGCCGTGCAGGCTGAGTGGCGCCTGGAGCTCAGTGCCACTTGCAGATACCAAACGGCTGGACGGGTGTTGGAGGGACTAACCACAAGGAAATCCCTGCTCGGCGTTCAAAGGATATCAAGGCTTTGCAGATACTACTATCTAGGATTTAAACTACCAGAAATAGCTGTCAGGTCAGTGACAACCCATCCCACCAGGAGGTGTAAAGTGCAGTGCTCTGGGGACAGAGCGGGCCTCTCTTCCCCAGAGAGGGTCAATCACATCTCGCCCTGCCCTCCCACCTTTATCTTTCCCAGCCCCCCCACCCCCCGCCCCGTCCTTTCCACACCAATAGCTGCACTGCAGTCGCGGCCACCAGAATCTCAGAGCTGAAGCCTGGGAAAGCCTCCCTCCCCTCTCTTCCATCTCCTGAATGCGCTGCGCACACCACAGACAGATGACTCTTCCTACAACACCGCTACTCTGCCAGCCTCCTCAAATTTCTACCTGCCCTGTCAAAAATGTATCTGGCTCCAGGCTGCCCCAGGTCAAATGCAAACTCCTTAGCTTAGCCACTCAGGCGCTCCACACCTCACACGGGACTCGCTCTTCCCACGCCAGGCTTGGTCCCTGAACTCACAAGACCAACCCTATGCCTGACCTTGCTTTAGTTCAGGCCCCTACCTGGAATGGCCTGTCCTTGATGGCACCCCCCAACCTCTCTGCCTGGGCAAGGCTTCCCCTTGCTATCTTATTAACTGGGTGGTCTGCAGCCAAGCAGGGTGGGCAGACAGGGCCCTCGTCAGTCATTTCCATTACTACTTCTGGCTGCATGTACCTTTCTGGACTCATCTCGCCTCCCTTCTGGATGAAAGGACAGGGATCATGGCTTCTGTAGTATGCAGAATCAGACACATAATAATCACAGTTACCACCTACTGTGTACCAAGCACTGATTAAATACATTACAAATTGCCTTCTCCCAGAATGCCTATAACACCAGCCAAGCGCCCCTAAGGTCACCTACTAGTGGCAGAGACAGGACTCCAACCCAGAACTGCCCAACTCCAAAGCCAAGTTCTGCGGAGCAGGTGGCAAACAAAAAAAAAACCTCCGCTCTCACAACCCTTTCACACAGTGTTTATGAAGCACCTACTAAGC
The DNA here is from genome assembly GCF_964194135.1 of Talpa europaea. NCBI lineage: Eukaryota > Metazoa > Chordata > Mammalia > Eulipotyphla > Talpidae > Talpa > Talpa europaea. The sequence goes on from NC_140076.1 coordinate 10,406,714, forward strand.
ACCAGGCAGCCAGTACAAGGTACAGGGCAATTAACAGGAATCAAACAGACAAGGCCCCTTCTCCCTCAGAGCTCACAGGCTCTGACCCCAGTCCTGCCCTTCCTCCTCTAAGCCTGGGAGAGTGCAAGGACCCCCAGTTCACACAGGGCTCCACCAGGCACGGAGGCCTTTGGACCCGAGATGCAACATCAGGTATTATGTGGCGCCCAACGCTCCAAGAGCCTTTAGGAGCCTTGTCTTTCCCCGGGCATGGAGAGCCTAAGGCTCTATTAGGAAAGTTCTTTATTCAAGGCACTGCCCAAAGGCAAGCAGACTTCCAGCAAGCCTTCAGCAAGCAGTATGAGCAATGAAGTCTCAAGGACAGATTACAGACTCACCACCTAACCCACTGCACCTCTCCTGTGACAGGGTGATAGTAAGGTAGTTAGTATTTACACAATTAGGAAGTGCTGTTCAAAACATTCGCACATACTGTCTCACTTAATCCTCACAAGAGCCTGATGAGGAGGCACTGTTACTATCCCAAGGAAGTCGGGCTCCCAAGCCCTAACATACTCTGCGCAGACTCCCTTCGAAGGCGGAACCTCCCTGTTCGGGCTGTAAAGAGGAGGGTTCAGCAGGCTAACGCACCTAGCAAGGTACATGGCTGGTGCCCTATTAATGTTAAGTCTGAACCCCCTTACTGAAAGGTTACTCTGTAAAAGCCTAGGTTGAAAATGCCACTGTTCTATCTGGTTCAAGCGTGGGTTATTCTGCAACTACATCCTCTGAGCTGTCTCCCCCTCTCACGGGTGGGATGCACTACAAGGAGAAGCAGGACGAGGGTCCATACTCTGGGGTCCTGCTGCTCCCTGACAGTGAGTATCTGGCACAGGGGTCAGGTGGACCCGGGTCTGAGGACCACACCATCGCTCACGCCCTTCGGGTTCCTGGAAGTTGAACAGGGAAATGGGACAAAACCCAAGGGACGCTTCCCCATCACAGCAGCTCCTGTCAGGGGTGGCCCCCCAGGCTAGGGCAGGATTCCCACCGCACCGCCAGGTTTCATTCCTGGGGTAGCGAGCTTGTGCACTACAGGGCAACAGACTGTGCGTGCACGCAGTTCCCTCCACAGCGACGGCAGAGACAAGGGCAGCACACTTCGCAGCTCTGGGGGGGATGCCTGGCACAAGCCCCAACTTTCTCTTGTCTCCTGCCACAGCTCACGCCAATATGTCTGCAGTTACATTAGGCATGGCTTTTCCTCCTCAAACTTTAGGGAAAGTGGTATGTCGTGCCCTCCCCCAAACACCATAAGGTGAAGGGCATGGACCCTGCTCTGTCTTGCTCATCCTTGCAACCTCGGCACACAAAGCAGCAGAGGGCACTAAACACACACAGGGCACTGCTTCCCGTCTGCCTGATGGCAGCAGTTCATAGCCCGGGTAGCAGGAGTCTCAATGGTCCATGCACCTGCCCTGCCTCAGTTCCCTTTGCTGTCAGTCATCTGTCCTCTTCCCTCCCCCATGGGATGTAAAAGAAGCATAAGACCTTTGAGTAATAATTAGATATATCTGCTTTCAGGGCTTCCCCGGTGGCACAGTGAGTTGAGCGCAGCGCTGTGAAGCTGCCCGCAGCCTCTGCAGCATGGGTTGCAGTCCTGGCCAGCCAGGGAGCTATCCACATGGCGTGGCAGACCTCTCCTGTCTCACCTGCTGCTCCCCTCAGCAGTGTATTTCGGTCCATCTGTATTTCGGTCCCCACTATGTCTCTGGTGAATCCTCTCACCCTCCCATGCCTCTGGCCTGTACCCCAGTTCTTGTATAAAAATAAATAAATCTTTAAAAAAAATAGATATATCTGCTTTCAAAGTTCTGGCTTATCGCCTTCACCAAGTTATCAATTGTTGGCTACCTTTTTCCAGAGCTTTCCACCAGAGAAGACAGCTGGACCGGAAGGAAGGAAAAGCTGTATACATACCTAGGGTCTGAGCTGAGCTACCTACCTCATCCACCCCAGGAGGCCAGTCAAGACACACTATGTCAAATACACAGTTTCACCTTGTAACAATATGACAACTTCCATCAGCCCCAGCAGGGCAAAACCATCTGTGAGCTGGGGAGGCGCCTGGAGGGGGTGATGGGGAGGTGCCCGGGGAGGCTCCGGGGAGGGTGATAGGGAGGCTCTGGGTCCCTTCGCTGTCACATGGACACCATCTAGAACCAGATTCCAGCTCCCAGTTGAAGGCAATCTGTTAGAAGGCAGCATTTACACATAGGGCAGGACTGTTACCTGCTATGGGAATGCAAATAAATTCCATTCGCCTATGCATTTTTTAACTAATGCCAACAAAAATCCTGGATTTTACTCCAAATTCAAAAGGATTTAAGATTCTCAAGTCACTATTCTTTCCACGATAACAGTTTCTCTACCATCACACACATTGAAAACAATAACCACAGGGTTCTCGACTCATCTATCAATGACACTACCCACACCACCACCTTTCCAACTGTTCTACACTGACTTACCAGAGTCTTCAAGTGGGAAGCAAATTTAATAAGTGCTCAGAAATTATATGTAAGCTTAGGAGAGACTAAGAACAAGGTATTGAGAAAACGAGGATGATACTCAAGCAGCTAAGTTCATGGGCATAGACGCCCCGGAAAGAGAGTCCTGCAAGCCACTTCCACTCAGTGTCAGGTGCAGTTCCAGGCCAAGGGTACAGATGTGAAAGCTAAGCCAAAGCCCAGCCCTCCAAGAGCTCACCTGCAGGCCCTACTCCCTGTGAAACAAGGTCCCCATCAAAGGACCCTGCACAGAAGTGACAGACAATAAACGCTACTCCTCCCTTGCCATCTCCAGGTACCCCATTATAATGTTTGTAAAGTAGTGCCATTTACATCTTCCAACATGTAAGCAGTCCGAGACAAAGTTTAGAGTCTTTTGGATGTGCTTCCACTAACTGAGCAGTACCCAGAGCCTCGGCTGCTTCACCTGTAAAATGGGAGCAACCACCTCTAAAGGGCTCTGTGTGGATTAAATGAACCCGCACAGGTGAAGCACACAGCACAGTGCCTGCAGAAGCGCTGCCCCTTCCCTTTTACCCCTTCCACAGTCCTTTAAAAAAAAAAAAAAAGACCCAAGTACAGGACCCCGGGGAAGCCCTGTGCCATCATGCCCTCCTTCTTCCCATCACATCTGGAGAATCAGGCACCCAGAGCAAGAAGCCCCTCCTACCCCGCTCCCATCCTCCCCTGCTTTTGCCCTGAGAGGTATTTATAAAACTTCAGTCCACTTTTGAAGTCCAAACTACCCAGCAGTCGTTCTTCTCCACCCAGGCCTGGGGCAGAGCCACACCCCTGCAGCCAGTTTCCCTGCTGTGATGCTATGGAGAAGTCCAGTAACTTGAATACAGCATGAGCCACTTTTTAAAATCAATATACAGGAAGGCATCAAGAAAAAAAACCTAACCAATCTGAATTAGTCACCCCAGTTCAGCAGGGACATCCTTGCACTGAACAGGGAACCGAGATCATCACAACCCTTCAGGGCCCAAAGTCCAAGCAACCATCTGCCTGCCTGGGCGGAGGAGCAGGTGGGCCCCTGTCAGTCCACTCTGCTCGGCCCCTAAGAGGTAGATGCCCCCGGCCCTTCCACCCTGCGCGCTGGGCCTGCAATCCGGGGTGTTTCAAAGGGAGGAAAGCTCACGTAGTGCGGGGCCTCGGTGAAACCTCGGGCCAGTGGAGGCCCGGAGCCGCGCCTTCATCACCAAAACAAACACACGCACGGAGGAGCTCGCTCTCTCCCTCGGCCAGGCTCACCTGATCAGGGGCACCGCCATAATCAGCAGTTCCAACCCTCACGAGCTGACAGTTCAGGGGGAACGGGAGACTGCGCCTGGTGGGGTGCATCGTGTCCAGGCCATAAGTTGCACTCGGGGCCTGCAGGTCCCCCCAAAGGGCGGAGGCCGCACAAGGGCGATTGTGCGTTCATCCCAGTCGTGGCCGCGGCCCCACCCTGCTCCGTCCCCTCCGCCTCCGCCTGCCACCCCGCAGACGCCCGCAAGCGCCGCACCCGGGGCCGCACACCGGCGCCCGCCTCCCCCCGCCGCTCCCGGCGCTTCCAGGAGGGGCGCCCGCACGGGGACCACACGGCCCGGGAAGCGCCGCCCGGACTTGGCAGCGCCGCTCAGGCTGGCCCCGGCGAACGGGTCGGGGGCAGGGGCTGGGGGAGGCCCAGGCCCGGGACAGACGGACCGACGAAGGCGAAGGCCGCGCCAGGAGCGGTGAGAAGTGCGGGGAAGGGGGTCCTGGGGTGCAGGGGGTCACGGCAGGGGATGCCCAGGCTAGAAGCAAGGAGGGAAGCCCGGGCTGGGGCCCCGGGGACGGCGGAGACAAACCTAGAGGGGCCGCCGGGGGAGGGCGGGGGTCGCGCGGGGCAGGACGGCGCCGCGCCGGCCGTGGGGAGGGGGGCCCAGCTCGGGCCGGGACGGGAACCCGGCCCAGCCCGCGGCGGAGACGGGGGCGCGCCGGGCCACGGGAGGGCGACGGGGCCCGCGCCCGGCTCTCGGGAGGGGGTGCCTGGTGTGGACGCGGGTCTCCGGGCGGGCTGTGGGGGGCACTGGCCGGCCCGAAGGCGGGCACGGGGGGCGGCGCGCCCGGCGCCAGGGTGGGGGCCGGGGACGGGCAGGGTCGCTGCCAGCCGAGCCCGCGGCCCCGACCCTCCCGGGCGCGCGGGGCGGGCGTCCGCCCGGGTCCGAGCCCAGCCCCTCCCCCACCCCGGGAAACCCACCCTCCCCGGCGGGGGGCGGCGGGGGCGGGGGCGCGCTCCGGGGGCGGCCCGCGGCCGGGGGAGGGCGGCGGCGGCCTTTACCATGGCGGCGGCGGCGCGGTCCGGCTCCCGGCGTCTGTGGCTCTCCCCCCGCAGCAGGGCCGGCGCTTCCACTTCCCCGGGTGCCCAGGAGTGAACATCCGGGTCAGCGCCCCCCCCGCCGGCCGCCGCCACCTTCTTCCCCGCCCCGCCGGCCGGGCCCGCCCCCGCGCCGCCCGCCCGCGGCCAATGAGCGCGCGGGGCCGCGGCGATCGCCAAGTATGGAGCGCGGCGCGGGGGGCGGGCGCCGGCGGGGGGCGGGGCGGGCCGCGCGCGGGCGGGGCGGGCCCGGGCCGGGGTCCGGCTCGGGGCTCGGACTCCGGGGCAGGCGGACGGGGGCGGCCGGGGTCTCGGGGCGGCAGCACCCCCACCTCCGGCTGGGGGGCGCGAGGAGGGCGGGGCGGGGCGGGGCGGGGCGGGCGGGGGGAGCGCCCGCGGCCTGTGAGGCGGGATGCGGAAGGCGCCGGCGCCGGGAGGCCCGCCCGGGCATGCCCCGCCCCGCCCCGCCCCGCCCCGCCCCCTCCCGCGGCGGACCCGGAACTGGCGCGGCCGCCCGGCCCGCGAGCCCGCCGGGCGCCCCCACCTGAGCGGGCGCCCCCACCTGAGCGGGCGCCCCCGGCGGCGCGTGCACGTGGAGCAGGTGGCCCCCCCGAGCCCGACCCCTGAAAGGAGGGCCTCGGGCTCCCCCGCTCTTCGAGCCCCTGCTAGGACCAGGCTTTGTTTAGGCGCCGAAGGCGTGAGCTAGGCAGAAAGATGCCCTCGTGGCTACCTGCTGCAGGTAAAGCTGTGAGGACGACACAGGTAGAGGCTTGAAAACTGGGGTCAATAAATGATGCTGTGTTTCCCGGTGAGCGACGGAGGGCCCGCCCATTTGCCCCTTGGGGCTGCCGCACTCCACAGAGTGACTCAGAAATTCTTTTTTTTTTTTTTTTCCATTTCATTCACCCGGTAGTCGTTGAGCTTGGGCTAGAAGGCTGGAGACCCGGAACGCTATTCCTGCTAATATACCACCTTCCCTTCCTAGTGGGCCCCTCTTTTGTGGGAATCACATCAGAGATGGTAACCTGTGAGGCGCGGCATCAATGGCAGGCGTGGTCGCCACAAGCCAGGCCAGGTCCCCAGCCCTGCCCTCCCGGAGTCCGTCGTCGAGTAAAAGCTGCCTCCGGCGTAAAAAGTGATTCAGGTAAGTCCGGACGGCAAGAATGATTCACACCTGTATTACAGGAATTTAGAGACAGGAGTGGCGCTTAGGTGTCCTTGCACTTCTAAGTGTAGAAAGCGCACCTACTGTGTGCCAAGCGCTGTTGGAGACTCTAAGAGCGGGGATCCAGACAGCCCAGGCCGAACCCTTGGAGGGCAGGTGGACTGCTACTAAGTGCAGTGCTGGGAGGTGGTTATGTTAGGGGGAACAGGATGTCCTAAAGCTAATCCCATACAGGCTTTGTGGACGCCACCCCCACCCCAGGCCAAAGCCAAAGACACTGGGAACTCCAAATCCCATCACCACCCAAGGGAAGGTGGCTGGGACCTGAGGGTGGGGTTAAGCAGCCAGGTGAGTATAAAGACAGACATGTGGGCTTTGGAGGGGGTCCCCCATTTTGGCTCTTCGCCAGCTCGCAGCGACAGGCCAGCTCGGAGAGTGCCTTTGGGTTTCCAGGTGAGCAGATCAGGTAGGACGCATTAAAGACTTTATTTCCCTATTTTCTCCCTGAGTTGTACATTTTCCTTATTTCCTTTTACCTTGTAAATAAACCTTTTATGAACCTTTTGTGTGTGCCTGTCGTGGAGTATTCATAAGTCCCTTTTAACTGTGCGGGTGAGGACCCACAGCCAGGAACCCGTTCAGTATCGGGGCTGTCCTACAACAGTTAGAGGCAGAGGAAGTCAGAGGGAGGACATCCGCAGACAGGTTAGCAAAAATGGGCTGGAATTTGGAGGGTGGCCAGGAATGGACTTACTTAGTGACTTTTGATCAGAAGGGACCACAACGAACAGCGAGGGCACAGACCCTATGGGGACAATCTGTTGTGTGTTCTGGAGACCTAGACTGAGCAAGGTGGGGTGATTGGAGAGTTGGGCGTGGAAGAGCTGCAGAGCAGTGATGAAATGGTTTGAGCTTTCCAGGGATCAGGAGGCTGCTGTGTTCTGAATGAACTGTAGGGGGACTAGGGCCATTGGAAAGATATTTCTGTACTCAAGGCGTTTTATTTATTTATTTATTTATTCATTTATTTATTTATTTCCTCTGTGATGGACACTGTTAAGCTCTTTACAAATGGTGTTTCATGTCATGCTCATAACTCAGTGTCACACTGCAGAGGTGTAGCGTAGATGGCTTCCACCAGCAGCAGCAAGGGGGGGGGCAAGGAGAAATCCTACATGGGAGCAAATCCAAATATAGCAAATCCTATATTTGCTGATGGGCTGGTGGTGGACTTAGGAAGGAGACAAGGATGATGCTAAGCTTTTAGTTTGATCAACACTAGAAGGATTTCCTGTTGGTTGATTTTGGAACATTGCTGAAGTGGGGTTTTTTTTGTTTGTTTGTTTTTGGGGGCTTTTTAGGGGGCTGGAGGTGGTAAGAGTCAGTTTGGGATAAGTTCTGTTGGAGATGCCAGAGAAGTCGTCAGATACAAAGTCTGGAATTGGAGGAGGAAGTTAGCACTAGTGATAAATATGTGAGAACTGTCCGCTACAAAGTTATATTGAAAGGAACTTGAAAGCACAAGTAACTCAGGGAGCCAATGAAGAGAGAAGAGGTCAATCAGATAAAGAGGAACCAGCAAGGAGACTGAGGAGTCTAAACCTCTGATGGCTTCCCTTCCTTTTCTGAGATTTCTGTTGTAGGACCCCTTCTTTTCTGGATCTGGGTGCTCAGAGGTCTGATCTGGGTCACTAAGGATCCTCAGCATGTAGAACATAACAGGTGCTCAGTGAAAGGAGTGAAAAGGAAAGCAGTATCAACCTCGTAGGACTATTGTGGGACTAAGCAAACCCAGAAGAAAAAAGTAATGGCTTTTTCTAATTGAGTCTTACTACTATTTCTAAGCTCTTGTATTATCATTTCCTCTTCATAGTCCTTTGAACTGGGAACTTCTTGGATTCCAGCTTATAGAAGAGGAAGTTGAGGCTTTGATGAAATGACTCTTCTAAGGTCACAGATAATTAGTGGATGAATCCGTTCTCACTTTGAGTTCCTGTGTAGGAAAGTGCTTTGTATGTGGCCAGAGAGGATGCTACTATATCCCAGCACATAGTATGGCAGCTTATACGTAGTAAGTGCCTATAACTGTTTGAAGCACGGTGGGAGGGCAGCCACAAGTTAAATAATATCACCTCAGGAAAGAAGCAAACTTGAGCACCTCAGAGAAATGGCTTTCCACTATACTCTGAATTTTTGTGCCCAGAAGCTGCCCAGAAATGTGGTTTCTATCATTCCTTCTTCAGTTAAGCCCCCCAGCTAGTACTGTAGGGTTAGTAAATGCACAATTATCCCAGGAGGCTGGGGCTTGCTTAGCTCCTAAATCACCTCTGATTTAACAGGCCTGAGCCTGCTTCCTGAGTTGGGGATCTCCAGGGATTACTAACGATGGTGTTAGATGTTTTACTGTGTCTTTGGAGATACAAGAGAACCCTAGAATTAGCCAGTGTTTAATCCTTTGCTACACTGAATTTAACAGACAAGGGGTTTCCATCTCCCCATCTTTCAGCTCTGCTGTCACTGCTAGGGTATCTTGGGGTGTACACACACCTCTCTTTTGTACAACGTAGCCCTTTCTCATTCGCAGACATTTCGTTTGAGTGGACCAGCTCCAGAGAAGAGGGCCCCAATGGGCTGAACTCAAAGTAGGACCTTAGCCATAGTCTTTGGTTTGGGGATGGGCCCTTGACCTTGACAGTGCTTTCTGCGGAACACCAATCTGGATAAACTCTGCATGATGGGGGTGAGCCATCAAGTGAGTTTGGGAAGTCCTGTAAACTATTCCCTCTTAGGGGATTCTACTTCTCGGGAACCTTACTCCTCAATTATCCCGTCTCTCCCAAAATTGTTCAACTGCTCCCCCTAAACTGGATGATTGCTGTGGCTTTAAACATGCTGAAATGTCTCACATCTGAGGTGTTTTTTTTTTTTTTTTAATAAAAGCCCACACCACTCCCACACTCCCTCCAGCCTTCCGCCCACCTCCTGCCTTGTGCAGCTCTGGCGTTGCCTTTCCTCTCTCCATTTCCTGACTTCCCATTCTGTCCATCACTCCTCTCCTGAAATGACCCCAGGGTAACCCATACCTTCATGTCAAAGAAGACACCATTGGCCACTTCCTTCCTCTTGAAGCACCTCTTCCGTTGGCGTATGTGACATCACATGATGCCAAGCCTTCATCCCACCTCTGTTACTACTTCTTGGGGTCCTTTGCAGATTCCATCTCTTCTACACCATTCAGTGATGGGGGTCCTCAAAGCTCCTTTGAGGCCTTGCCTCTCCCTTTGTGCTTGCTCCTTAGCTGATCTCATCCCTGTTCATGGTTTCAGTTTCCAGCAGGCCTCACCATGAGCCCACCCCGGAGCTAGCGGGGAGAGGGACCTGGTCACGGGGGTGGGGGAGTCAGCCTACTGTTACCAAGAGGAGGAGAAAGGGACATTGACAAGTAGAAACAGAAACAGATGGTCACTCCAGGCTTACATTCTGGGTAAGCTCATGTAAATGAGTGAAAAGGCTCCTGTTGGGTCCCAGAAATTTCTCATGATTGGAACCCTAAGCAGGACTGTATACAGACGGGGGGGGGGGGGATGCTGATTTCCTTTGAAGACAGAACACTGTGTGGTTTGTAGAGGAGGCAGCCCCGGCTAGACAGCTTAGATCAACTTTTCCCACCCCTCAGCATCTTGAAAGAACATGTAGCGAGAAGGGGGGGAGGCAGACAGGCCACTAGCAAACCACTTCTTTCTATTACATCCCCAAGTCTTCATTGCCAAGAGGATACTTTAGTCTGAGGTTAGACACCATCATCTCAGGGCTTTTGTTTTTGTTTTTCTAATAAGTACCTGGAAGAACTCACAGCTGCCTTCTGCTGGACCAGAAGTATCTGTATCCTGACCATCTGCAGCATCTTGTTCAGAATTCTAGAAAGGCCTCTCACATGCAGCCCAGCTGTTGTAGTTTTTATATGCATATTTGGAAGAATTTGTGTTTAGTTTATGAAGCTGGCCAGCCAGCCGCCCACCAGGTTTGGGACAGCCTTTACAATGTGTCTAAGGCTGATCCTTCAAACTTCGCAGAATCAGCACCTCCTCCTCCTCCAGGCAGTATGCTCTGATAAACTCTTCCAAAGCTGAGTGTGAGGCCTCCTGCTCTGTGTTCCCATGGAAACCCTGTACTTAGTGCACATTATTGAAACACCTATTCACATGTAATTTGCCTCTGCTGCTCTGGGCAGGGACTATGAGTCCTGTCATTAGCAATTAGTACAGAGCCCAGGCCACCATAGTCTGTGAATGAAACCTGTCAAGTGGGAGCCTGAGAAACTCCAAGTGCAGCCATCCTCAGCTCCTCCTAAGATCTCATCCCTCACTCCAATGAGACATTGCAATGTTCTAAGTGAAGCTAAACCAGATGCAGAACTGACATAGGAGCTGAAAAAGTGGCAGCAATTAGAAAACAGTCTAGTGCAAAACTGGAATAAAAGATCAGAGCAATGGAGCAGTTGGAAATGTTTAAAAATGCCACTCACAATCACACCAAAGAGAACATGAAATATTTAAGGACACATTTAATAAAAGATGTGCAAATCCTGTATATTCTGAAAACTAGAAAATACCGCTAAGAGAAATGAAAGTTCTAAGGAAATAGATGTACCCTAATCAAGGATTGGAAAACTATTAAGATATTCATTCTCCTCCAAATGATCTATACATTCAAGGCAATCCAAATCAAAATCCCAGGAAATTTTTTTTTCTTTTTTGTGGAAATGTAACAAGTTGATCTTTTAGTATATGGAGAGGGTAGGAGTGGAGAGCAAAGTGGGGCAGGGCCCAGTGGACTGTGGTAGAGGATTATTGGTGGGCATGGTGTGGTAACATACATCTAAAGAGGTGCAAACCTCTACCTCTAAATCACAGTGTTGTAAACCAATGTCACCTCAATAAAAACAATACAATTAAACAATAAAATAAAATGTATATAAAATGCAAATAGCCTAGAATACCAAAAAAGGAAGAAAAAATTCTATACAACCTGATTTCAAGACTTACTATAAAGCTTCAGAAATACATTGGCATTAACATACGAGTAGATACAGATCAATGAAACAGTATAGTCAAGAAATAGACCCAAATGTATATAATCAAATGATTTTGAACAAAGATGCCAATGTAATTCAAGGGAAGAATGGTGTTTTCAACAAATGGTGCTGGAACACCCAAAGATTCATTTAGAAAAAAATGAATCCTGATCCTTACCTCAAACCATACATCAACATTCCCTCAAAATGGAACATAGACTTAAATATGAAAACTAAAACATGGGCCTCCCGGTGGCGCAAGGGGTTAAAGCACCGCACTAGGAAGCAATCCACAGCCTCTGCAGCACCCAGCCGGCCAGGGAGAAACCCACATCGCGCTGCAGACCTCTCCTGACTCATCCTCCGCTCCCCTCAGCAGTGTACTTCAGTGAATCTGCCTGTTCTGTTCCCCACTCTGTCTCTGGTGAGTCCTCTCACCCCCCTACACCTCTGGCCTGTACTCCAGCTCTTTTATGCATAAATAAATCTTAAAAAAAAAAAACTAAAACATAAAACTTCTAGAAGAAAACATGAGAGAAAATTTCACAACAGTAAGAAGGCAAAGATTTCTTAGGACATAAAAAGCACTAGCTAAGAACTTTTGTCTATGCAATGTGAAATTCTCTCCTATGAGGAAAAACTGATAAATTGAGTAAAATAAATAAATTTTACTTTTCCAAAGGCACCATTTAAGAAAAGGATTCCAGGGCCACATAAAGCATTAAGTTCTCATAGGACTTTAAAATGTTTTGAAAGGAAATGGTATTCTCTCAACTACATAAATTTCAATTCTTTTAAGTAAACACAATCAGATTTTTTTTTGTTCAAGTGAACCAATGAGCTCACAGCACAAGAGGACTTCTGTTAATCTTATTCCCTAGATTCAGGCTAAACCGAGAGGCCCCTTCACCTAAGACATCAATGTCATTGTACTTGGGCTCCAGATTTGGGCCAAAATAAAGGAAGCAGAGGTCAAAGGCAGAGGAGTGATGGCAAATATCTGCTCTACCAGATAAATCATCTGAGAGTGGAGAGAAATCATGACCAAGTCTGAAGGCAAGCAGATGGGGAACAAAATGCAAAAGGGAAGAGGGGAGATCATGCCGGGGCAGGGTGATTCTGCACGGAGCCCCAAAGCCCCACAGTGATGGGGTGCGTTTCTAATATTCACAGGTGCTGCCTGCTTGACAGCTTAAAACTGCCACATGGGATTAGACATAACTTCAGCTAAAATCCTGTAGGGTCTGGCCTAAGCTCTCACTGTCCGATACCATCACCTGGTACCGGTGCGGTTCTGCTGGCCTTTCTCTTGATGACCCATTGGTTCTCTACTGCCCACACTCTGTGATTGCTGCAGGTAAGTAGCACTGTCAGGCACCATTCTCCTATTTCCCCTCCCTGGACATGTCTGTATTTCCCAGTCTCCCTTGAGTTAGGCTGTGATCATATGAATGGGTTTGACCGATGGAATGGAGGAGGAGGTGACATGTACTTCCTCAAGGGATGCCCACAAAATACCACTGCCCTATTGTCTCTCTCTCTCTCTCTCTCTCTCCCTTCCTCTCCGCCTCCTTCCCTCCTGGCTGGGTCCAACAGAGGACTCCAGATTGGGCGAAGCCAGTTTCACCTTCCGTGAGAGTCTACTAAAAACATCCAGTCCGACTACGTCTTCTTAGGGAGAAAATAGCCTTAGTAAGCCACTAACCATTGAGGATCGTTTGTTTCAGCAGTTAGTCTGACCTCACTGCTACAGGTCTGAAGAGCCCCTCTTGATAGCTTGCTATACAGGAGCTGTTTAGGGTGGTTGATTTGAGCAGAATCTCCATAACGTATAAAGGCTCCACAGATAGTTCAAGGCAGAGTGAGTCGGTCAGGCTGGACAAAGATCACATACTACTTAGATGATGAACTGGGATTAGAATGGACACCAGTCCGATCCCAAACCCTATGCTTTTTTCACTTCACATTACCCTAAACAAAGAGGTATTTAGATGTTTTGAGTGATGATCGTCATGATCATAGGCTCTGGAGTTCTGTGTAATTTTCTCTCTGGTACATTTATGCTATCTGTGATTTACTGTAGAACTTCTACCACTTCCACAAACCAGTGAGGTTGAATATAATGACACCCTGTAATCCTCATTTTTATATCAACATCATCCCCAAGTGCTCAAAGAGTGTAGTTAAAATGATTATCATTTTCTCCAGCCTCCAACCTAAATGTTTACCAGTCTGGTAAAGGATTTTTGGGGCCAGCCCTTAAATGTGTATTTCTCCCTTCTCCAACCATTTCTCCATATCTCAGCCATGCCAGATATAAATTAGACGCCACACCACTCCTAGCTGAATATTGTGTCTTCTTTCTCCCTGTCATGTTGAAAAGTGACTGAACCACTATATCCTAACCTCCTTATCTGTAAAAATGGGAATGTGGTACCAATCAAATACAATTGTTGTGAGATTTAAATAAGAATAAACTGATGGTATCTAATATGCCATTTCTTTTCATGGACAGTCCCCCTTCCTGGCCCCAACAATCTTCATTCTTGTTGTCAAATCTCAAATGATTCCTGGTATTTTATAAATGCATCTCCCAGTTTTTTATGTTGTCCATCGGTTTTATACCTGGTTATGTCAGCCTTGTAAATCTTTGACCTTAAACTTCAAATAGGCAGAAAACCTGTGGTGGTTGATTATGTATCAGTCCCAATATCTTACATCTTACTCCTTCATAATCTTCCAAGCATGATAAATCATTGAGCACTTCCTATCTTGTGAGCTTTATATGTAGGACCCCTGGAATAAGACACCCATGAGGACGATCAGAGAAGTGATTGTAAGAGGAGTAGCAGTGTATTATCACCAAAAATTACATTTTAGGGCCTCCCCGTTGGCGCAGCAGTTGAGCGTTGGGTTGCGGAGCTGCCCGCAGCCTCTGCAGCGCCGGTTCGATCCCCGACCACCAGAGGAGGGTCCCACATGGCGCGCAGACCTCTCCTGCTGCCCGCTGCTCCACTCAGCAGTGTACTTCGGTCCATCTGCCTGTTCTGCTCCCTGCTCTGGCTCTGGTGAATTCTCTCACCCTCCCGCGCTTCTGACTGTACCCAGTGCTTGTATAAATAAATAAATATTTTTTTAAAAAAGAAATTACATTTTAAACATCTGACTACAAAAGTACATGCTCATTGTAGAAAAATAGATAAAAGCAGGCTCCCCCCCAAAAAAATGCCCAGGAAATCATCACTGTTTGGTTTTTTGGACCTACCCTAATCTTTTTTCTATTGCACATCTATATATGTTTTACAAAAATGAAATCATACTGTGTACATATTTTTGCAACTTGCTTTTTTCCTGCCTATGAATATGTTGCCTGTTATTGAAGATTCTCCTGTGGCATTTTTTGTTAGCAGCTTGGTATCCATTTATAAAGAGATAATTTTTTGAAGGCAACCCACTAATGTACCGTGAAGCTACTTTCAATTTTTCACCATTATTAGCCGTGAACATCTCTGGTTGTATTCCTCTGCTCACATCTCTCATTTTCTTGGAACCCACAAGTAGAATTTTGGGTCACAGGAAAAGCCATTTGTCAAGATTTTCCCCACCCAAATAGGCCAAATTTCCTATTAGAAGAATTATGCCAATTCACAATCCCACCAGCAAGTGTATAAGAATGCTATAACAAAGGCTGTGGGCCAAGACGATGATTATGAAAAAAAAAAAAAATAATCAAGATGTGTTTGCTGAAGGCTAACCCCACGCCAGCTGTGTTTATTTGGTGGCCCCCATAGCCATCTTCCTTGGAACAAACACTGAAGTTTCTTTACAGTCATTTATTTAGTACCTCTCTCAGTGCCCTGAAATTCTGACCCAAGGTTTATCTGAAGGAAAGGAGATTTCTGGTAAATACGGTTTCTACTTGGAAACCCAGCCCGAGCACTTGCAGGGTGGACCAGTTCTGTGGCTTCGACTGCTGGGACTCAATTAAAAAGGCTGTGGCCAATCTGGAGCTGAGAATATAAGTGCTTATGAGAAAGGAAAGAGCCAGTTTGGGGTGAAAAAGTCATGTTCTGAGGTACAAAAGAAAAGCCAACAACAACCCAAGGGTTTCATTTGACCTGCTCTGATAATATCACTATGGTGATGGTCTCCATAAACAGTTGCAAAATAGCAAGATGAAAAGGAACCAGCAAGTTCCACCCAGGCGATCTGGAGTTATTTTAGGGATCAAGGCAATGTCATCTGGGGTAAATATGGAATGCAAAAATCTGTTCTTTTAATAAGCATCCCCATCTTTTGTGAGACCGAACAAAGGGCTGGCAAATCAGTCATTTGTGCTGAAAGATCACTGACCCAGCGTCTTCGGGGCTGAGGAGGAAGTGCAGCCAAAAGAATGGAAATCGTGGTTAATAACAGATGCTGGATGATTCTCACACCCTTGGCCTCTGAGTCTCTGCTGAGCCTGTTGTGGAGTCCAGGGGTGGAACAAGGGTGATGTCCTGGGGAGGGGTTGGCCTGGTTCAGAGGCTGGGATCTGGACCCCAGAGAACTGGGCTTGGTTGTCTGCCCCTGACCTTGATTCCTGGGCCAGAGGGGGTGGAGGGAAGCATCTTCAAGGCCACAATCTGTCTCTAGGGCATCACCATCTGCCACTCCTATCCTCATGCTATTCTCTTTGAACCCCTGACTCACTGAGCCCCAGCTCCAAAAGCAGAACTAGCTATTTTTTGCAGCAAGAAAAAAAAGTAAGGCAATACACTTGCTGAACTCCTTCCTGACCCTGAAACTCTTACTCTTTGCGCTTAACTCCTTGCTCTTCCTTATTCGCTTTGCTTCCTTCTCTTCCAGGCCGCTGATCTGCAAGCTCTCAAACGAAAACCCTCAAGGGAAAGGCTGTTCTGTAGCCACAGAGACTGGAATATTGCCTGGCACACACAGAAGGTTCTCCATAAGAGTCAGCTGCTGGGAACTGACTCCAAAATCAGTCAGTTCTTACCCTAAAGTGGGCGTTTCTCCAGCAGGTCTGAGACAAGCACTATCTGCTCATTCACTCATTCAACAGATATTATTGAGCACTTACTAGGAACCCGAATTTCTGCTACTAACTGGAGCTACAGGCATGAACAAGATCCCAGAATCCTACCCATGAGCTTACATCCTGCAGCCCCTAAGACCTGAGTGTGAATATAACGAGCATCTTCTCACACTGCCTTCTCACATTGCACATAAAATCACACTCACTCCCTTTCTCTGTTTAATTTTTCTTCCCAACACTCATCATCACAGTGCATATTATAAATTTATTTGGTTTTGGTTTATCTGTCAGTCTTCCCACACAAAAACATATCCTCTTTGAGGATAATTTGTCTATGGTGGTCACTGCCAAGTTTCCAGCACCCTACTAACACACAGTAGGTGCTCAACAAATATAGGCCAGATCCATTTGTTCAATGAACTTTGCGATCCTCCAGAATTTTCTAGCAGAAATGTTCTGGGAATGAACTGAGACCTTCAGAGGATCATAACAAGTTACAACTGTGTAGAACTTGACAGTTTACAAAGCAGTGAGGGACTCTGGGGTGAGCATGGGCCTTCACTCCAGAGCCCTGCTTTCTCCTTGAATTTAGGGACTCTGGGGACTATTGTAACATGGGTGTGACTCACCCAACCTGGGACTTTGAACAGCCGAGGCACCCCATGCCTCGGCTTCTCATTTCTGTGTGGACATTTTTTTTTTTAAGATTTATTTATTTATGCATACAAGACCTGGGGTATAGGCCAGAGGTGTGTGGGGGGTGAGAGGATTCACCAGAGACAAAGTGGGGAGCAGAACATGCAGATTGACTGAAGTACACTGCTGAGGGGAGCAACGGGCAAGTCAGGAGAGGTCTGCTGCGCCATGTGGGTTGCTCCCTGGCGGGCCGGGGATCGAACTCGTGCTGCAGTGGCTGCGGATAGCTTCATGGGTTTGTGTCTTAACCCCTTGTGCCACCAGGGAGGCCCCCGTGTGGACATTTTTACTGTACCATTAACTGATGAGGAAAACAGAGCTCACAGAGGTGTAATAGTTTGCTCAGGGTAGCTCAGGTGAGACTCGAACCCCTGGCAGGGGGCAGAGTTCCAAATTCAGTACCGTATCTATTGCCCTGCAGCTGCCAGCTCTGGCAGGAAGCACATCTTATAAGTGCCTCCTAATTTTCCCTCCACCCTCACTTTGACCATCACCAGCTTTAGTGGGTCACACACACCCCCTTCCCAGTAGGAAGAGCAGATCCCTGGGGGTGGTATAGCTGGTTAGTAGGTGGAGGGACTCTCTCTCCCCTAGACCTTTTGCCTCCCCTACTTCTCTAATGCCTGAGGGGCTCTCCATGCTGCCCCCCTCCCCACACACACACCCTTGAGCATCCAAACTGATAGAGATTCGGGTCCAATTAGGTGGGGTGAGCCAGGAGACTTACTAACATAAACAATTAGGAATTCTCTCAATCAGGAGTTCTCAGAGCTACAAAGACTACCAGTCATTGAACTTCCTAAAAGCAATGAGAATTTTAGAATTATGATAGTGTTGTCATTTGTTGAGCATCTTCTCAGCCCCAGGCGGATGGGAGGCAACTTACAAATGTCCATTCTTGCAGAGGAAAGGCAGAGGTTATTCCTGTCTTACAGATGAAACAGTTGAAGCCCAGGGACATGATTTCATCAGAGCGTCTACTTCACCTACTAACCATATAGCTACTTGTGGAAAAGGACTAGGATTTAAACCCAAGTCTGTCTGCCTGCAAAGCTCATGCTCCTTCTATCACTCAAAAATAAGGGAGGGGGAGACCTGTGCACTAGGTTACCTGGAAGAAAATTGGAAACATCCTAAAAGATACAAAAATAGGGTGATTGTTGTATGAATGATAGTGCAGCCAGTAGGACATTTGGCAATTTTTTAAAATGATGCAAAGAATGTGACACAGAAGGGCCTCCCTGGTGGCACAAGGGGTTAAGTCTCAGCACTATGAAGCTATTGGCAGCCATTACAGCATGAGTTTGATCCCTGGCCAGAGAGGTGACCCACATGGCACAGCAGACCTCTCCTCTCTCACCTGCTGCTCCCCTCAACAGTGTATTTCAGTCAGCCTGCCTGTTCTGTTCCCCAATCTGTCTCTGGTGGGTCCTCTCACCCCCCGCACCTCTGGCCTGTACCCCAGTTCTTGTATGCATAAATAAATAAATCTTTAAAAAAATAAAAATAAAAAAATGACACAGAAAAGTGCCTATGATAAAAGAAAAATGTAGACTATAAAATGTATGTCCATGAAGATTGCAATTTATAGCTATGCATGTGAAGTATAAACACACACGTGTAGAAGACTGAAAGGAAATGGATAAATACGATCCTAAGGGTGTGGTGGGAAGTAAAGGGATTCTTTCTTCCTCTAGTTACAAATCTTTCTGCAACGTCAAATTACCTTGCAATTTACAAATTTAAAAATATTCTGTGACTGTCTTCTCAGAAATCCTGTCGCTTTGCACACAAACCAGCATGCATTATCTTCAGTTGCTAACAAGATAGATGACTTTCCTTTATTTAGCTGCTCGTCCAATCCTGGGCACCTGCCCACTTCCAAGTCCTTCCTGCACAAGCAAGTCTGGCCATTATTCTCACTCCAGTGTCTTTCTGCTAATGCCATGTATCCATGGACAGCTCCCCTGTCCAATATGGCCACAGCCACGTGCACCTATTTAAATGTAAATTAATTTAAATAAATAATTCAGCCCCTCCTTGAGTCTCACTCACATGCAATTAGCAGCTACTGAGTGGACAGCACAGCTATGGACTATTTCTGTGACAGTGGAAAGTTCTGCTAGCACCAATCTAGCATCTAGAGTGAACTTAAACTCTAGAGAAAGGATATGCCAGATACTTGTTATCAATGGACTGGCTGAACAATTATCTTTCCACCATTACTCTCTCATCCCCTTGATACTCTCCAGAGGGGTCAAGGGTCAGGGAGGTGTGGCTTTAGCAGACAGACAGGAAGTGGGTAGGAATAGGACCCAGGTGGTGCCTCCCCACTAAAAAGTTGGGTCCTGAAACTATAGCTATTTTAAAGTGCTTTGCAGAAAAAAGATTGATCAGGCAGGGTGAGAGAGTTGGTAAGCTCAATTATTGTTATGAATGTTATCAACAGAAGCGATTTATAGATGTCTAAGATGAGTCAAGCTCTGTGTTGAGAGAGAGAGAGAGAGAAAAGAAAAAGCAGATTTATTGAAATGCGCTGCTAAGAGAAGCAGTGGGCTAGTCGGGAGAGGACACTTGCTGCACAAGGTAAGATTTACCCCATTGTAGATTGATGGAATAAAGACAATAAGACTCAAAGAAATAACTTTGCCCAGCTTTATAAGCCAGAATCCTTATCTTCAGACACCAGAAATCATGTTCTTTCTATTCTACCAACATGTCTCCTGGGGAACTCCAAATCTCAAAGAAGGATTCTGATGGGCCCTTCTTGGGTAACAAACCTCTTCCGGGATGAATGTTCTGAAAGGAAAGCTTGGTGCACGATTGGCCAGACTTAGGTCGTCATCCACCCCAACAGGGACATGGACAAGGACATGCATCTCCTTGAGGGCAGGGAAAGGCAATTGCCAAACAGAAGGATGGAGCCACTGAAACAATTGCCAGCAGTGTCCCCCCAATGGTCCTCCCCACAAGCTGACCCCTTTAGTTTTTTTTTTTTTATTTTTAAATAGAGGCATGTTTATTTATTTATTTATTTTGTTTGTTTGTTTTGTTTACACATGCACTGGGTACAGCCAGAAGCACGGGAGGGTGAGAGAACCCACCAGAGCCAGAGCGGGGAGCAGAGCAGGCAGAAGGACCGGAGTACACTGCTGAGGGGAGCAGCAGGCGGCAGGAGAGGTCTGCGCGCCATGCGGGACCCTCCTCTGGTGGCCGGGGAGCAGCCGGGGATCGAACCAGCGCCGCAGAGGCCGCGGGCAGGTTCGCAACCCAGCGCTCAACCGCTGCGCCACTGGGGAGGCCCTGACCCCTTTAGTTTTCAAGTGATCTCAGTGAGAACAGTAACAACAACCCCATGTTTTGCAGGGTGCCCCAGTGCTGGACCCCAGCTTTTCCATGCATTGTAGTTGATCCTCACACTTGCTCGCATTCTACAATAAGTTTGGTAGAAATAGCAGCTCTTATTTCCTGGATGCTCAGTCTTGACCTTGCTAGGTTTTCTGTGATCTGTTTCCCACAGCTGGCCCACCCCTTGTTTTCTGCTCCAGACTATCTCAAGTCATCCACTTATTAAACATCAAATCCTTTACCCTGAAGCCTATACTCTCTCTTTGGGAGTTAAATGAATAAGACATTCACACACAGGATTATTCATTAGACTGGGCGCCAAGGGTCCAATTCTACATCAGAACTTAGTCTACGCAGTCCAGCTTGGGGACTGGACATTGACCAAGGCTGGACCGGATGCCCTCCAGAGAGCCCTGGGGAGCTGAGGGGTCTGCTTTTCAATGGTCAGGGGAGAAGGAGGAATGTTCCCGGCCATGGCTTCTCCTTGGATCGAATCCAGCCTGCACCAGAGTCACTTGGGGCCCAAATTGTCTAAGTAAACACTGATTCCTTGACGCACTTCCAAAATCAGGAACACAGCAACTGTTTGGTTTGAACAGGCTGTGCTCTGTAAACCACTGCCTAAATATCACCAGGGGCCCGTGTAAATATTTTAGCTACAGATTGGAAGAACACAACTTTTTTTTGGAAATCCCATCACTCCCTTGCAAGACTTAGAATGAATTATGTGCTGTCTCTGTTGTTAGACTTGAAATGAATTATGTGTTATTTTTATTTATTGGGAGGTCCAACGCTCTAATTTGATTATGAGCTTCTTAGATGTATCTCTGCTGGGAATATTAGGCTTGAGGAATGTCCAATAAATAACATGCCACTTTTTCCTGCCTGAGTTTGGAATAAAAGAAAGACACAGGAATCAAGAGATAGAGATAAAAGCAACATTTTATTACCAGCAAAACTGACTGTGAGAAGCTGGCATTAGGACATGATTAAGGGGACTTCCTTACCCTAGAATTAGTCAGACTAAGCCCTGGACTGGGGTGGGCCTGGGCCTCAAGGATGGAGTCTGGCCACGGAGGACTTGAAGCATGGAGGGACAGGAGGAAGTGTTCACCGCCAGACAGAAGGAGGGAGGGACACACTGAGCTGAGCATGCCCAATTCCTTCTCCCAAACCCCTCATATCATATCTTTATTCCTCGTGCTAGGGGAAATGATAAGGGGGATCAAGAGCAGCTGAGATGTTACTTTTTTAAAGAAAAAAAAGATTGATTTTTCTATGCATACAAGAACAGGTCAGAGGTACAGGGGGTGAGAGGATTCACCAGAGACAGAATAGGGAACAGAACATGCAGAAGGACTGAAATACACTGCTGAGGGGAGCAGCGGGCGAGTCAGGAGAGGTCTGCTGTGCCATGTGGGTCAGCTCCCTGGCTGAGGATCAAACTTGTGCTGCAGTGGCTGCGGGCAACTTCATGGTGGTGGCATTTAACCCCTTGTGCCACCAGGGAGGCCTCATGAGATGTTACTTTAATGACCCTCCTGCCCCATGGAGACAGGAAGCCAGAGGAAGAGAGACCCCTGAGGCAAAGTAAGGGCCTGGTCAACGACCTCGGACACAGTCTCTTAGCAAAGAAGACAACCGCTGGAATCCGAAAGCAGAACCGAATTTCAAAGAGAAAGTTTACTTGCGGACACACCACATCGGTAACACTTGGGCCACGTTTTAAGGAGAAAAAACAGGACCCGAGAGTATTGTTCCCATTGCCCCCACTAACGTCGTCTGGAGAGAAGGCTCCAGCACCCCCTTCTTGACATTGGGAGATAAGGCCTGGGTAGCTGACCCAGCAGAGCCTCAAGTGGAGATCAGCATCATGGATTTCCAACCAGCACCCAAGTCCTCTCTCGTTAGGTGGCAGGACGAGATTCTCAGGGGCCATTCGCTCTGTTTCTTCCCATTCTCTACCCTGGAAGGACAGGCGAAGGCTGATCTTTTAACATATAACATCCCCAGGATCTACAAGAACCCATTAATGCTGGCAAGAGAAATAGGTCCCCCCTCCTTTTTATTTTTTTAAAAGATTTATTTATGTAAGCATACAAGAGCTGGGGCACAGGCCAGATGTGTAGGAGGGTGAGAGGATTCACCAGAGACAGAGTGGGGAGCAGAACAAGCAGACTGACTGAAATACACTGCTGAGGGGAGCAGTGGGGGAGACAGGAGAGGTCCGCTGTGCCATGTGAGTTGCTCCCTGGCAGACCAGGGATCGAACTCATGCTGCAGAGTCTGAAGACCGCTTCATAGTGCTGTGCCCAACCCCCTGCACCACCAGTGAGGCCCAGAAATACGTCCCTTTGACCTCAGTCTCAGGGGTTGTGATTAGAAGGTGTCAGAGACCCTGGCTGGGTGGGGGCAGAGAAGGGAGGAACAAAAGGGTAGAAAATGAAAGAGAGGCAAAATGGGCAGGAGGTACCCATGCAGAGAGTGCAAATTCCGTTTTCTTGCAGCACAGCGTAGATGAAACAGTGTGGACCAGGCAGCTCAGCCCCGCCTTCAGGGTGGCATCTCGGGCAGAGCACCTGGCTGTCCTGCTTGTGGTTCCCACTTGTAAAATACAGGATTAGATTGCAACAGAGACAGTCAACCACTGTTCAATTTAATGACATTTTACAAGGCAAATGAACAAATGAAACCGGTAACATCAGAGCATCTCGGTTAGAGGTGAGGACAGGGGCCTGGCCTTTCCCCAAGTCATTCTTTTCTAAATTTAACAAACATTTATGTTGCATTTACTTTATGCTCAGTTCTTTTCTAAGTGCCTTACAGGGGAGAATGTATTTATTGTTCATTTAAATCTTCCTTATTAGTCCTAAGACATAAGCATTGTTATGATCCACAATTTACATTAGGAAATTGAGGCCCAGAGAGGTTGAGTACCTTGCCAAAGTTCACTCAGCTAGTAAGTCACAGAGCCAAAACTCAACCCTAGACAATCCAGCTCCAGGATCCATATCCCTGTCTTCTCAGAGGCCGTGGCTCTAGGATAGGCTTGAAGCCACCAGGCTAGGTGACCCCTAAAATCCTTTTCCAGTCTGCAAATCTGTAATCCTAGAGTAAGTCTGCTTTGTTACTAGTAGACTTCCTCAAGGCAGAATTCTATTGTTCAGACCCCAGAATCCTTGTCCGGGCAGGATGGTATCAGGAGCCAGGGCATATCTTCAGACTCGAGACTCCAGAGACTCGGAGGAGTCTCAGGCATCCTCACCCACACACCAGGCCACTTCGGCTGAAGCACACTGACTTTCACTGCCCTATAACCCCAGGGGGAGCACATTTTCCTGACCTCAATTCAGGTTTCACAGTTAAATTGTACACATAATAAATTACTGCAGTATAAGAAATTTATTCGATCTTTATCCAGTCCCCCAGCACAGAACTCCTAAAACTTTCATCATTTCCTAAGTGACAATAGCAACTGTTACCTGAGTTGACTGAGCTATACCAGCCAAGCAAAGAATCCAAAGAGCAGAGGTGGGTACTCCCCGTTTATAGCAAGTGGTCATTTAAGTCAGAGGCCCAGCCTGCCCTTCGAGTGGGGAGGCTGGGTGGGCTTTTGGGATGGAGCCCTTAACCGGTGGGGTCTGTGCTAACTCAGGACATCCAGTCAGTGTCTATGAGAATTGGGGAGTGGCTTGGTGTGGAAAAACCCACAGCATTGGTGTTAGCAGTGTTGGTGTGAGTAGTGAGGAAGAAAAACTTTGGTTTCCTTTTACATATACTCATGAGGAAAAACATGGGAGAAGTGTTGGTAATGAGATTAGCCCAGAACCCTTACATGATGTAAATTATAGAGGCAGAAAGTGAGGCAGCGGGGGAGGCTGGGGGGAGGTGGGAGGGGCAGGGGGCAGGACTCATGTTCAGTGGCAGACTTGCTGTTCTGTTTGGGTCAGAACGTTCTGGAACTGGGAAAGTGGTGATTTCACACAGCAGCTTGGATATACTTAATGCCACTGAATTGTACACTAAAGAAATGGTTAAAACGGCGACATTTTATGTTATACAACTTTTAAAATATTTTTTAAAAGATTCTCCTGGGAAATGCACCATCTACTGACAGTATTTTACTCAGGGAAGAGATTTGTTGTAGCACAATCTCAGCTCTGGCTGTACTGCCTTTTATTCTCCCATCACAGCCTGAAGGTTGAGATTGCAGAGTTTACAGGCAGACACTCCTGGCCCTGCAGTTGGTAGCTATGAAACCAGAACATATTGCTTAAAAATATAAAGGTATCAACTATATTTATTGATTTATTGAGCATTTTCATTGATGGCAGGTACTGCACTCAACAATATACATTTCCTGTTTCATTTCATGCTCGTAATCACCACCTATGCCACAGTCTACCATTGCTCCTGCATTCCAGGGAAGGCACATGAAGCACAGAGAGGCAAAGCAACCTGGCCAAAGTCACACAGCAAGTAGGGGGAATCAGGAACCAGGTCCAGAGAGGGCCAATCTCTCCATGAGGCACAACGTGTGGGGCTCCTGATACTTTTAGGGGCCTACAAAGTTGTTTTAATGTTTGTTTATTTAAAATTTTAAAAATGAATATAATGGTAATAGTGAATATATAATACCAAATTCAGTATGGATTAGGTTTGTCTTCATTCCACAGAGTCCCCAAATACAATGTTTAATATTATTCATGGAAGAAAGGCTGATCGAGGCAAGAGTGTGTAGGGGCCATGCAATCAGGACCTCTAAGTTCAGATCCTCAACGCCATCATGGCTTACCAACTCTCCTAACCCCAGTAAACCCACTTTAAGACTATGGGGTCTCCGTCAACGCACTCTTTTTGTGCCTCAGTCTCCCTCTCTGTATAATGGGAATGAAAAAATGGCTGGACTCATGTCTGACGTGCGGATGCCCTGAACGTGCAGCCAACATTCAATAACACCTTAGCAACATGCCTGATGCTCAGAAAGGCCTCTGCAATGATTAGCTCCATCTGACCTCATTCCCGCATGCAGCAGCAGGGTCTGGAGCGTCCAGACCCCAGAGGGGCTGTCTCTGCAAGGGCCAGCTGGCTGACAGCCTCGGTGTAGCAACACCTCATCAGGCATGTTGGAATTCCACCGCATCTTCACAGCAGCCTCTAGAGAGAGTCTGATGTGTTCTTCAACCAACCAGGGGAGATCCATGCTTATAAAAGCTTCCAGGCCTCAGCGATAATTTCCCCCTTCCCACACCCCTCCCCAACCCCCTGGGCCCTTTTCCATCTTAGCTCAGTTTCTGCAGGAAGCAGGACAAAAAGGACTCCGCTTTAAGCAAGTGTAGAAGAAAGAGCGCAGACTTGAATTCACAGGAACTAGCTTTGCAGACCAACCCTGTCAAAACTGGGACAAGTCATTCAACCACTCTGAGTTTCAGAGCCCTCAGCTGGATAACAGGAAGACATAGTTGAATTAGGAATAATACCTGAGACTGTTACTACTGCGGTGTCATAGTAGAAGCATAAGGGTTAGAGGTCAGTTCTTCCATTCAAGTCATGTCTTTTACCCGCTGACAGCACATAGTCTCCTTCTCCAAGTCTAAGCTTCTCATTTATGCTGGGGAGGAATAATAGTACTCGCCTCAAAGGGTTATTGGGAGGATTAGATGAGATATTTAGAGGCAAGGCTTTTTGCAGCACTAAGCATGCAGTAAGTGCTCTTTAAAGATGAGCAATTGTCACTTTATTATAATTGTGTTTCTGCATGATCCCTATAGCGTAGAGTCCTGCTTCCCAACTGTACTCCATAGATGTTCGATGAACAGGTGAATGAATGAATGAGTCATGAATAAATTTGCCATCACTCTCAATCCAGGATTATTTTCTTCATGCCAACCCTCCCTCCACCTTACCTAAGGGCAGCAGGAATTTTAGCAGCCTCAAGACTTTCCATTGTCTTATTTCTTCTTGACAGGATGATGTGGTAGGACATACATCCACAATATTTTTTTGTTTGTTTAGAGAAAGAAAAAGTTTATTGAGGAGAAAAGGAACAGAAATAAAGTGGGACTCCCAGGCCTGTGGAACCAGGCCAGGGAGAACCAAGGGAGCCCCATCCACAATTTTGATACATCCCTCCAAAGGCAGACCCTAACCCCCTTCCTCTTGACTGCAAGCTAAGGTTAGTGACTCACTTCTAACAAATAAAGTGGAACTGACAGCATGGAATTTCTAAGACTAGGTACTAAAAGACACCCAGTCTTCCTTCTTGGTCTCTCTTAGATCATTCACTCATGAGGAAATCAGCTACCATGTCAAAGACGCACTCAAGCAGCTCAATGGAGGTATACATATTGAGGAACGGAGACTTCTTGCCAACAGCCAAGTCGAGCCTTCAGATGACTGAAGCCCCAACCAGCAAGTTGACTGCAACCTCATAAGAGACTGAGCAAGAACCACCCTGCTGAGCCACTCTAATTCCCTGACCCCTTGAGGCTGTGAGATCATCAGTATTGTCTTACACTCGTCTGCATGGGGATCATTTGTTATGCAGCGGTAGATAACTAATACACTTTGTATGAATATTATTGGCAAAAGTTCAACAAATGCTTTTCTGACAATACTTGGCTTATGAAGACTTCTGACTGCTCATTCTCCATATCGTTTTAATGCTCTTCAGAAGAACTGAATCTCACCCTTCACCTGGGACATTAGTATTATTAGGCCATGCATGCTAATTAATTAAGGACCTTGCCACTCCCCAGGAAATCAGGTGGGCTGTATCCTGACATTTGTTGCATGCTGACACCTAGGGATTGGTACCACTAGATTTCCAGCTGGGAAGACTCAGTGACATGCAGGCTCCCATCCAGTCAGTAGCTCATATTTGGAAGCATCATATTATCAAATTCATGAGGGCCCATCTCAGAGAGACTATTTCCTTACTGACAGCTTCTGTGCTGTTTTAACAGCAGCTAATCCTTTCACCTTCTTTGGAGACAACTTTAGAATCCTTTCCCTGGCTAGCCAAGTCTCAGCGTTCACTGGACAGAGCTCTCGTAGGCCGTTGCATCTGGGAAGTCTCTGCCTAATGTGGAAAAGAGACCCTGGAATGAGTGTCTGCGCCTGACTAGACTGAAGGCTCAGGGCTGGTAAATACAATGTAGCTCTTCTTTTCCTACTATGAGGACCTTAGTGATCAGGCTGTCTGAAGCCAAGGCCACTGGGGTTTATTGAGCACCTGCTATGTGCCAGTCACTGGAGAAAAGGCCAGGACACAAAGATGAGTAGACAAAGTCCTTGCCCTCAAGGAGCTCCTGCTGTTTGGGAAAATGGGCAAATCAACCAATAATGATAGTTCATACCAGCCGAATCTTTTCTTGGGGACAGAGAAGAGAGGCCAGACACAGGGATTGTGGAGGAGGCAGGATCAGCCATGAGTCAAGTAAAAGGGAAATAGCTCCTAGGTTGGGGACTTTGAAACAACGTGGATAGGTAGTATGCTAAGTGAAATAAGTCAGAGAAAGGTAAACACTGTGTGATTTCACTCATATGTAATAGTTAAAGAAACAAAACAAATGAATAAGCAAAATAAAACAAGATAAACTTTTTGATGAACAAGACAGTGCTTACCAGAAAGGATGCGGGCAGGGAGAGTTAAATAAATTGGGTAAAGGGAGTCACTTGTCTGGTGATGAATGGAAATTAGACTTTTGGTGGAGAATATAATATAGTATACACAGATGTGATTTCTACTGTTCTAGACCTGAAGCTTATATAGTGTTTTTTTTTTTAAGATTTATTTATTTATGTACACAAGAGCTGGGGTAAAGGCCAGAGTTGTGGGGGAGTAAGAGGATTCACCAGAGACAAAGTGGGGAACAGAACAGGCAGATCCACCGAAGTACACTGCTGAGGGGAGCAGCAGGTGAGAGAGGAAAGGTCTGCTGTGCCATGTGGGTTGCTCCCTGGCCGGCCGGGGATTGAACTCGTGCTGCAGAGGCTGAGGACAGTGTCATAGGTTGCATCTTAACCCTTGTGCTACCAGGAAGGCCCTGAAGCTTATATGGTGTTATAAGCAAATGTTACTTCTATAAAATCAACAAACAAAAGAAATACTCAGAGTAAAAAAAAAAAAAATGGAAGTGATTGATGATGTACTCTGCCAGTAAGAGGGACAAACACAAGAAGACAAGCAGCAGGAAATCATGGTTCCAGCCCAGGAAAAACTCCCGAGTTGATGGCAAAAGAGAGACTCGAAAAACCCAGTCTAGATGTGTAAAGGAGAGCAGAGGGCTCTGGGGATAAGATCTTCCCGAAAAAATGGAAATATTCATGCACTATCTACTCCATGAAACCAGGACCGTCTGCATAATTTGCAGGGCCCAGTGTCAAAGGGAAATGAAGAGGCAAAGCCTCTTGCTTAAAAATTAAGGGGGTCTCCCTGGTGGCCTAAGGTTTAAGTCTAGCGCTATCACTTCTAGGACCTGAATTTAATTCCTGGCCAGGGAGCTGACCCACATAGGGCACAGCAGACCTCTCCTGTCTCACCTGCTGTTCCCCTCAGCAGTGTATTTCAGTAAATCCTCATACTATGCTCCCTACTCTGTCTCTGATGAATCCTCTCACCCCCCACACCTCTGGCCTCGACCCCAGTTCTTCTACAAAAAAATAAAATAAAAATAAAAATTGTTAAGAATTTCAATCTTGGGCCTCTCTGGTGGAGCAAGGGTTTAAGATGCAACCTATAGAGCTATCCGCAGCCACTGCAGCACGAATTCGATCCCTGGCCAGGGAGCTACCTACATGGTGCAGCAGACCTCTCCTGTTGTGCCCTCCGCTCCCCTCAGCAGTGTATTTCAGTTGATCTGCCTGTTCTGTTCCCCACTCTGTCTCTGGTGAATCCTCTCACCCCCACACCTCTGGCCTGTACCCCAGTTCTTGTACACATAAATAAATAAGTCTTTAAAAAAAAAAAGGAATTTCAATCTCATTATAAGAAGCAAATTGGTTCCCACGCGTATGTGAGAAAGAGGGATGTTAGCTGAACCTGTGCTGGTAATCATTTCACAATATATGTAAATCAAGCCATCATGCTATAAGTCTGAAACTTACACAGTGATGCATGTCAAGTATTTCTCAATAAAACAGAAAAAGAAAGACAGTGAAAATAGAGCTCTAAAGTCAGTAGGTGGGCTCTTCTGAGAAGGTGGCCCCCTACTGCTCTGGAAGTCAAAGGCTCAGGAATTGGTTGGTGCCTGGCTATGACTGTGTAGAGAACAGTATAGCTGTTCTTACTTGCAAGCTGAAAGAAGCCAGCTCTAACTGACTTAAGGAGGAAGGGAATTTATTAAAAGAATATTAGCCGACTTATACAACCCCACAGACGTTGGGGGATTTCATTTATAGCTACCTAGCTAGAAACAACTCTTCCAGCCAGGCTGGTCTGGTGAGGATGGTGTTGCTAGTATCTCCTAGGATCAGGTCCTGCAGCTGAGAACTACTTGTGTCTCTGGGGATTTCACTGCCACTGTCTTTTTTTTTTTTTTTTTTGCATAGAAGACCTGGGGTATAGGCCAGAGGTGAGGGGGTTGGAGGTGAGGGGATTCACCAGCGACAGAGTGGGGACCAGAGCAGGCAAATCTACTGAAATGCACTGTTGAGGGGAGTAGTGGGCAAGACAGTAGAGTTCTGCTGTGCCATATGTGGGTTAGCTCCCTGCCTAGGGATAGAACTCAGAAACTCAGGCTGTAGAGGTGACAGCACTGAGATTTAATCCCTAGGCCACCAGCAAGGACCTGTCTTGAGTTCTCTTCTTTTTTTTTTTTAATTTATTTATACAAGCACTGGTACAGTCAGAAGCGCGGGAGGGTGAGAGAATTCACCAGAGCCAGAGCGGGGAGCAGAGCAGGCAGAAGGACCGAAGTACACTGCTGAGGGGAGCAGCGGGCGGCAGGAGAGGTCTGCACGCCATGCGGGACCCTCCTCCGGTGGCCGGGGAGCAGCCGGGGATCGAACCGGTGCTGCAGAGGCTGCGGGCAGCTTCGCAACCCAGTGCTCAACCACTGTGCCACTAGGGAGGCCCTATCTTGAATTTTCTTAAGGGCATCAAAAATATATAACATTTCTTGGGATCCAAAAAATCTCCATTTTCTGAGTTCAAACAAAACACAGTACCACTTTTTGTGTAAGGAAAGAATTAGAACTAGCCATGTTGTGTGAACAATTAGCTTGGTTTTAATCCTAAAAGTACTATAAACTGTACATCAGAAGAGTTTCCCTGTTTGCCTTGCCAACCAGGAAGCTCAGAACAAGATTTGCATTTAAACTCTAGCATCTACTTTAGGCAATGTGTGTTTTGGCAACATTGTTTTCTAACTTGCTTCTTAGTTCATTTGTTTTATTTCTTCCCCTAATTCTTGCTGGGTCCTTACCTCATTAGTTGTTGTTGTTGTTGCTTTAATCTTTTGCATAGCGTACATTTGCAAACTCCTCTTTGGAACATGGTGGGTATATAAATTAATAAAAAACAAGTGAGTAATGTGATCTGAGCCCCTTGCAGATATGGTCTTATTACATAGTCATGAATCTCTAAACACCATCAAATTCATTACTTCCAAAGACAAATAAAACTCCAGAGCCAAGTAAAATTCATCTGGTGAGGCAGAAGGAAGCTGCAAAGCATTAGGGATGGACTCTTCAACTAGCATATTTCATATCTCTGTAAACAGGAAGCACAGGGATCTAGCAGCCAAGCAGCTGATGCAGGGGAAGAGGTGGGAAGGGAGGCTGAGTCCGAAGCTGAATGAGGTCTGGGGGCTGTACTTTTCGCTGCAATCCTGGTTGAAGACTCCAGCAACCCCGTAAGAAACAAGTAGGAAGTTAAAACTATGCAGTAAGGAAACTTAAATATACAGATGTATCATAAATCAAGATGACACTAATGACTTCTGGTACTTGTAATCTGCTCTGAGCTGTTTCTCCAGCAGTGAAAATGAGAGACTATGAGCTATTCCCATTCTCCCTTCCAGTTTTTTCTCCTATGAGCTGCATAGAATTAAATGAAATTGAGTAAGTGTTGCATCAATTAGTGTTCTTGGTTGCAAGCCACAAAAACCGACTCTCGACAAAACCAAAACTCATTAGAAGGATGTTATGGTTTGTGAATGTGTCTCTCATTCCCCAGCTCACTATTGAAGCCCTACCCTCTAATGTGATGATGTTTGGAAGTGGGGCCTTTGGGAAGTAATCAGGGTTGATGAAGGCATGAGGGTGGGGCCTTTATAAGGGGTTAGTGCCCTTATTAGAGAACTAGATCCCATCGTCAGCACACATGCAGAGTTCATGTGACCACAAAGGAAGATGGTGGCCACCTACAATTCAAGAAAAGAGGCCTCGGAGTGAAACCCACCTGGTCAGTACCTTGATCGTTGACTTCCCAGCCTCTAAAGAGGAGAAAATAAATTTCTGTTGTTTAAGCCGTTCAGCCTAAGGTATTTTGTTATGGCAGCCCAGATTGACTAAGATAAAGGGTATGGAGACTCAATGAATTAAGAAGAAGCTGTGGGGTCCGGTTGGAAAGTCAGCAGCGGGCTGAAACCAAGACATTGCCAATGTAGGACCCAGAAGACAGAGTATGGGTTTCCCAGACTACATTCAAAAAGAAGATTCAGTTATCTGGAAAAATGACCATATATGGTCCATATATGGACTGACTTATGACTAACCAGTTAAACTTTGCCAAGTCCATAACTTCCTAATTCCTAGTTGTTGGTTTTTTTTCTTTCTCTGCTCCCATAAAGCCAATATTATACCCTAGATTGGAAAGACACACATTTGAAACTTGCCTCTTATCTCCTTGTCGGGTGATATCTATTTTTTTAAGGATTTATTTTATTTATTTATGCATACAAGAGCTGGGGTATAAGCCAGAGGTACGGGATGGGGGTGTGTGTGTGAGAGGATTCATCAGAGACAGAGTGGGGAGGAGAACAGGTAGATCTACTGAAATACACTGCCGAGGGGAGCAATGGGGAGACAGGAAAGGTCTGCTGCGCCATGTGGGTAGCTCCCTGGCCAGGGATTGAACTCCTGCTACAGTGGCTGCGGATAGCTTCATAGTGCTGATGCTTAACCCCTTGCGCCACCAGGGAGGCCTGGTCTTTCTGTTATTTAATTATTCTGTAATTTGAAGAAAGCTGAAAACTGATAGTAATGCCAATAATTTTTTTTTTTTTTTTTTTTTTGCTTAAACAGCAAATGTTTGTTTCTCACAGTTCTGGAGGTGGGAAGCTCAAAGCCAAAGCATTGACAGATCCAGTGTCTGATAAGAGCCCGCTTTTGGTTCCACCGTCTGATCCCTTCTCATTGATCCTCACAAGGCAGCGAGCAGAGACCCAACAATTCTTGTTAATAGAAATGCAATTTGTGTCCGATAAAAGGGAACTGGCTGTCTTGAGCATTTTTGCAATTTTGCATGTGTTTGTAAATTCATTTCAGCGTTCCTTTTCTGACTATAACTGGCGACACTCTCCTGTTAATCACTTACAACATCTTAGTGGTTGCCTCTCAATGCGTTTAATCAAGTCTTGGCCAATGTTCATTTATAATCTTTAAGAGTCATCATTTTACCTTTTTGGAAAATGATCCTTTAATGTTTCTCTAAGATATCCACCAATTCCCCCAACACAACCAGGTGAATTACATTTGCAGAAGTCTATCTCACGGATAATTTGAGTAGAGGTTCAACTTTACCTTGGATCTGAGAGGGAAATCCCAATAACATTGCTAACTCTGTTTCTCTATTTTCTTCTCTCTACTAGGGTTGTGGTTTTCAGTTTCTGGTTTATTTATTTACAGTCAATAAGTCATTTCCTTTTAGTGGTGGGGAAACTGATTTCTATGTCAGAACATTTAAAGGTCTCTGTAAATGGATAAATGGATTATAAAGATCTAAATTCTGTTGGAGAGGCAGAAAATCTGGATTATTCGTCTTTTTATTTGTCTATTTGAGCTTAAATCGGGTAAGGATTTTATGCCACCAAGACCGAGATCAGCTCTTTGATATCTAGACCAGTGAGTTTTTGCGTTCTTGAATTTCTTCTTGATCCTTGGCTAAGGCTGTAGGTCTGAAGCTGTACATCTGTCTGTCTCTATGTCTATAATTACCTCTTATTGTGTATGTGCATAAAGTTCTCCTATCTTTAGAGGACAATAATAAATTAGATGATTAAGTATATTAAAGAAAAATATCTCTTCTGAATTGCTTCTAGAGATTTTGAAGAAATAATTATAAATATAAAATATTTAAAATAAGATAATTATTGTCACAATTATAGGCACTCAGATTCCTATCTTAATTGAATGTCTCAATCTCCTATGATAATTTTTCTGAAATTCTGCCTTCCCAAAGCATAAATTGTCAATCTATCTGCTTTGCTGAAACCATCTTTGAGATGTCCTATAGGATTCCTGGAAAATCGCAGGTTCTTTCATTTTCTAAAAAGAGATGCTAGAATAGTTAGATTTGCTTGAAGAGTTGAATGGGATGAGTTGTCAAATGTCTTTGACATCTCAGATGCCAACTTCCTCTAGGTTAACTTTGTATAGGGAAAATGTCGTATATAAATATTTTATTTCTTTTAAAGATTTATTTATTTATGCATGCAGGAGCTGGGGCACAGGCCAGAGATGCAGGGGGTGAGAAAATTCACCAGAGACAGAGTGGGGAATAGGCAGACTGACTGAAATACACTGCTGAGGGGAGCAGTGGGAGAGACAGGAGAGGTCTGCTGCACCATGTGGGTTGTTCCCTGGCCAGGGCTCGAACTCATGCTGCAGAGGCTGAGGATTGCTTCTTAGTGCGGTGCTTAACCCCTTGCGCCACCAGGAAGGCCCTCATATATAAATATTTTAAGTGTAAATATTTCTAAGTTGTTATGTCTGTAAATATTTTTAAGTTGTTTTATTGGACATTCCTGGGATAATGACTTTGTTCTCTGTGTCTTCTCCCTTAATAATTAAGAAAGAAAATGTTTTTACTCTCAAGGAAAACACTTTTACGAACTAGTTCTTCTATGAACTAGAGCTCTTATAAAACAATGCTGTCGGGTTTTTCTGCTTATATCAAATCCTTTGCCTGAAGATATTGGCATGATGATATGATACAGCGTATCAGTCATGAGCGCAGATATTATTTAAAAGATTTACTGACTGGGCCTCCCTGGTGGTGCAGGAGTTAAAGTCGCAGCGCTCTCAAGGTATCGCCAGCCACTGCAGCACCAGTTCTATCCCAGGCCAGGGAGCTAACCCGTATGGCACAGCAGACCTCTCCTGTCTCTCCCACTGCTCCCCTCAGCAGTGGATTTCAGTAGATCTGCCTGTTCTGCTCCCCACTCTGTCTCTGGTGAATCCTCTCACCCCCCCACACCTCTGGCGTACACCCCAGTTCTTGTATGTATAAATAAAATGATAAAAAAAAAAGATTTACGGGCTGCTGCTTCCTTCTCCAACGCAAATCTAGCATGCTCTCAGCCAGTGGGTCTCAACTGGGATACACACAGATGTAGAGGTTAGAAATCTGTACATCTGTATGATAGCTAGACCTATTCCTGACTTACTGAGCCTTTACTTAATGTTCTTGTTATAATCTCAGGATGATTGTAGATCTCCAGATTTTTTTCTCTGTATACAAATTTTGTTCATTTTTATGACTCAGATGTAACATTTACTGACTTCTCTGACAACAGACATAATCATTATTGTTAGGGATATTTGGCCTAGATTTTATTCTTTTGGTGATGGTTTGATTATCTTTGTTTTGCACACCAATAACAGCCAAACAGCCTTGTTGGTTTTCTGATTCTTATGATAAACACATCAGATCTTGGACATTGGCTTATCGTTTGCAGTGCATGAACCCCAGCCGCTCACGTAGCACTGCCATCTCCAAAATCTTTGAGGCTTGCCTGAAGACCCCGCAATAAGGCACAGGTTAGAGTTCACGTTTTCAACAAAGGACAGTCTCAGAGCCTTTGGAAAAGGTTGTAGCAGATATTTCAAACTATTGACATTCCAAGCTGAGCTGATATGGCTTAGACAACCTTTAGTCTTTGCCAGTGGAGTGGATGAGGGTTTCCAGGACTCCAGCGCTTCCTGAAGGGCCAAGGCGAAAGCCGGTAGAGCAAGGATTAATCCCACAGGATTGAATGACCTGACAAGAGTATTGTTGAGCTTGTTTTATTTTCTGTATGTATGTATACATATATGTATCTTAATCTTATGATCAAGTGGTTTTTATTTTATTTACAATTTATATTTGTTTATTTAACACAGTACCATTGTTTTACATCCTTGTTAATATTTTGATGGTGCAGGATTTCTCCCCGGGGTGGGGTGGGGGGGTGTCAAAAGATAGGGAACACTTCATGACTTCTCACGTCATCCTTGCTTGGGGGCCACACTGGGCTGTGTGTCTTAGCATATGCACCACTGAAGGGAGCACTTGTTGATCTTGTTTTAATGTCCTGTTTTTCAGACTTATAAAGAAGTCCTTTGTCTTTCTTCTGAAGCCATCTGTAACCCATAACCATTCAGTAGATGCTGCTCTGGGAACTGAACTGATTTCCATGGACCTGACAGAATTCAGAGGCTCTCAAATCTCCCTGTTTTTTTTTTTTTAATATATATTTATTACGTCATTCTTCATATTTGTACAATGTATGTTTTCCCGTGAAAGCCCCACCACCAATTCACCCGTGCACCATCACCATCATCCCTGTGCACTTCCCCCCCATCCTGATCCTTCTCTCTCAAGTCTCCCTGCTTTTTTTTTTTCCCTCAGTTACACTTTAACTTTATTTTTTTAAATATTTTATTTTATATAATTCT
Organism: Talpa europaea; assembly: GCF_964194135.1. Classification (NCBI taxonomy): domain Eukaryota; kingdom Metazoa; phylum Chordata; class Mammalia; order Eulipotyphla; family Talpidae; genus Talpa; species Talpa europaea. The sequence continues at coordinate 10,442,804 of NC_140076.1, forward strand.
TACATCATTTTTCATTTTTGCACAATGTATGTGTTTTCATTTTGGTTATATTCCCTATGCAATTGCACCCCCCCCTTATTTTGACCCTAATCCTTCCTCTTCCTCCCCCACCCCCCGCCCCATGTGTCTCTGGTTTATAGTTGCTTGTTGATTTTGATTTTTACTTTGTTTTAATTAGTCTTTTTCCTGGTCTCTTATTTAGGTTTTCTAAATTCCTGCTATGAGTGAGACCATCCAGTATTTTTCTTTTTCTTTCTGACTTATTTTGCTGAGCATGATCCCTTCTAGCTCCATCCATGTTGCTGCAAATTGCATGTGTTTATCTTTTTTGAATGCTGAGTAATATTCCATGGGGTATATGTACCACATCTTTTTGATCCAGTCATCTATTTTTGGGCATTTGGGTTGTTTCCATAGCTTAGATATTGTAAATAGTGCTGCTATAAACATAGGGGTGCAGGATAAACAGCTGGGACTAAATCAAATTAAAGAGCTTTTGCACAGCAAAAGAGACAATAACCAAAAGAAAGTCTCCCTGCTTTTTAAGGTACTGGTTACGTGCAGCTCCTGAGGGCTGTGCTTTCCTTCTTATCAGGATAAGCCTATTGCAAATCAAAGCCCTGGAGAGTCACATCTGAGAATGATGCTCATCAACTCAAGTACGACAAGATGTTTTAAGAAATAAAACTTTGTGATATTTACGGAGCTTATGCCTACAAAGGTGTTTAAGAAAACTGGTCTGGTGCCTGGTTTAAAGGTGCTAAGGACTGATATTTGGATATTTGGGGAACATCAAAAAGAGAGCAATTCACCCAAATTTAAAGTTATGACAGGTGAAAGAATTCTCATGGGAAAAGTTTTTTTTTTTTTTTAAACGGGACTTTTTTTTTTATAGAGGCATGTTTTTCATTTATTTATTTATTTGTTTGTTTGTTGATGCATGCACTGGGTACAGTCAGAACATGGGAGGGTGAGAGAACTCACCAGAGCCAGAGCGGGGAGCAGAGCAGGCAGAAGGACCGAAGTACACTGCTGAGGGGAGCAGAGGGCGGCAGGAGAGGTCTGCGCGCCATGTGGGACCCTCCTCCGGTGGCCGGGGAGCAGCTGGGGATCGAACCGGCGCTGCAGAGGCTGCGGGCAGCAACCGCTGCGCCACCGGGGAGGCCCTCATGGGAAAAGTTTCTTGAGCTGAGTTTCTTAACTTTGGAATAACAAACAATGGGGCCTTTTAAAATTCCAGTTGATGATTCCTTATGAAAACTTCCAAACAAAAGTTAATTTTGTAGTTGTTTAGAACTATATGGACTCTAAATTTTACAAAGCAAATTTAGGAGACCTCTCTGACAAATTGATACTTTTACTGCAGCAATGCAAACAATCAGGCCAAATCTAATGAGACCAGCTTGATTTGTGATCACGAACAATTTTTCTTTGAGATGATTACGATCACAAGGGGTTGGGAGAGATCACGGGAACAAATGGAAACCCCTTTTAGTAGGTGTCCTGTGACTCACAAATCAGAGTTAGTTCTTCCTTTATCTTTGAGCTTCTTTCCTGCTCTATAAATTCTAGAAAATTGACAGTAATGCAAATGATGCTTGCCCATAGAAATGCAAATTGTGTCCATTGGAATGCAATTTATGATTGCCTTGTGGATACTACTGACATTTGCCAGTTTTGTATGTTTTTGGTAATTGATTTCATTGTTTTTTATCTTACTACAATTGGGGGATACTTAGATTTCTCTTTTGAAGTCGTTAGAACATCTTACTGGTTCCTTCATTAATAGTCTCCATAAAGGGCCTCCCCTGGTGGCACGGCGGTTAAGCACTGGGCTGCGAAGCTGCCCGCAGCCTCTGCAGCGCCTGTTTGATCCCCGGCTGCCGGCTCCTGGCGAGGGTTCCACATGGCGTGCAGACCTCTCCTGGTGCGCCTGCTGCTCCCCTCAGCAGTGTACTTCGGTCCTTCTGCCTGTTCTGCTCCCCGCTCTGGCTCTGGTGAATTCTCTCACCCTCCCGTGCTTCTGACTGTACCCTGTGTTTGTATAAATAAATAAATAAATCCTTAAAAAAAGAATAGTCTTCATAAAATCTTTGCTATGGATTCATTTATTATCTGCATGAAAATCATATTTTTATCTTCCTTGAAAAATATCCCTTTAGTTAATAGACGTAAGATTCTTAGAACAGTTCCTGGCACCCAGGGCAGCCATAATAAATGTTAAAGTCCTGTCTTGCCCGCTGCTCCCCTCAGCAGTGTATTTCAGTCAATCCGCCTGTTCTACTTCCCACTCTGTCTCTGGTGGATCCTTTCATCCCCCGCGCCTCTGGCCTGAACCACAGTTCTTGTATGCATAGATAAATAAATCTTTTTAAAAAATGTTAACTATTGCAAGCAAATAATTCAAATTATCCCCATTTTACAAATGAGGAGAACCAAGTATAGAGAAGGCAAGCTAACTTGCTTCAGCAGCACAGCTTGTCAGAGGGGGAAGTAGAAGCCAGGGCCCCCCACTGCTCCCACACCTACAGTTTTCTCTGGTTGTGCTTTGCTCATTTCCACTCATTCCTCAGGTTTCACAGTTGGGGGCCTTCTGGACTAATGTAGCAGCTCCACCTCCAACCTCATCTCTTCCCCTGTCACACTCATATTGTAAATATGTCGCACCCATCAATTTCGTCATCAAGAGAAGAGGCCCGCATGACCTGGGGCAGAGACTGTCTCCATCGCCAACCTGCACAGAACTTGGCAAGCCACAAGTGTCCATGTGCAAGGGCCAGGAGTGACATGTCGCACATGTGTGGCATTTTCTCTCCCTGGGATGGAGAGCAGGCGTGCTTTCTAGAACTCACTGGAACCCTCCTCTGCAACTCTGTTCTCTGCCAGTCCTTTGCTACCTGGGCTGCTGATCCTGTCATCCTAAAGAGGATGCCAGGAGTCACTAACCTCTCATGACTTGAGTGTGTTGAGTTTGTGTGTGTGTGTGTGTGTTTTCCAAATCAAATTCCAGAAATCCAGGTTTAAAAATAACCGAGAAATGTAGTCTTCTCCACCAAGCCACTTGGCAAAAACAAACCTTCAACAAAGACCAGTGTGCAGTCTCGCTTCACACTTACTCATTTTCAGACGCCAACTCAGCTCTGTTTGGGGTGGGGAGGGAGAGGAAAGGCAGGACTCCTTGGGGCTGAAGGACAGCGGCACAGGAACTGGGTACAAGCTTGACTGGACGGCGGGCGGCCGGGCCTTGCCGGCACACGCCCTTGTGGGAAGACAGCTGCTCGGGACTGCTGTGAAGTTCGGTTTTCCTTGGAGCCCCCGCTTGCCGGTCCCCAGCCCTGTATGGGGCAGGAGATCAAAGCGGCCCTGGAAAATGGTCTCCATTAGTAATTCAGAATTCATTCTCCGTCCCTGGGGAGACATCAGCTTCTGCTTCCAGCCTGCCTTTCCCCATCATTACTTAGGGAACTGGCTGGTCGTAATAGGGAGTAGCATTTATCCTCGGCTGAACAACAACCTCAAGCTCCCTCCACTTTGCTACATGGTCTATTTTTTAACCTGTCATCTTATTTAATGCCCATTATGTGGTTGAGAGAAATGTGTGATGGAAGAGAGGAAATTCAGGACCAGGGAAGGCCTGGAAAACTGTCAAATTTCTTATTTCCTCCTCCTTTGAATCAGCATTTATGTCCCTCAATGGGGTTTTCCTGCATATGCTTGTATAACTCCCTTTTAAAACAATTTTTGCTGTTTTTTCCTTTCCCTGCCCCTGGGTAAGTTATTCCAACGACTACTTTCCACCTCAAAAGAAAGTAGTGGACAGGAAAAAAGTGGTCGTGTGGTCTGTTGGCTACAACTCCAAGTGGAGCCTGGAGACTTTGGTTCTATTCTGAGCATTTTTGGGAACAGGATGGAGGAGAGAGACATAGCCCTGCCCTTTTACGGGAGTTCCCAGGACCCCGTGCCAGTGGGAAGAAGCTGCTTATTCCAGATCCTAAGGGGGCCAAGAGCTAGCATTGGTGAAACACCTGCTAAGTACCAGGCCCATTACTGACCTGCTTGCAGAAGATCCTCACGACCTGGTGAGATGTCAGCAGGTTTTGTGATGTCCATTGTACAGAAGAGGAAACTGAGTCTCAGAGAATGCCCATTCGCCCCCTTATTCGTGATTTGCTTTCTGTGGTTTCAGGCAAACATGATCAGAATTTACTTACAGAAAGGCATTTTGAGAAAGACCACACACATAACTTTTATTACAGTACATTCTTATCATTGTTCTATTTTATTATGTTATTCTTGTTAATTTCTTACTGTGCCTCATCTATAAATTAAATTTTACCATAGGCATGTAATACAGGGATCATAATTTTACAGTTTCAGGCATCCACTAGGGGTCTTGGGGTGTGTCTGCATATGCTTGTATGTGTGCCCAGGTAGTACACCTTGTCAAAAGCAGAGTCAGGAGCACACTCCAGTTCTGCTTCTTTGTTCTGAGCTGTCTCAGTGCGACCTATAATCCACCTACTGTGCTTTATTCCTGGTTTACTCAGTTTATTGGGTATCTATGGTGTACCACTCCCGCATCCCCTTCTAGGTGATAGAAATAAAGTAGTGGGTCTCCCCAGTGGCGCAGCAGGTTGAGCGCTGTGCTGTGAAGCTGTCCGCAGCCTCTGCAGTGCGGGTTCGATCTCTGCTGGCCAGCGAGAATCCCACATGGCGTGGCAGACCTCTCCTGTCACGCCCGCTGCTACCCTCAGCAGTGTATTTCTGTAGTCTAACTGTTCTGCTCCCTGCTCTGCCTCTGGTGAATCCTCTCATCCCCCACGCCTCTGGACTATACCCCAGTTCTTGTATAAAAATAAATAAATCTTGGGCCTCCCCGGTGGTGCAGCGGTTGAGCGCTGGGTTGCGAAGCTGCCCGCAGCCTCTGCAGCGCCAGTTTGATCCCAGCTGCTCCCCAGCCACCGGAGGAGGGTCCCGCATGGCGCGCAGACCTCTCCTGCCGCCCGCTGCTCCCCTCAGCAGTGTACTTTGGTCCTTCTGCCTGCTCTGCTCCCCGCTCTGGCTCTGGTGAATTCTCTCACCCTCCCGCGCTTCTGACTGTACCCAGTGCTTGTATAAATAAATAAATAAATCTAAATGTATAAAAAAAAATTAAAAATAAATAAATAAATCTTTTAAAAAATAAAATAAAGTAATTAGCAAAAAAAACCCATCCTTTTCTTTATGGAGTTTATGTTCTAGTTAGGAGTGGGTGGAGTAAGGAAGAAGACAGAAAATAAACGCAATAAGTAAACAAATTATGTAACACCTAATGTGCTCAAGACAAAAGAAAAATTAGAGCAGGCTAAGGGAATGGGGGGCGATGGAGAGGTGGTTGTGGATTTAAGTAGGGTAATCATGATAAGCCTCATTGAGGAGGTGACATTTGCATGAAGCCTTAAAAAGAGACGTGAGAGTTAGGAATGCTGATGTTTGAGGGATGATTATTACTGTCAGAGGAAGCTGTCAAGTCAGCACAAGGGCTGAATTTGGGGGTTTCCTTGGCACTTTTGAAGAATCCCGTGTGCCTGCAGTAGAGTAAGCAATGAGTCCTCAGCCATGCTTACAGTTGTCCTGAGAATAGACTGCAGAGGGCAGAGTGTTTGACGGGGCTGGTAATATGGGGCAGGGGCTTCTGTAGTTATCAGATAAGAGACCACAGTAGCTCAGACCAGGTGGGGAGCAGTGGAGGGGTGAGCGATGACCAGATTCTGGATTTACAGTTGGAGCCCACAGGATGTCCTAAGGATTAGATGTGAAGTGTGAGAGAGGAAGGAATCTAGGAACCTCAGGGTTTCTGTTGGGCCTCAAGAAGGAGGATGTCACCTCTGCCTACCTGCTGTGTAAGTGGAGCCCACCTGTAGGCGAGGTGGGTGGGAAGAACAATCAGGAATTTGCTGTTAGCCCTAGTAAGTTTCAGATGTGAAGTCTTTCCATACAGAACCAAGTAAATATCCAAACGCATGGCTGGAGAGGGCCACTTAGGAGGTGCTGCCACCCCAGCCAGCCAGTTGCAGTGTTTCCCTAATGTTGCCTCCTCTAAACCAGCTGTTTTTAACCCAAGGATTCAAAGGTTGGATGGAAAAAAATTACATCTTTTTTTCCCCACTGACCTCTTACCTCTTACTGGATCTAGCATTTCCTGTATGAATGGAGTTAACGAACCCTAGTAGATTTAGCAGGACCCATGATTGTCGCCAAAAGGAATCACAGGAATTTCCATTTCACCTAACAGGTGCATGGATTGTCCCCAAATGTCCCCATCACTCCTCTGAACTGATGGTACTTGTTGGACCTGCCACTAGGTTTTGTGACTCAGCGTTGGCAAGTACTTACATCACACCATTGGATTTGAATTTAAAACATTTCGATGGTGGGCCTGCCTGGTGGCGCCAGGGGTTAAGCACAGCACTGTGAAGCTATCTGCAGCCTCTGCAGCATGAGTTTGATCCCCGGCCAGCCAGGGAGCTACCTACAGGGCATAGCAGACCTCTCCTGACTCGCCCGCTGCTCCCCTCAACCATGTATTTCAGTCAGTCTGCCTGTTCTGCTCCCCACTCTGTCTCTGGTGAATCCTCTCACCCCCCACATCTCTGGCTTATACCTGTACCCTTGTATGCAGAAATAAATAAATCTTTAAAATAATAAATAAACATTTCAATGGTGACATTTTATTATAGTTTCCTTTGTCATCCTATGCCTCTTAATGCCTGTATCTAAAAATCTTTATTCTGAGAAAGGCTTCCCAGCTTTCCCAGATGACCCAAGGAGTCCAAGGACAAAAGAATGAAGATCTCTACTTGAAGTGAAGTATCCTGGTCACAGTGTGAACAACAGCAACAAAACTTGCTAAAATTCCTCCATCCGTGGCAAGAATCATGCCAGAAACTTACTAGATGTAACTTCATTTAATCCTTAGTATTGCAGAGTGGATATTGTTATTATTACCCCCATTTTACAATGGAAGAAACAGGCTCAGAGGCCATACTCTCCCGGCCAGGCCGTGGAAAGGCAGGGCTGTGTCTACAGTCTATTTCGCCAGATCACACTGGATCTTATGAGGCAGCCTCATGCCCCTCTGAATCAGTGGTGTCATGATCATGACAATGGCAGGGTGGTGTTTGTTAATCTAGCCTGGAGACCGGAGCTAGACTGCCTGGGCTCAAATCCAGCCTTTGCTGCTGGCTGACGTGTGACTTTAGGTAAATCGCTTAACCTCTCTGTGTCTTCGTTCCCTTGTTTATAACATAGGCATAATGATGACAGAAATGCCAGCAGCAGAGATGTGTTGTGGGGTAGTCAGTGTGTGATGCTTAGAATAGCGTCTGGACTATAGAAGAAGCTTGCTTTATAAGCATCTGTTTTTATTAAAAGCTCTGACTTTAGAATAACGATGTAAGAAAATAAATAAATTTAATTATTAAAAAAAATACAAATGGAACGTTCACCCATCAGACAAATTTGCCAGTTCAGTGGCGCCAGACTATGTAGCTGAGGCTGTGTCAATTTTTTTTTAATAAATAATTCTCCAATGTTTCTTTTTGTTTTTATGATTTATTTATTTATGCATACAAGAGCTGGGGTACAGGCCAGAGATACGGGGGGTGAGAGGATTCACCAGAGACAGAGTGGGGAACAGACCAGGCAGACTGACTGAACTACACTGCTGAGGGGAGCAATGGGCGGGTGAATCAGGAGAGGTCTGCTGTGCCATGTGGGTAGTTCCCTGGCTGGGGATTGAACTCATGCTGCAGTGGCTGCGGACAGCTTCACAGTGCTTTGCTTAACCCCTGCGCCACCAGGGAGGCCCTGTGTCGATCTTTTATTGCAGAGATACCACTTGTAGCCTAGCAGCCACAATTGGTTCTACTACTTGATGTACTTGATGGAGTTTGGGTCTTCTCCCAGGATCTGTCTGGTTTTTCAGGGCCTACTCTGGTGAATTCACCTTCCCTTGGTAATTAGCCACCCTCCATCTTTTATTGTCTTTCTCCTGTGCATCAGTAGCCTCCAGCAACAGCCTCCAACAACAGCCTCCAGCAACAGCCTCCTGCAAAGTCTTTAAAACTCTCAAAGACCTGATATATTGCACCCATCACTTTATTCCCTTCCATTCACATCCCATTTCAGTTCACCCCCAGGGAAAATTTTAATAATTGTACCATAATTGCAAACCAGAGGCTATTGGTATTCTAGAAAACATCATTGACAGTCTTCATTGCCAGGTGATTGACAGAAGATCCAGCTCTAAAATCTGATGTTAGCTTGTATCTTTTTTTTTTAAAGATTTATTTTTTTATACAAGAACTGGGGTACATGCCAGAGGTATGGGGGTGAGAGAATTTACCAGAGACAGAGCGGGGAGCAGAACAGGCAGATTGACTGAAATACACTGCTGAGGGGAGCAGCAGGTGAGACAGGAGAGGTCTGCTGTGCCATGTGGGTATCTCCCTGGCTGGCTAGGAATTGAACCCATGCTGCAGAGGCTGCGGACAGCTTCACAGCGCTATGCTCAACACACTGCGCCACCAGGGAGGCCCATATCTTGTTTCTTAAGACCACTTCCATATCAACTGGTATGAGTTGGATTATCTGTCAAATAAACTCTGATTCCGAAATTGGCATGTAAAAAGTTTATGGGGGGCGAGGGGAGAGTAGGATGCTCTCAAGAACTGTATCTGTGAGGAGTGAACAAAACACATTTGCGCAGAGGGAGGAGCTGAACTGTGATCAAGCAGCTCTGAGGACATCAGATAGAACCATGGGGAACTCTGGAGTCGAGATGGACATTCAGAATTGTCCTGACTTGAGGCAAGGTTAGGCATTTATACTCTGCCTTGAAGCAGGCATTGCGCACAGAATGTCTTCGGGGAAGAGATTTGACCTTGGGCAAGGCAACACTCTTTGGCTGAGCTGGAGGAGAGAATCCCTCTGTGCTGAGGTAGGGGGCCTGCGGGACACCACAGCATCCTCTGCAGAGCCTTATTTTCACCATACTGATGTGTAGGTAACCCACATACATTGTACATTTCAATCTCTTGTCAGTTTCAGATATGACAAATATCTCCTTTTACTCTGTCGTCTGTCAACTGTCAGTGTTAATTGTCAAGCGGGATTCTGTTGTGATGCAATCAAATTAATAGATTCCCTTCTTAAGGCATTTGTTTTTTCACTCTTGTTGAAAAGATCCAGTCCCATTCCCTAGGTCACAATGATCTCCTACTTTGTTTTTTTTCTTTGGTGTTGTGGAGTCTATTTTCACTTTTAAATCCTTCCAGAGCCCCCTTTGACTGTGGGTATTATGTAGCCCTTTAGGCCCGTTTTCAAGATTTTAGTACTGCCAGGTGGGTCACCTCCTTACTGGTAAATCCAGCCCTGACCTCTGTTGTGAATGTTAGTGACACAATTAAAACTGAAGACTGGACCTTTTTTAGTTCAAGTCCAAATTGGTTTTAATTATGAAAGTAATCTGTCAAAATTCAAGTGAATCTTACATGATTTGCCTCAATTTTACACATTTCCAAATCCTCCGGTGTTCTAGCCAGGTATCTTCCATAAACCAAGTGCTCATTGTTTGTTCAGTTAAGGAAGTCGGCCTCTTAGGAAGTCAGAGTCAAAGCATTTTTTCTCGTGATTCAAAATATCAGCATCAGGGCCTCCCTGGTGGCGCAGGGGTTAAAGTCTCAGGGCTACCAGCCACTGCAGCACGAGTTCAATCCCCAGCTGGGTTGCTAATCCACATGGTACAGCAGACCTTTCCTGTCTCGCCCGCTGCCCCCCTCAGCAGTGTATTTCAGTAGATCTGTGTGTACTGCTCCCCACTCTGTCTGGTGAGTCCTCTCACTTCCCATACCTCTGGCTTACATCCCAGCTCTTCAATAAACAAATAAATAAATAAATATATTTTTTAAAAAAGTCATCACTAGCATCTCCAGTTTGTCTCTGGGTTCCTTCCAGACCACCCCTTGCTTGTCTGTCCTACTTCTCCTTGTTTGTAAATGCCTTGATCCTCAACTCTGTTTTGGCTTCATATATCCTATTCTCCGCCCCCTCGCTTTGCTGGATGACCCGCTGGCCTGACTCACTCTTCTGGCTCCCATCCAAAGAATGGATCCAAGCCATTTTGTTTGGTCTCTGTCCTTCCAGCTCCCACACTGCTCCCTCGGGTAAGAGGCAGCCCATCTGTAGGATCTGCTGGATGCCTCCCACCCTCCCCAGGACCATAAGGGTTGTGGCCTGTCAGTTTCAAGATGGCAGCATAAAGGCACTTCTGCCCTGCTCTTTTAAGATCACCCCCAAACAGTACAAGAAATGAAAATAAAAATGTTGTTTATGAAACCAGGAGACAACAGTAGCCACAGAATACAAGATGAAGTGGAGATAGGAAGGACAAACCAGGTGGTGGACATCAGGCCACCAGCTGAGAAGCACCAGAGTAGACCTTGAGGACAGAGCCCAGGCACTTCTTTATCCCCAGAGCTTAGCGTAAGACTGGCCACATCAAGGCCTCATTAACACCTGTTGAATCAATCGCAGCATTTTATACATATCCTGTAACAGCACCAAAAGCCTATTTTATTAAGGAGAACTCTTAGAAGTTATCACTACATTGCTCAGTGGAGCTGCCATTATTTCTACTAGAAAGTGGGTCCTTTGAACCTGCAGGCTGAGAAGGGGAGCCCAGAGCAACACCTTTACTCTGATGTTCAGCATTTCATGGCTTCAGTTGTTTGTTTGTTTGTTTTAATTAAAAAAATCTGTGCTTTCCTCAGCTCTGTTTTAGACTTTCATTGTTTTAACGTGAACTTGGTTCCAGTGGAGGTCAGGACTTGATAATTACATTCAGCTCTTTGCAATTATTAGCAAGGAACCAGGTAACGGTACTGACATTTAATATTTAATTGTTTTTGATCAGCATTAATTAGTCACAGATGCACACCAGATTCACATTTAATTAAATACTCTTGGGAACAGATTGTGGGCTCAGGGATTCTAACCACATCAAAAAGTAAATGTTCAACTTAAAAGTTGGGCCCTAGAGACCCAGGCATCCATGGAGAGGAAATTCCAGATGTCTAGAATTCTCCCTCTTTGCTCTGAAAGAAACCTCCTATTCCAGCCCCCTGGAATCTAAAATTGTAGCGTTTCTGCTGGAAACTTCCAAGCTGCAGACATCTCCTCTTTTGCGTCATCGGTTTTACCCTCTCTACTGAATCATTCCCATCCACATACAAACATGAGTAATTTCTCCCATCCTAAAAAACCTACTATCAACTCCACCCCTCCTCCAGCTACGGCCTCTTTCCTTTGTCCTTCCTTGGGAAAAACTCCTTGAAAATGGTGCACGGTTGCTGTCTCCTAACCTCCTCCTATTCTCTCCCAAGCCTGCTGTCTTCAGGCCTTGGGGGCTGATCCTTCCATGGAAACAATCCTTGTCACCTTAGCCAGAGTAACCCCCTTGGCGTGAAAGGCGATGTCTGATTCTCTGTCTTCATTTGACCGACTTCATCAAGTTCTCTGTCTTCATTCAGCTTCTGGGACGCCCTTCTTTTCTCCCTTCTCCGGGCATTCCTTCTTAGCCCCTTCTGCTGATTCATCCTCGCTGTCCAGCTGTTGTAGTTCGGGGGGCCATTGTCTCTCCTCCTTGGTCTTCTTTTCGCCTCTGGTTGTCCTCATTCCTTAGTGGATCTTAGGGAAGCACGTGCCTACTCCCCTCTGCACTTTCATCTCCAGCTCAGGCCTCTCCCTTGCTTACTCTGCGTTTCCACTGGAATGTTGACTTAGCCTGGGTTCCTTCGACATCTGAGCCCCAGGCGAAGCTAACACTCTGCTGTATGGAGAAGTGCGATCCCAGGGCGGAGAGGGAGAAGGGAAATGAGGCAGAGAGTGAGGGAAAGCAAACACAGGTGGCGCATTATCGAACTAGCCACAAATCCACAAGAAAACACAGCGAGTGGCTGGGTCACACGGGAACCTTTCCAGGGAGGCCTGGGGGAGCACAACAGCCCGTGCTGCCTCTTGGGAAGGAGATTTATTTCTGGCCTGTGGGAGGAAATAGAATTCATCTGTTGACTCCTTCTTATCTCTAGTCTCTCCATGATAAGAATTTACCCCTGCACCCCTGGGTTGTCATCTCTGGCCTCTTCGGGCAACTTGGGGACACCAGTTCCCCCAACTCTTGTTTAGAACTTAATCTGGGCTCAGACGTGGTGGGAGGAACCAAGAACTCCGTGGTTATTTGGGCCCAGTGCCTGGAGCTTTTGCAATTCCTGTTGCAGCAGGCATGAAGGAGGCAAGCTGGAGCCTGGCCCTCAACCTGGGAGAGACCAAGGGAGCCAGTGTCAGCAGGGGAGGCCATTCGTGGTGGCAACCAGGGGTTCTGGGGTGAGCAGTCATGGGGGATCTGGAAGGGGAGGAGAGGGTTGAGCCCATAAACTGGGCCTACCAGGCACTCCAAACTTAGGCCAGCCAAACATGAACGCCTAATTCTCTTCCCCACCCAAACATCTTTCTCCCCATTTTTTCCATCTCAGTGTTAACTCCCATTTTTCCATTGGCTCACACCAAAAATCTGAGAACCATCCTTAATTCCTCTTTCTTTTTCCCTCAAACTCTACATCCCATTTCTTAGCAAATCCCATCAGCCCATCCAGCAAAATGTATCCAGCCACCAAGCTCTTGTCCCTGCCTCCTTTTCCATCATTCTTGGATGATTGCAACACTCTTCTGACTCTCTGGGTCTACTCTTGCTTCCAACATTCTCAGCACGATGGTCAAACATGAATGGGATGTGTCACGCCTGCCTTCAAAGTCCTCTAATATCTGGGGCCTCCCTGGTGGCCTACGGGTTGTCTGAGCACTGTCACTGCTATGGCCAGAGTTCTATCCCTGGCCAGGGAGCTGACCCACATGGCGCAGCAGATCTCTCCTGTCTTGTCCGCTGCTCCCCTCAGCAGTGTATTTCAGTAGAGCTCCCTGTTCTGCTCCCTGCTTTGTCTCTGGTGAATCCTCTCACCCCCCGCATCTCTGGCCTACACCCCAGTTCTTCTATGCAAAAATAAGGAAAGATATACAACATAACATAGCTTAAAAAACCAACAACAAAACAACAAAATCCTCTAATGTTTTTGCATTTCAGCGTAAAACTGATGGCCTACAAGATCCTATGCCATCTGCTTCCACCACCTTTCTAACTTTACTTCCTGTCTGCACACTCTGTCCTGGCCACTATGTGCCTCTGAAGAGCCAAGCAGGCTCCTACTACAGGGCCTTATGTACTTGTTCCTCTCTGTGCCTGCAAAACTTTCCTCCCCAATATTCTTTGAGGCTTGCTCCTTAGACCTTCAGAGTCTATTTCCATGTCTTACTACTTCTCAGTCAGAGAAAACTCCGTGGAAGAAGTAGGGACTGAGGAGGAGAAAGATAAGGACAACAGGAAGGAAGATGTGACTGTTATAGGACAGGGAGAGGGGCAGCCCAAACCCCGCAAACCTGCCTATTCTAATGGGTTCTGCCATCCGCCGCATCAACACAAAACATATGACACTTTAATGGGAAGGAACTTTAATAAAAACTAGGAAACAATACAGGTAAGGCAAAGAGTATATTTTCTAAATGAAGCACCCAAAGTTACCCGTCCCCTCGTGGGTAAAAGTCCATCCAAATGGGATTGGCCCAGAGCAAGGCCCCAAAGCCTGCCACAAGTCTAAAGCATCTTCCAGTGGGGACCCACAGAAAAGGGTCACAAACAACTGGACAAGCCCGGAAGGAAAAGAGCAAAATCAACATCAAGATAAAAGCTGCCATGGTCACCTCCCCACAGGTCTCACCCACATCTGTGTCACCCAGTCCACGACCAAAAGACAAGCGCAGTTTCTTCACGTGTCTCTAGGCTCTATGCGCCTCTTCCAGGTCTCCTGGCTCCATCCTGCTTCCTACCTCAGTCTCTTCTTCAGCTTCTCCTCTTCCTGCTCAGCTCCACCCTCCCTTGGGTGGGGCAGGGAACCTCCCCCTTTCCTGGGGACCACCCTGTTACATGACCTCTTCGCGAACTGGTTGGAAAACTCAAAGAAAATTCTAGGAATAGTTTGGCCCAAGGGAGAGTGTGGGAGAGTAAGGGAAGAGTGGAAGGGAGAGCAGAACCTTCTCTAAAGGCTTTGAACTCTAAGTTAAGAGTTAAGGAGCTATAGACAAAGGTATTTATTCTATAGACAAAAGTGTCCAACTGAGAATAAAATCAGTTCATTCAAGTTTCCATTAAAAAATGTCTTCCAACCAGGACTTGCGAGTCAGTGTTTGTTCTGGTAATCTAAATATATCTGCGAAAGCAGCACAAGAAATCACTATGCACCAAGAAACAGGAAGCTTAGACAATATTTGTGCAAGAGAAAAATCTTTCAACCCCTTTCAGGAAGGTGATAGGAGAAGGTGGTCTTCCCCGGAGCCTGCTTGAGCTTTATGCATCCCATGGAGATGGCAGCAGGGGCTGGAAAAAGGATTTCCAAACCAACCCAACAGGAAGAGCAGGTCTATGTTCTCCTCTAGCGCCCCTGGGTCAGGCCTATCAGGCTGAACCTCTGGGATCCCTTGATAACCAATGTTGCAAGGTCAAGGAGGTCAGTGATTGTGGGTGCCACTGCCCTCTGCTGGAGGGACTGGTGTTCTCCCCAAGACCAGCATTTGGCTCCAGGTCAATAGTTCTTGACCTCTCCAGGATCCTGAATCCCTTTAAGAAGCTATGGATTCATCGCTATCCATGTTACTGCAAATTGCATGTGTTTATCTTTTTTGAATGCTGAGTAATATTCCATGGTGTATATGTACCACATTGGCGCTGGAAGGGATCATGCTCAGCGAAATTAGCCAGAAAGAAAAAGAAAAATACCGGATGGTCTCACTCATAGCAGGAATCTAGAAAACTTAAAAATAAGGGACCAGGAAAATGAATAACTATAAGAAAGTGAAAATCAAAATCAACAAAAAACTATGAACCAGAAACACTCTATGGGGGGTGGTGGGCGGGGAGGGGAGGGATTGGGGTCAAAATAAGGGGGGTGCAATTGTATGGGGAATATAAAAAATAAAATTTATTTTATAAAAAAGAAGCTATGGATTCAAAGAAAGGAACAAACAAAATCTGCACTCATACATTATGAACTGCATAAAATTTTACCAATTCATAGAAAGACATCTGAAATCTACCCATCAACCTCTCTCAGGTAAAGTTGTAACTTTTTTTTAAGATTTATTTTTATTTATGTATACAAGAGCTGGGGGGTGGGCCACAGGTGCGTGTGTGTGTATGTGTGTGTGTGTGTGTGTGTGTGAGAGAGAGAGAGAGAGAGAGAGAGAGAAAGACAGAAAGACAGAGAGGATTCACCAGAGACAGACAGAGTGGGGAGAGTGGGGAAGCAGAACAGGTGACTCGACTAATATACACTGTTGAGGGGAGCAGCCAGCGAGCGAGACAGGAGAGGTCTGCTGCGCCAGGTGGGTTATCTCCCTGGCTGGGGATTGAACTCATGCTGCCGTGGCTGGTGTTAGCTTGATAGTGCTGAGACTTTAGCTGGGGGCCATCAGGGAGGCCCCCAATTTGGTTGAATCTTAAAGTGAAACAAAACAATGAAAGAAGTCAAATAACATACTATAGGTAGTTCCAAACCAGGCAAAGTGAAACAATATTGTTTAAGGATATATGATCAGGTAGCAACTTACAGAAAAACAAGGAAATCAACAGGACAGTCAGGAATGTGCTGATGCTGTCAGAGAGAGGGGGAATATGATTTGGCTAGGGACATATGGGGAAGGGACTTCCGAGGGGCTAGACATATTTCATTCATTCATTCATTCATTCATTCATTCATTTATACAAGCACTGGGTACAGTCAGAAGCGCAGGAGGGTGAGAGAATTCACCAGAGCCAGCGCGGGGAGCAGAGCAGGCAGAAGGACCGAAGTACACTGCTGAGGGGAGCAGCCGGCGGCAGGAGAGGTCTGCGCGCCATGTGGGACCCTCACCGGCGGGGATTGAACCGGCGCTGCAGAGGCTGCGGGTAGCTTCGCAGCCTAGCACTCAACTGCTGCGCCACCGGGGAGGCCCTAGAAATATCTTTTTTATAAAATAATTTATTTGGAGGCCTCCCCGGTGGCGCAGCGGTTGAGCGCTGGGCTGTGAAGCTACCCGCAGCCTCTGCAGCGCCGGTTCAATCTCCGGCTGCTCCCCGGCCACCAGAGGAGGGTCCCACATGGCGCGCAGACCTCTCCTGCCGCCCGCTGCTCCCCTCAGCAGTGTATTTCGTCAGTCTGCCTGTTCTACTCTCCGCTCTGGCTCTGGTGAATCCTCTCACCCTTACGCACCTCTGACTGTACCCAGTGCTTGTATAAATAAATAAATAAATCTTTAAAAAAAAATAATTTGTTAAATTGCATTTAGGATTTTGGCACTCTTCTGTTTGCTTGTTATATTTCACATGTAAAACAAACACATTAAACAAAAAAAAAAAAAAAAGGGAGGGGCCGTCTGTGTATTGGAGCCAAACAAAGCTGTTTAACCCTTTGTAGGGGCAGGAGGACACGGAGCAGGCTCTTTATGACTCCAGCAGATGGGGGTAAAGGAGGAGTCCTGAAGCCCTCGGTGGCTTTTGCAGGCTTTTATTGGGATTTACCAAGTACACAGCAGGCAGGGGTCCTGGGGGGGCTGGGAGGCCTGCCAGCCTGTCTTCACTCTTTCTGGGCTCTCCGATGTTCTCTCTGCTTCTCTGCTCTTGGCTTCTATTGGCGTCCCTGTGACGCTGCCCTTAAAAAAACAGTCTTAGCCCAGGTGAATCCCATCTACATATGGCCACACCTGACTCCAGGTGCCCGCCATCAGGCATGCATTCAGGACCGCAGGGTTCTGTCATCTAACCTAATGGCGGGAGGGCAGAAAAGCCTAATACTTTTATCTTACCCTACAACCCTGGACACATTAAAAGGGGACAAAACGATTATAAATCCCTCTTGAGGATGATATGAAACAAATAAAAAATATGATTTTTCCCTCTACGAAAGGAATTAGTTTCAGTTGAAGGGAAACTGCAAAAAAAGCCACTAAAGGCATCAAAATGATCTTTATTTATTCAGGTGTTGTGCTATAAAATATTCTAATCTGTGTTGTTAGTGAAGCCAGGTGTATAATTGTAGGGTAAGGGAAAAAATGTTAGGTTTTTCTGCCCTCCCGCCATTGGGATAGATTGACGGAACCCTGTAGTCCTGAATGCATGCCTGATGGTGGGAACCTGGAGTAGGGTGTGGGCATATCTAGATGGGATTCACCTGGGCTAGAGACTAGACTTTAAAGGGCGGCGTCACGGAGATGCCAGAAGCAGAACAGAAGCCGAGAGCAGAAGAAGCAGAGAGAAGGCAGGAGAGCCCAGAAAGAGTGAAGACTTGCTGGGGGCTGGGAGGCCTGCCAGCCTCCCGGCCCCCCAGCACCCTTTCCGGCTGTGTACCGGGTAAATCCCAATAAAAACCTGAAAAGCCACTGAGGACTCTGATTTGTCCTTTACCCGGTTTGCTGGATCATAGAAAACCTGCTCAGCGATCATTCCTGCCCCTACAATAATCTAGTAAACTGAACAAAGAGTTTAGTGAGGCTAAAATCTAGTCTACTTAAGTGATAGTTTCTGCTTTTTCACTTTTCCTCTATCCAATGTGAAAAGATGCTGGCTCTCTTGCTATAGAATTGTTTTATTACAGGAGTCAGTCTTTACCCATTCAAAATGCAAGTCTTCCATCTTTGTGAAACTCATTACACAAAATTGGGAGAATCCTAAAGACAGTAATAATGACTTATACAAAGAATTCCAATTAGGAAGCAAGTACTATTTTAGGCAGTTTGCAGTTATTAAAACATTTCAACACTATCATCCTTTGAAGACGTCCTTAATTTGTGACACAAGATGATATTACAGACTCACTTTGTATATTCTCTGCTGTAGTTTTGGAGTCTCTGTCATTTTTCCAAAAAGTCCTGAGACCTTTTCATAGAGAATGGTACTTAGAAGCCAAGATCTAGACTTGCTTATTGCTATAAATGTATCATCGCTGTTAGGCCCTCATAGCCGACAGGACCAGGAAATACACACAGACACACACCCTTACATTTATCTCTATTATATTAAACGCCATGAGTTGTTGCTAATACCATTCAATTCCAGTCCAACAGCAAAGAGTTCCTTCAAGCTTTTTCCCTTTCCATCTTTGTAACTCCCTTCTCCAGCATTGAGAAACCTATTTTTGTCAAAGCTTATAATGAGTGTATTGCTGTTCTGAAAAAATATTTTCCCCACTTCTATTGTTCTTTGTTTTCCCAGAACTATAAAAACCTCTCAAGTTTTCATTTATTTTGGCCATTCAACCAACAAATACTTATTGAGCAAATACTATGTGTCAGATAATGTTTAGTGCTGGGGCTACAGCAGTGAACAAAAAACATCTTACTGGTGAAAGAAACATGGAAAGAGAGAATAATAGGGACAAAGCTAGGGGATAGCAAAGCTGGGGTCTGAACCCAGACAGCCTGACTCCAGAATCCATGCTACACCATCTGCCTTTGATTGTTTGTGCAATTTGCTCTTCTACAAAAGTTTACAGCTCTCTTGAATCCAATAAAAATGCCTATGTCCATTTCTAAGTCTACATAATACACAGCGTTGTGCATCTTCTGCATTGCTTAATTCCTCTGAGACTCAGTTTCCAAACTGGTGAAAATAAAGATATTAGTCTTGACCTACTGTGAGGATAAATGACATTATACGAGATGCCTGGTATTATTTGTGACACATCTTATATATGAGTGAAAATAATTTCCCTTTTCTTTTTCAACACAGATGCTACATCAGAACAGAGTCCTTTTTCTCTTTCTAATCTATTCAATCATTCAGTTACACATTTCATTCAATCTTATGCCCATTCAACAAGTATTTATCAAGAATCCAATAAACACCAGGTTCTGTGCTAGTCACCAGGGATACAGAAATGGCACAGACTCCATCTTCAAGGAACTCAGCCACATCCAAAGTCACACAATTGTGATACAATCAGATAAGTAGTTCAAATGAGACCTGGGAGAAGGTAGTCAAGGAAGAAGTCTTCCTGAAGGGGCTCTGTCATGGCAATGACAGGTAGTTAGTGCAGTTAGTGTTGATAAGAATGAATGAATAAACATATGTGTGGCTGAATCAATTCAGGTCAACCAATATTTCATAGAAGATCCCACTGTCCAAGGCGTGTTCTCTGAACTGGGAGTGCGGAGGAAGAAGCGGGCAGCATCATCCTTTTCCGAGTTTCTAGTTTTACTGGCAGGCACAGACATCTGTAAAGATATGTTCAATCCAAGTTGAGAATTTTGTGAGGTAGGTGAGTTTTTGTGATAGTAAGAACATGAGGAGAGGACTAAGGTTTATTAATGTAGGCTTCCTAGAGTGAACTTGGGAAGCTAGACAACAGCTAGTGGATGTATAGGCGTCATTGACTGTTTCTAACCAGCAGAATAATATGGTCAAATTTGTATTTATGTGTCGGATGGCTGTTGGAAACGGAGAAGTCTAAATCAATAACATTGGCACTGATGCTGAATTATGAATAGGTAGCTTGAAATCAGACTTTTGATCCGGAGATAGAATTTTGCAGTCGTTGCAATTACTTGGGGAAAGAATGTAGAGTGAAGAGAGGCCGCGAGGAAAAGCAGCCCTGGAAGGACACTTGAAGAGAAGAGTCAGGGGAGAACTAGGAGAGAATGGGTGTCCTGGAAAACAAATGGATTAGGGGGACACGGGAAGAATCAGGAAGGAGGAAACGATTGTGCTCAGCGCTTTACAGAGGTCCGAAAAGCGTCCATTTGATTTGGCCACAGGTGACCTTTGCCAGAGCACTTTCTATGTTGGAGGTAGCAGCTGGAGTTCCGGCACTAAGCCGCAATAAACGAGTGAGCGAGTAGAAAAACTTGGTGAGTTCAGAAAACGAATAAGTCAAGAGCTGTGCCCTCACTTGCCCTGACAGCTTCCAGGCCTAAGTCGTCAGGAGTTGGTGCAGAGGAAGGCCTTCCCGACAGGCCTCTGGATGCAGCCTAGGAAACCTGTCAGCCCTCGCAGCCCTTGGGTAGGCGCCGCTCCAAGGTCAGGCTCACCTCGGCCTCCAGGCTACCCGTCACCTTGACGACCAGCTGAAAAAACCGGAAAGGACGAAAGCAGACAGATCATCTCGCGATATCTGGCGCGCCGGCGCCGGCCTTCCGGGCTCGGGCCCCTCGGCCAGCTCTCGCGAGACTTGCCTGGCGTCGGCGCGCGGGGCCTGGCCGTAAAGGAAAGCTGGAGCTGCGGGTGGGGAACATGTCGGAGTCCGACCTCGGCAGGAAGTGGGACCGGTGCATGGCGGACACGCTCGTGAAGATAGGTAAGGGGCCTTTCGCCCCGGGAGGCTTCGCCCGGACCCGACCACCCGGCCGCAGGCCCCCCTGACTCGGAGGGCGGAAGGGAAGCCCGGCGAGAGGTCAGACCCGGGCCTGTCCCAGCCCCTCCGGCCAGAGCGAGCCGCCGAGCCCGGGCAGGTCACCCGGCCGGCCGGACACCCGCGCCGGGGGGGCCTGGGCCGCCGCCGGGAGCGAGGAGGGGAGGCGGGGGGTCGGTCCGGCAGGTGGCTGGAGAGTTGCTGAGGTCTCTGAGTGAAAAGCTGTATGCTGGGCACGGGCTGGTGCCAGAGGCTCGAGATTGCCCTCCCTGGTGCCGCCACTCGTCCCGCACGGGGCGTGGGGCCTAGTCAGGAGGCCACATTCCTCTCAGCTGAAACAAAAGTGCCTTCTTTCATGAAGAAGGTCATCGGGAGCATTTTATAGACCCCGCCAGGCTCTGAAGTCAGTTGCTGTCATACCCGAGTTGTAACCTGGTTTAGCAGACAGTGATGGTGACCCGGAAAGTAAGAGGTGGGTCACTTTTCATTCTTTGATGTAACCCTGCGTGGCCTTTCAGCATGTGCTCAGTGACGACACAAATTATGAGGTCGGTGCACAGAGGGGAGGGGAGGGGTCGACAGGGGAGAGAGGGAAACTCATTTTTGAGCTTGTGCGAAGTACCAGCCACTGTGCTCGGCTAGCAGTTTAATTCGTTTTCTCATGCAGGACATTTAACTGAGAGTCAGGTGAAACGATATGCCCACGGTCTGATAAATGACAAAGTGAGATATTTAACCCGCCTTTTCTGGCTTCAAGTCCCATATTTTTTCTTAGATACTAATTTTTATTATCCAAATTTGATTTTTTTTAAAGATTTATTTATATACATACAAGAATGGGGGTACTGGCCAGAGGTGTGGGGAGGGGGCGAGAGGATTCACCAGAGACAGAGTGGGGAACAGAACAGGCAGACTGACTGAAATACACTGCTGAGGGGAGCAGCTGGCGAGACAGGAGAGGTCTGCTGTGCCATGTGGGTAGCTCCCCAGCTGGGGATGGAACTCCTGCGGCAGTGGCTACAGAGAGCTTCATAGGTTGCATCTTAATCCCTTTCGCCACCAGAGAGGCCCCAATTTGATGTTTTTGAATGAAAAACTTAAGAGCATTTAAGAGAGTTTAGGATTGTGTCCTCGAATGAAAATATTGAAAAAGAAATAGGCTTGTAAACTCCAAGGGTGCATTCTGGTATATTCACCGGCCATTAGAGGAGTGCTTAATAAAAATTGTCGAGAATGAAGTGATTTATCACAGTTACCACTTCACCCTCGAATTCACCACTTTCCAGCTGTGAGACTTGGGGCAAGTAATTTAACCTCTCTGTGCTGTTTCCATATTTGTAAATTGGCAGTTAGTAAATTATTAGTACTTAGTGGTAATAGTAAATAGTACTATCACACAGTTGTGAAGATTAAATGAGTTAGTTTATGTATAAACTTGTGTGTAGATCATTCACACACTTTCACAAACTTGCAGGGTAAAAGATTCATTAGAAAATGGGTTATTTTGGATCTAACCAAAGAAACAGCGTTTTTGTTATTGTTTGCAGTGAACATTTAGTGGGGAAGGCTTAACATCTAGGCATGAGATGACCAAAGTAACATTAGTCAACAGTTTTTATTAAGCACTCCTTCAGGGGCAAGGCACACTGTAGCAAATTCCAGAATGGAATTTACAATCATATTTCTTTTACAAAGTAATTACTAAGCAGTATGATGCAGTAGTTAAGAATGGACTTTGGATGTAGATAGTGGAGTGTTAAATCACACTCTTCATCCCACCCTCACAAATTTGTATCTTTTGATAAATCTCTAATTTAGCTATGAATTGGGGATAAGGAGACAGATTATCTAAAGGAAGAGAATTGAAGGGCAAAAAAATATTAAAGATACTTAGCACAGGGCCTCCCCAGTGGCGCAGCGGTTGAGCGCTGGGTCGCGAACCTGCCCGCAGCCTCTGCGGCGCCGGTTCGATCCCCGGCTGCTCCCCAGCCACCGGAGGAGGGTCCCACATGGTACGCAGACCTCTCCTGCGGCCCGCTGCTCCCCTCAGCAGTGTACTTCGGTCCTTCTGCCTGCTCTGCTCCCCGCTCTGGCTCTGGTGAATTCTCTCACCCTCCCGTGCTTCTGACTGTACCCAGTGCATGTATAAACAAAACAAACAAACAAATAAATAAATATAAATAAACATGCCTCTATAAAATTAAAAAAAATTAAAAAAAAAAGATACTTAGCACAGTGCATGACACTCATTCAATATTCAGTCGATGGTGTTAGTAATAATTGTTGATAGTCAATTTATTGTGCCACTGATGAGAATCTGAGGAGTGGGTATACTAAATTAAAGGAGACAGGGCCTCCCCGGTGGCGCAGCGGGTTGAGCACAGCGTTGTGAAGCTGTCCGCAGCCTCTGCAGCGCTGGTTCGATTTCTGGCCTGCCAGGGAGATTCCCACATGTGCGGGGGACCTCTCCTACCTTGCTGGCTGCTCCCCTCAGCAGTGTCTCTGGTCCCTCTGCCTGTTCTACTCCCCACTATGTCTCTGGTGAATCCTCTCACCCTCTCGCGCCTCTGGCCTGTACCCCAGCTCTTGTATAAATAAAAAAAATAAATCTTAAAAAAAAAAAATGAGACACAGTGACGTGTGATTACAGATGAACATTGAAATGAATGATTCAGGCTCTTTTTGCTGCAGAACTGTTAAGTGTAAATCAGCCGAGTTGAGGTTATTCACTAAGAGTTTGTCAGGAAGATGGACCTTCATCTGATATTTGGAAAATGACTTGGACTTGAATATTAAGGGTGGTGGAAGAACTAGAGCAGAAGCTGAGTTGAGCATTTATAGAGGAGGAAATTGAAACAGAGAGGTTAAGTAGGTAGAAGTGGATCGAACTCGTGCTGCAGAGGCTGCAGATTGCTTTGTTGTGTGTTGCTTAACCCCTTGTGCCACCAGGGAGACCCTGGAGTAATGTCCTTTTTTAAGAAAGATGTTATCATTACATTTTAAATTATAATGCATGTCTACATCCTTACTTTTTGTAAATATTTTCTTTCTCAAATTGTTAAGTAAATGTCTAGTATTTGTTTTTGTCATTCTTTATTGACTATGCAAAATCCCTTTGAACTACCTCCATTTCATCCTTATGGGTGGATAGTGTCCGTGTGGCTGTACCACCTCTTGATCCGGTCATCTACTGCTGGACCTATTTCCATGTCCTCCCTCTTGTAAATAGTGCTGCCTGTAGTGTTCTGTGTTGGTGGTTTCATGTTCTTTGGATAGATGGTCAAGAGTGGATTACTGGGTTGTACAGTATTTTCCATTTTTCTTCTTTTACAGATAAATCCAAATTAATTTATATAATGGCTCCACCACTTTACATGTCCACCAACAATGTTAGCGGGATCCTCTTTCTCTCCATCCTTCCTGTTGGAAGTCTTTAATATGTGCCGTCCTCATTGGTGTGTGATGGTGTCCTGTTGTGATTTTAACCTGCATCTCTTTTTGGAGGTGATGCTGAGCATTTTTTCACACGTCTGTTGGCCTGGATATCCTCTTTAGTGAATTGTCTGCTACCGCCTTATTAATTGGATTATTTTCCTGTAGTTTTTGCTTTTCAGTAAAAT
Organism: Talpa europaea; assembly: GCF_964194135.1. Classification (NCBI taxonomy): domain Eukaryota; kingdom Metazoa; phylum Chordata; class Mammalia; order Eulipotyphla; family Talpidae; genus Talpa; species Talpa europaea. The sequence goes on from NC_140076.1 coordinate 10,466,949, forward strand.
TCCTTATTCTTCCTTCTATCTTGAATATTAAACTTGCAGGGTAAAAGATTCTAGGCTGGAAATCTTTTAAAGTACTTTAAATATCTCCTGCCATTCCTGCTTGCTTGTAGTGTTTCTACTGAGAAGTCCGATGGCAGTCTGACTGGTGTTCCTTTATAGCTTACCCTTTTTTCCTTGATGTTTTAGGTATTCTGTTCTTGTCATTAGCATTCAGCAGTTTTATTATAATGTGTCTTAGCATGTGTCCGTCTGGTATTATTTTGTTTGGAACAATTTGAGTGTCTTGGAGCACAGCATCTGGGTTTTTTCAGGATTGAGAAGGTTCTCGGTATTTCTTTAAATTTGCTGTGCCTTTTTCTCTTCTCCTTCTGGGACCATGATATGGATGTTATTTCTCTTAGGTTATCTCAAAGGACTCTTGCACTATTTTCAGTTTTTAATTCTTTTTTGTCTGTTTTGTGTGTCTTTCAAGCTCATGAGTTCTCTACGTTGGCTTGTGTTTGTCTGTTGTCAAGACCCTCTTTTTTTTTTTTTTTTTAAATTTGGTTGCCCTATTTTTAGATCCATTTGCTCTGATGGTAACTGCCTCATATTTTCTTGGTCTTCATTCTGTTCCTGTTACATCACCCATTGTTTTTTTTATTTCTTTTCTTTAGTTCTGTGAGCATTGTTGTAACTGTTACTCCTCTTAAGGCATATTTCATAGTTCTGTTAGATTGTGACTTCTCAGGAATTTTTTTTTCCTCCAGTATTTATGATATGTTCTTCTGTCTCTTCAGTTTAGTATCTGTAAATTATAATAGGGATAGACTTTCAGACTGCCGCCTTTGCGCCTGTAGAAGTGACTGGAGAACTAGTGCTGGCAAGGGGTAATAGGTAGAAATGAACCAGCGTGGTAAGGTGCTGCGGGGTCACCTCCAGTGAGCATCAGGGGTTCAGACTTCCTCCTGTGTGGTGGGTACGGGGAGCTGCGTGGTGGGGAACCACAGTGAGCCCATCCTCTGCGCCAGCTCCTCCACCTAAGTGCCTCTTGCCGTCTCCTGTTAGCTTACCCTCTAGGCTGTGTTGAGACAGGGTCGTGAGTGCGGGGCGTTCTTTTCCAGCACAGACCCTTATTTGGGTGTTTTCTCCTGTTGTTAACAGCTACTCATTCTCTGTTTAGTAGAAAGTATTCCATTATTTTCCTCAGTTTTAGCCTAGTAGGGGGAGGGACTCCTCTTCTTTGAGGAGTCACAGGTGATCTGACCTGGTTCGCCCCATCAGTTCAGGTTCCCACTGTTTTGTACTGGGACCTCAGGCTCAAGCCAGCGATCATCACCCTGCACCCAGCGATCATCACCCTGCACCCGGCTCCTTTGGTTCTCCCGGCAGCGTGCCTTCCGCCTTGGACGCCAGCACTGTGCAGCTTCTTATCTGGCGCAGTGCTGGTCTCTGAAGTTACCAGTGTGGGGGTGTGTTCCCAGGAATCAACAACTGTGGGGCACCCTGTACAGCAGCCACCCCTCCCTCTTCTGGGTTGTAATGCCCCGTTGTCAACACAGTTCAGGTAAAGTTTTGCCTGCTTCTTTCTGACAGACCATCGCTTTTGATATGAGCTGTGGTTGTCATTTTATCTTTCAGGGGTTATTGGCTTTGTGCTGCTGCAGTCTAGTCATGAGCATACGGAGGAGGTGGGCCTGGGGCCTTCACTCTGCTGTCTCCTTGCCAGACTGAGAGTAATGTCTTAACAGAAAGTTCTCCTAGACTTTGTCCTCTAGGAAGAGATACATTTATTCATAAATGCCTTTCCCCTCATCATAATAAGAGGAGTTCTGTTTCCCCTCTTAATTCTATGTGTTAATAGCTATCTTTTTATTTTGTGTTTAATGAGTACGTGGTAGGATAGGTGGTTTCAAGTGTGGTTTGACTTGATAAATTGAGCCAGATTTAAAAAAAAAAAAAAAAAAAGGAAAAAGAAAACCAAAACACCTGCCCTCCTGTAGTAGGTGCTGGGCCATTGTTTATTACACATCTGTTTTTCTCCTCTTCAGCTCTTGTTCCTGTCTCCCCATCTTGTTTTTACCCTTCTCTTTAGCTTTTTCTTATTCTGCCATTTCCATCAATATGTTTTGCCTTGTTCCTCTGGAAGGTTTAAAATTAATATATTTTGGGCCTCCCCGGTGGCGCAGCGGTTGAGCGCTGGGTTGCGAAGCTGCCCGCAGCCTTTGCAGTGCCAGTTCGATCCCCAGCTGCTCCCCGGCCACCAGAGGAGGGTCCCACACGGCGCGCAGACCTCTCCTGCCGCCCGCTGCTCCCCTCAGCAGTGTACTTCGGTCCTTCTGCCTGCTCTGCTCCCCGCTCTGGCTCTGGTGAATTCTCTCACCCTCCCGCGCTTCTGACTGTACCCAGTGCTTGCATAAATAAATAAATAAATAAATAAATACATCTTTTTTTAAAAAATAAAATTAATGTATTTTTTAAAACAACTTTGTTAGCATGTAAGAGGTTCCAGGTGTCCTGTTTATTCTTCATATTGCGGTATCATTTTTCTTAGTAGCACACATATCACCATCTAAGATTTGGGATTTGTTTCTTTACCTTTTTTTTTTCCCCTAAAAATTTATTTATTTATGCATACAAGAACTGGGGTACAGGCCAGAGAAGTGGGGGGAGGGGCCGTAAGAGGATTCACCAGAGACAGTGGGGAACAGAACAGACAGATCCACTGAAGTACACTGCTGAGGGGAGCAGCGGGTGGGCAAGTCAGGAGAGGTCTGCTGCACCATGTGGGTTGCTCCCTGGCTGGCCAGGGATTGAACTTGTGCTGCAGAGGCTGCAGATTGCCTCAGTGTGGTGCTTAACCCCTTGCGCCACCAGGGAGGCCCTTGTTTCTTTACTTGATTGTCCCTCCTTGTAAACCAGAGAACCAGAGGCTGATTTGGTTCTCAGTGTTGATCCCCCAACCCTAGCATAGAGGAAGCATTATTGTCAATTATTGTTAAATAATTGACATGTATTGCTGAGAATTTTGTAGACTATGGTCTTTCCCCATATTAGCTACTTAGTGTGTGTTTATTACCTGAATGCATTAGCATTTAAATTGAAATTCCTAGTAGGGTCAATTTCACATGAATTTCTGCCTGTTCACATGTGGGGTTTTTACTGACTTATTTCATCTGGGGATGTGAATTATTGTCAGTAGATCTTAATAATAAAGTGGTATTACTTTATGTTTGGGAATAGTCAACCAAGAAACATAAACCAAAGAGCACTTTTGTATTTAAACAAGTAGAGGGGGATGTTGTTTTAAGCTGTGGTGCCAAAGCCTTATTGCAGGAAATTAAAAAAGAGTGAAGAATATTACATTTTATGAATGGCATGTTCCGTTAGTTTTATGTGTGTGCGTCATTAATGGTTTTTTGCTAATTTTATGGATTTATTTTTAAGTTTTATCAGATTTATTGAATGCTTTGGTTTTTTTCTCCACTCTGTTCAAGGACTATGCCATTTATTTTTCTTACATATACTGGGTAATTTGTTTTGTATATACTCACATGAATGAATCACACGTTCTTGTTAATGAGAAAGGCATAGTATCTTGCCAACATAGGAGGCTTATTAGTAGCTGATGCCCTTGGCTTGTGCTTATGACTCTGGATCAGTTAGGAGGTTATCTCTCTTTTCTGTGTTCTAGGGAAAACAGGAATCCGGGGATGAGAAAATCACAATGTATGTCAGTAATAGTAATCATCTGTATGTACTTCCTAAGACAGTTTAATACCAGCCATGTGAAAGCCTGGTGGAGGGTGGTGCACAGATGAATAGGTAGGTACTGGCTCCACCCTTCAGAGACTTCCCTCCTTGTGTAATGAAACATATTGATGGAAAAGGCGCTGGTGGTGTTCTAGTTCCATTCTGGAGTGTACGGCTGTTTAGTAGGTGGATGGAGTTGGGGTGGCGGGGACTGCATTCCAGCCGGAAACAGTCCAGGCAGAGTTCCAGGAGAGAGAGACTTTGGCTCCTTCAGAAAATGGTGATAATGGCTACCATTTATTTAATACTTACCACGTGCCAGACACTGTGCTAAACATGTCATGTTACCTGTATTATCTCATGTGACTATCATGACCTTGTAGGGTATTTGCCCCAAAGTGTGATAAAAATGCACATGACAAAATTTTCCAAACCAATGTCAGAAATATAATGAGTGTGAGAGTAAAGGAAAAACGGAGTTTTGTTTGTTTGTTTGTTTTTCATACTAACACACGAAAGGCACAGGAAACAAAAGAAAACAAATTGGATTTCATGAAAATTAAAAAATGTTTTCCACATCAAGCACTTCTAACACCAGCTGATGTCCTGTAATTCAATTCCACTCTGACACTGGAGTTAGGCTGACCCTGAAGGTTAAGGACTCAGTCTGTTAAGACTGCCCCCCACTTCAGATGCCAGTTACAAATTCAGATTGTCACCTGTGCTTCATGCTGCAGCTATAAATAAGTGGCTCCCACACCCCTATTTCTGAATTTGGTAACTTGCTAAAGTGACTCACAGAACCTAGGAAAACAGTTTACTATTACCAGATAACAGTTTGTTACCAAGGATATTAAAGAATAGGAATGATAACCAGCTAATGAGATACAAAGGGCGAGGTCCTGAAGGATCCTGAGCACAGGTGCATGGATGAGCACAGTGTTGTCTGTAGAGGGGGGTGTGCACCCTCCTGGCATATAACCATGTTCACTCACCTGGAAGCTCTTGGAACTCCATATTTATGAGACTTTTACTAAAAGATGATTTTATCACAAATGCCTGATGCATCATTAACTCACCCTCTACCCTTCACCCCTTCTTGGGGAAGGGGAGGGCATGGGTAAGGCTGAAAATTTCGAGCCTCTAATAAATGTGGCTTGGTCTTAACTGTTGACCATCTGCCATTCAGGAGTCCACTCAGAGGTGACTCATTAGAACAAATTAGAACAATTCTGTCATCCAGGAAATTCAAAGGGACTTAGGAGCTCCATTGCTAGAACTAGATAGAGACTTCTATCTATTTATTCCCCCCTTTTGTTTCACAATGTCATATCTAGGAAATCATCCAAATCCATCATCATGAAGCTTTTGACCTTATTTGTCTAAGAGTTTAATAGTTTTAGGTAATATTTAAATCTTTGATCCATGTTGAGTTAATTTTTTATATTATTAAAAAATTATTTTTATTTATGCATGCAAGAAGTGGGGTGTAGACCAGAGGTGTGGGGGTGAGAGGATTCACCAGAGACAGAGTGGGGAGCAGAACAGGCAGATTGACTGAAGTACACTGCTGAGGGCAGCAGCGGGCGAGATAGGAGAGGTCTGCTGTGCCATATGGGTTAGCTCCCTGGCCAGAGATTGAACTCATGCTGCAGTGACTGATCATAGCTTGATAATGCTGAGACTTTAACAACCCCATGCCACTTCGGGAGGCCCCTTGAGTTAATTTTTGTACATGATGCCAGATAAGGAATGGTCCAGCTTCGGTCTTTTGCATGTGGGTGTGCAGTTTTCCCAGCATCATTTGGTGAAAAGACCGTCCTTTCCTTGTAAATGGTCTTGGCACCCCTGTCAAAAGTGTTTTGACCGTATTTACAAGGGTTTATTTCTGGACTATTCCATTGGTGTATACATGTCTGTCTTTATATTGGATACACTTTTGATTACTGTAGCTTTGTAGTTAAGTTTTGAAATCAGTTCTTAAGGTTTGTCCTTTTTTCAAGATTATTTGACTATTGAGACTCCCTTGAGATTCCATAGGAATTTTAGGATGGGTTTTTCTGTTTCTGCAAAGAATGTCATTATGATTTTGATAGGAATTGAATCTGTGGATCACTTTGGGTAGTATTGACATCTGTTAAATAATACTCCATGGTATGGATATATACCACATTTTATTTATCCATTTATCAGTTGGTGAATATTTAGGTTGGCAACACTTTTTGGCTCCTGTGAGTAATGCTGCTTTAATCAAGTATACATGTTTTATGTGGACATAAGTTTTCATTCTCTTGGGTGTGTACCTAGGAGTGGAATTGCTTGCCTGTTTTATGGCAACTCTGTTTCTAACATTTGAGAAAAACCTTTGAATATTAAACTGACGAGTGACATGGCTGAATTTCTGATTTCAGAATGATCACTGAAGAAACATGAGGAGAATGAATTTGAAAGGGCTAGGATGAAGGCAGGGAGCTGGGTTGGGATATTTTGACAAATTCATGTGAAAGTGAACTGATCAGATGAGAGGAAGTCAGAATTTAGATAGGGACAGAGGAGTAGGAAAGGATATAGACACTGTAGTGACAGCACTTGCTAATATGTATAAAACTTGAACCTGGCTCATGAGAGAGGAGTCTGGAGTGACACCAGCCTCCGTAAGTGGGGCATGATGTTGCTCTTGACGCGTAGGAGAGGCAGAAGGGGATCTAAGTAGCTTGAGATTGGTCATTGAGCTTGGTCACTCCTTATATGCAACTCAGTTAGCTCAATTGATGGAGAGGAAAGTTAATGTGTTTGCCGAGCTTTCATGCTTATGAAAAGAATGCATTTGGCCTTGTTCCCTACATGTTAAGAAAGGAAGACAGTGAATGACTTAGTAACTGACCTGACTTAGAATTAACCAGATTTTGTCTACTCCTACAGTAATTAAATATAAATTGATCACCTTGAGGCCATTTTAATATTAAAAAAATACTGAAAGAGGCCATTTAATAAAGTCATGGAAAAAGAGAGCAAATTATTGTTTTTCTTTAAGTATCAGTTCATCTGATAAATGTGGGTTACCACAAAGTATTGGTGGCTCACCAAAAATTGCCTTTTCATAACCTGTGTTTGTGAACTGATATCTCTACATTTCATGGACTGATACTAATTAGGCTGAACTAAAATACTTCCTGTTTATAGGTTTGGTTTTCAAATTAGTACATGTTAATTGTTGAATTAAGTAGCCATATTTTGTTTGTTACATGTATTTCTGAACAGTGTTTGGGAGCAAAAATACTTTTTCCATTTGCGGCAGCAGTATGAACAATGGAACATTGTGATCTTTCTAGAAGGGAATTTTCTGTTAGTATTACAGAATAATGTAATTAGGCGCTATATGGAACTTGAAAACATATTTAAATTTTTGTTCTGGTTGTGGTTTTATGCTTTCCTAAAATGTGGCCTGAAACAGTTTATTAGTAAATATGCTGAATTGCTTTCTCTGGCAAGTGCATTTCAGTATTGAATCCAAGTGAAAATACAAATATTTACTTATAAAAGTCGTTTGGTGTGGTAATATTTTTGCTACAGCCATTGACCCACTAATGAAATGTTAGGGCATTGCTAGAGTGGATTCTGTTTATTTAAAGGTCAAGAGAAGGAAAGAGAGAGGAAACTAACATTAATTGAGTGTTTGTTATGTGCCACCGAATTGGGTATACTAATATATTACCCCTTGTATAGTCTGGCAGCTCAGTGAGGAAGTTTAAATTATCTGTTTTTCCAGCAAGAAAAGTTGTGCTCAAAGATGTTCATAAAAATCGAGATGCTGATGTTAAAATCTATATAAAAATGTAAATAATCCAAAACAGTTTAAGCAATCTTGAAAAAGAAAAAAAAATTGGATGACTAACATTTCCTGATTTCAAGACTTACTTGAAACTAAACTGGGTGAGAGAAGAAATACACATGCAGATCAGTGAAATCTACCAGCATTCAGAAATAGACCCATAAATATATGACCAATTCACTATTGGCAAAGACGCCAAAGCAGTTTAATCTAGAAAGGAAAATCTTTTCAACAAAATGTGCTGCAACAACTGCTTTATACACATATAAAGAATCTCATCTATACATAAAAATTAACTGGAAAGCCTGGAAAGGATCATAGAGTAACTGTAAATGCTGAAACTGTCAATCCCCTGGAAGAAAACAAAGGAGAAAATTCTTTGTCACCTTGAGTTCAGAAAAGACACAAAATGCAAAATCACAAGAGAAGATTGGTAAACTAGTTGATCAAAATTTAAAGCTTTTTTCTTTTTTTTTTTTTTTTAAGATTTATTTATTTATTTTATACAAGCACTGGATACAGTCAGAAGCGCGGGAGGGTGAGAGAATTCACCAGAGCCAGAGCGGGGAGCAGAGCAGGCAGAAGGACCGAAGTACACTGCTGAGGGGAGCAGCGGGCGGCAGGAGAGGTCTGCGCACCATGTGGGACCCTCCTCTGGTGGCCGGGGAGAGCCGGGGATCGAACCGGCGCTGCAGAGGCTGCGGGCAGCTTTGCAACCCAGCGCTCAACCGCTGCGCCACCGGGGAGGCCCTAAAGCTTTTTTTTTTTTTTTTTTTAATAGGCATTTTTTTTATTTATTTGTTTGTTCCGTTTCCACATGCACTGGGTACAGTCAGAAGCACGGGAGGGTGAGAGAATTCACCAGAGCCAGAGCAGGGAGCAGAGCAGGCAGAAGGACCGAAGTACACTGCTGAGGGGAGCAGCGGGCGGCAGGAGAGGTCTGCGCACCATGTGGGACCCTCCTCTGGTGGCCGGGGAGCAGCCGGGGATCGAACCAGCGCCGCAGAGGCCTCCGGCAGCTTCGCAACCCAGCGCTCAACCGCTGTGCCACCGGGGAGGCCCTAAAGCTTTTTTTCTTTAAAGAACATCATTAAGAGAATAGAAAGGCATGGTATGGGGCAAAATATTTACAATACTGTATGTCTGACAAGGGACTTTTTTTGTAGAATAAAGAACTCAAATTTGGGCCTCCCTGGTGGTGCAAGGGGTTAAGCACAGCACTGTGAAGCTATCCACAGCTTCTGCAGCGCGAGTTCGATCCCCAGCCGGCCTGGGAGCTACCCACATGGTACAGCAGACCTCTGTTGACTCGCCCACTGCTCCCCTTACCAGTGTACTTCAGTCAATCCACCTGTTCTGTTCCCCACTCTGTGTCTGGTGAATCCTCTCACCCCCCACACTCTGGCCTGTACCCCAGTTCTTGTATGCATAAATAAATAAATCTTTTAAAAAACTCAAATTTTTTATCTAAGAAGACTACATATTTAAGAAAATGAATAAAATGTTTGAAAAGATTATTCACAAAAAAGTTATGTTAATGGCAAATGAACACATAAAACGATATTCAACCTCAATGGTGATTGGCAAATGCAAGTTAAAATCATAATGTGATACGCCTATGCAGCCATTAAAATACCTAAAATTTAAAAACCTCACAATCCTGGGGCCTCCCTGGTGGTGCAAGGGTTTAAGTCTCAGCACACTGAAGCTGTCTACAGCCATTGCAGCATGAGTTCAATCCCTGGAGAGGTAGCTGACCCACATGGTGCAGCAGACCTCTCCTGTCTTGCCCGCTGCTCCCCTCAGGAGTGTATTTTAGTCAGTCTGCCTGTTGTGCTCCCCACTCTGTCTCTGGTGAATCCTCTCACCACCATCACCCTCTCTCCTGTACCTCTGGCCTACACCCCATGTCTTGTATGCATAAATAAATAAAAATAAACCTTTAAAAAAATACTGTGTAACTCTGTTTATATAAGTTTAAAATCAGGCAAAAGTACTCTTGTGCTGTTAAAAGTTGGACTGTGGTTATCCTTGGGTGGAATGTTTGACTGAGGGAGCACAGTGCAGGCTTCTGTTTCTTCATCTGGTTGCTGGTAAACGTGGGTGTTTGTTCAGTCTGAAAACCCATTGTGTGGTACTCTGAATTGTGCAGTTTTCTGTATGTTTACTACATTTCAATAAAATGTTTTAAAGACGTGTCATAGAAAGGTGTCATGATATTTATAAGTAAGAGCAAGTCATAGAACGTCATGTGTGACCAGGGGTCATATATTCACACATCTGTGCAGTCTTTTAACAGCTACAAATGAGGGAGAAGTGATGGTACAAAAGAAAAAGTAACAAACAGTAATTAGAATGACTAAAGAACACACATAGTCCCTACTTTTTAGGTCTTTTTTTTTTTTTTTTTTAAACCAAGTGCATGCTTGTAAAAAGAAAAGAAAACGAACAGTATTGTAATGTGAAAATCCTTTGGAATCTGTTGGGTTGTTGGAAAAGTCATGTTGTATTTTTTCAGAAATGCATCATGACTTTCCGACAACCCGATAGAGGATAGCAATTAACAATTTAGCTTTCCATTTTCGTAGGTAAGATGTGGGGAAAGAAAGTTTTTGAGGGCCTCCCCTGGTGGCATAGCAGTTGAGCGCTGTGTTGTGAAGCTGCCCGCAGCCTCTGCAGCGCCGGTTCGATCCCCGGCCGAGGGCGAGGGCCCCACATGGCGCGACAGACCTCTCCTGCCATGCCCGCTGCTCCCCTCAGCAGTGTATTTCTTCGTCAGTCTGCCTGTTCTGTTCCCCGCTCTGGCTCTGGTGAATTCTCTCACCCTCCCGCGCTTCTGACTGTACCCAGTGCTTGTATAAATAAATAAATAAATCCTTAAAAAAAAAGAAAAAGAAAGTCTTTGAAATGTTCTTTGGACAGCCCAGGGAGTAAGAAATAAAGGACAAACGAGTACGAGTTAGAGAAAATATGGGCAGAGTCTACTGGTTAAGTGGGGCTCTAGGTGGTGGAGAAAGTGTCTTGGAAGACAGGGTTGATATTACTGGAGAGCCAGGAGCAGAACAGAAGGTGGGTGTGAGGGATGTTGGGGGAGAGGGCAGGTGGGCAGGCAGATGGCAGTGTGACTGAGGGACTTGCTTCAAATTATATAGACTTTCCAAATTGCCTCAGGTATGTACCTTCAGTAGGATTTTAAAGCTATTTATTTGATCGGCAACTTAACAGTGTAGAGGGGGCATTGAAACCTAGTGCTTTTACCTCACATACCTGCATCTGACTTAAACCTCCATTTGAATGCTTAGGGTAATTTATAACTATTGTAACTGACATAATGTTGTTGATGGATTTGTAGACAGACTTTTGACAAATGTTTACTAGTTAGAACAAATGTTCCTGATTGTCAGAACTTGCACATACATAAACCACTCAAAATTCATGTTTCATAGATTTTAAATGATTAACTGAAACAAATGATTTAAGCAGCATAATTCACTTTTTACCAAGAAGGTAGTCCTAAGAAAGCTGCAAGTTTTTTGGCATCATTTCAGATGACTAAATTGAAATCCATTAGTTGTAGGAAAATTTTTAAAGTCATTTCAGCGTAGGCCCGTTTGTGATTAATTCTGGACGTGCAAACTGATAAATCTCCCACACTTAATCAGTTGTGAAGTCCCATGAATTCTGCCAGCAAAAGCCTCTTCTCTTTCCACATAATCCTACACCTTAGCCCTGGTCAGGTGAATCCTCCTAAAGCATGGCCTGTCGTGTTACTTTTTAAAAACTCTTTTTTAAAAAAAAAAAAAAAATTTTTATAGAGGCATGTTTTATTTATTTGTTTGTTTGTTTGTTTTGTTTATACATGCACTGGGTACAGTCAGAAGCACGGGAAGGTGAGAGAATTCACCAGAGCCAGAGCGGGGAGCAGAGCAGGCAGAAGGACCGAAGTACACTGCTGAGGGGAGCAGCGGGCGGCAGGAGAGGTCTGCGCGCCATGTGGGACCCTCCTCTGGTGGCCGGGGAGCAGCCGGGGATCAAACCGGCGCTGCAGAGGCCGCAGGCAGCTTCGCAACCCAGCGCTCAACGGCTGTGCCACCGGGGAGGCCCTTAAAAACTCTTCTTGCTGAATTGAGTGCAGTGTAGACTCCTTGTTCCAGCTTCTGGTGCTGTGAGAATAGCTCCAGATTCCTTTCTAGTCTGAAGTCCTGCTCTCCTGGACATGCCTGGAGCGTCATCTTGACTCCTCCCCACCTCCCTGCACTCAACCTGCTTTTCTGTCACTGGTTGGAGTGTGTGCCCATCCCCCAACCCTTGCTGTTCAAAGTCTACTATTTAAGACAGCTCAGATACCACCCTTTTCTTATCCAGCTAGGTGTGTTTCCACCTTCCTCTCATTCCTTTCTCATGCACTGATGAGCTGCCTTTGTTCGATTTTCTGGGTCCCTGGTATGTTCTCCCCTCTTACCACAAGCTCCCCAGGGAAGAGACTGTCTTATTTCTTCTGACTTTTGTTGAACCCGCTACTCGTGCCCTTCGGTGTTGTGTAAATATTTGAACTTTCAGTTTGTTCTTGAAATACTTTTGTGGAAAAAGAAGACAATTAGAATTCCTGTGTGCGGATGAACTGTTCTTCCAAGCATTTTGCACACACCCTGCAGCTCCATCCTCCCTGCCCCCCCCCCATAGGAAGAAACCAATGCTAGAGAAGTTAAGCAATTTCCCAAGGACTCAGACAAATAATTAGTAAGTAACTTAACTAGTATTCACAATCATGGTTAGCCTGACTTACCCCCAAGTTCACATAATTTTATAACTAAAGTATAACAGGTAGTTGTAACAATGCCCGCTTTTCAGAGAATTAAACTAGAGCCTCTGCTGATGTGCTCCAAGGGGAAAGAAAAGTGTCCCCATTGCTTTCTACCTGATAATGTCACCCAATGTAGATCAAATATGGAAGGAAAAGAAATTATTGGTACTTGTTTCTCCATGAAGTTTTTCCTTTGACGCATAGGACTCCTATGCCTAAGAGCTGAGTGAGTCTTGTCTTGGCAGAGGAGCTGCAGATATGAAGGTGTTGGGAAGGAAGGGCCTCACTGGAAATACCTTTTGAGCAGTTTGTAGGCCTCAGCCCATTTGGAGTCAGTGTATCTCCAGTCAGTGCTCAAAGGGGTGTATTTCCTGGCTTGGTGGGTTGATTATTTCTCATTGATTCTACGTAATTTCAGGTTTTGTTACCCCTCCTGATAAACATCTGTGGTTTCCTTGAGGGACTGAAGAATGTCGTAGACATAAATTACACAAGCTTAGTGCTACAATCCAGAAAACACTGTTCCCATGTGTGATAGTGGACTGCTGGCCCTCCCGCTCTGCTCACCTCTCTCTGGGCTGTACCCCCATGTGTGGGAAAGAGCTGTGACTTGGGAATCAGACGGTCTGGGCTTGAGTTCTTCTCTTTTCAGTTGTGTGTACTTGGGAAAGTCACTTAACCCCTCTAAGTCATTTCCTATCTGAGAAGATCCCAATACACCTCATAAGACAGTTCTGTGAGCCAAATAACAGTGCTTTTCAGTGTAGTACCCCAAGTGCCCCACACCCAGACAGTGTGATACGCTGGGGCTCAGTGTGTTCAGGGGAAATCTGCAGCTTTTTTCAGGCTCCCTTTAATAATTAATCCTTAGAGCTCATTCTCAATTCCCTATATACTATGCTCACTTGTGAATTAGCTAATTACAGCCCAGTAAAATGTATACAGCCATATTCATTCTTAGGTGCATTCCTGGGAAGTTCTGTGGCCGTCAGAATTCTGAAGGTGGACTTGTGCTATCTGCACTCTTAATTAAAAAGGACACTTGAGTTTGGCTTTTCTCAAAGCAGAGCGTATTAGTAATGACTTCCACATTTACCTTCCCTATCTTTTCTCCTTTCTGCTGACTGGTTTGCTGGTTCTGATCAGAATCCTGGTAATTGACGTCCACCCAAGAAATTCCTACAGATGTTCCAGCCTGTGTGTACTTGGGATAGCCTGGGGAAGGTTAAGGTCTTGTAAAATGGCCACCTTCTTAGTGTGTTTCCTATGTGCCCGGCAGCAATGTTGACTTTTGAGATGCTGATTAACACGGACGAATTTACCATCTCTAGGTCTTTGGTCTTGGCACACTTTTTTTGGTTAATTCACATGACTTGGCATTTACACATGGACACCTGGGACAATCTGTCTTTGCCTCAAAGGATTAAGTAACACAGTTTGGAGCTGACTTAAATTTTTTTTTCCCCCTCATAAATTGGACCCTAAGCATCTTTCATAAATCAGGAATGTTTCTTGGAAATACAATTCTCACTAAACTCAGTCCCAAGGGTACTTTTCTATAAAAGCACATTCTTGTTTGTTCTGTCCTAACAAATGCATTTGATGGTTGTAATAGAGTTGATAGAAACATGATTGAACCGGAAAGCATTTCCATTATAAATAGGTCAATTTAATGTTAATCCATGTTCAAAGCATAAATACAGCTTTATTAAACACAAGACAGCTTTGGGAGAGTATTATATTTTAAGGCAGTGAGTCTGAAGGCATTCCCTACTTAAATAAAATATATATTAAAACCTGATGTATTCCTATAAACAATTGCTAATGCCAGTGAAATATAGCCCACTATGCCAAGAGTGGGGGGAAAGTGGTGATTTTCAGCTGGGGCTCCCCTGCTGTGTGTTCTAAGCAAGCAGTGAGCTGTATTTTAATAGAGGAATAGCCATTCCATTACACTTCTGACTAGGGCGGTAGCAGAGCTTACCGCCATTCACTGAATTCTGCTTACACACTGCTGGGTACCTCACATTCTCCCAGTGTAGGGGTCAGGTTGTTTCCATTCTACAGATGAACATACTGAGGTTGTCAGACAGCCAGCCAGCTGTGGAGGAGCTGAGCCCTGCTTTGAACTCGGCCTTCTGTTCACCCCATCCGTGCTCTTGCTATTCTGCTCTCATAGAGCAAAGCCCTCATTTTTGGGAAGCTTTATCTTTTCTTTCAGACATTTAATAATCAAGTTTTTTGGCACACGATTTCTAGGAGCTTAAAAACTTGCTTGTAGTTCCTGTGGTGTCTCACATTCATGAAGTGCCAATTGGATATGGTACTTAAATTTTTCCTCATACATCTTGATAGAAGTTTTTGCATAAATGAAGATAGTTCCTTTGCAACTTAAAGTTTGGATGCAGATAAGAATTTAATGTGGAGGGCCTTCCCTGGTGGTGCAGGCAGTTGAGCGCCATGCTGTGAAGCTATCTGCAGCCTCTGCAGCACCGGTTTGATCCCGGCCGGCCGGCGTGGCAGACCTCTCCTGTCTCGCCCGTTGCTCCCCTCAGCAGTGTATTGCATCAGTCTGCCTGTTCTGTTCCCCACTCTGTCTCTGGTGAATCCTCTAACCCTCCCGCACACCTGGCCTATACCCCTGTTCTTGTATAAATAAATCTTTAAAAAAAAAAAAAAGAATTTAACATGGAGAACTATACCTTAGGCTTGTGAATTTTGGAACCTCATTTAAAATTTTAAATGTAAGCTGGAGTGAGATTTTAATAACTGTTACTGATAGATAAAGTGACTCTTCGATCTCTCCTTCCCCTATAGTCTTTCATAGAAATGTTTTCTAAGTGAATTTTGTGGATTTTTTTCCTGTACGTAGCCAAACAGTGAGCTCTTACTCCTTAACTGAAAGTCCATTGGCAGTCCATTAGGCACATGTATTGCTCCAACTTGTTCTGTTTAGCGGCTAATACCCAAAGTACATGTCTACCTCAAGACTGCAGTCAGATTATGTAGCCTACTTGTTAATTCTTGCTGATTATGTTTGCTTCCTAATTACTTGCAGAGAAGTAAAGCTTTATTGTCTGTGGCATGGTGAAAGCAAAGATTTTTCTAAATGAAGTTGCATTGACTAGAAACTGTCCATATGTCACAGTTATAGGTGTTCAACATGTGCTGCTCCCCACCCCCCCCATAAGAATTGTGGCTTAAGGTTGTTATTCTTTTAAATATGTTACGAAATTCACTTGAGCATGAGACAAATATTTTATATGTAGTTAGTGGGAGGGAATTATTTGTTGTTTTTGTTATTAAAACGGTATCAGATGAACTGTTCAAGAATTGCTTCTTCCTAAAAATGTGGGCGCTGAGCATGCATTAAAGTGCAGGTTAGATTGGTTTGGAGTAATTTCTGTTTGAAAGAATTTGTGCCAATTCTTTTTCCTCTCCAGGAGAAATGGTTGCAGAGCACCGGAGGCTTGCCTAATGTCAATTCCATAAGGCTTCTCTTTCGTGTGTGGGGTGTGTTTTTTGTTTATTTGCTTTTGCCTTGCCTCCCTCCTTCCGACTCTTAACTGCACTTTGCTAGGAGGAAGATGTGTACTTCTACATCATCAGGCATGTCTTTACTTTGGGTTATTTGTCATTTCAGAGTGTGTGGACCCAAAGAACAGGCTTGATGAGGGTCAGGAGGGGGAGGCAAAGTTATATAAACTTCATTCATAGTTAAATATTTGCTTCCAGGGTAGGTGAAAAATGCTTTGTACTTTTTCCTTTGGCTATTTCCCTCAAAGAGCGCTTGTCATGCAACAACAAAAAGAAGTGGCCAAAGGTAGAGAAAACTCTTCTCTTTTCCATGCTGGTTTGTTTTTATTGTAAGACAAACCTTTCATGTTTTATTGTTATGAAGTTGAAACCCAGCCTAGAGGTGCCAATCTTTAGTGGAAACAGCTGCAGAGTTGGTGTCCCTGGATCAGGTGGGAGTTTCTTTGAAGCAACATGTTGCCTTTTAAAAGAAAATTGAGCATGTGAGAACTTGAACCTGTAAAACTCATCAGCAGTTCCACCATTGTTTATCTCTTAAATAACTGAGATAGCTAACTTTAAGTAAAACGTTGGCATTTACAAATCATTTTCTGTGAGTTTTTGTTTTTTTGTTTTTTTTTTTTTAGAAAATAGTCTTGTTATTTTGGGTCTTCAAACCTGGGAACAGAGAAAAAAAAAATTCTTTTTTTTTTTTTTTTTTTAATTTTCTAGAGGCATGTCTTATTTATTTATTTATTATTTATTTGTTTGTTTGTTTGGTTTATACATGCACTGGGTACAGTCAGAAGCGCGGGAGGGTGAGAGAATTCACCAGAGCCAGAGCGGGGAGCAGAGCAGGCAGAAGGACCGAAGGACACTGCTGAGGGGAGCAGCGGGCGGCAGGAGAGGTCTGCTCGCCATGTGGGACCCTCCTCCGGTGGCCGGGGAGCAGCCGGGGATCGAACCGGCTGCAGAGGCTGCAGGCAGCTTCGCAACCCAGCGCTCAACCGCTGCACCACCGGGGAGGCCCCCAAAAAAAAAAAAAAAAAAAAAAAAATTCTTGGGCCTCCCCTGGTGGCGCAGCGGTTGAGCGCTGGGTTGCGAGGCTGCCCACGGCCTCTGCGGCGCCGGTTCGATCCCCGGCTGCTCCCCGGCCACTGGAGGAGGGTCCCGCATGGCGCGCAGACCTCTCCTGCCGCCCGCTGCTCCCCTCAGCAGTGTCCTTCGGTCCTTCTGCCTGTTCTGCTGCCCGCTCTGGCTCTGGTGGATTCTCTCACCCTCCCG
Organism: Talpa europaea; assembly: GCF_964194135.1. Taxonomy (NCBI): domain Eukaryota; kingdom Metazoa; phylum Chordata; class Mammalia; order Eulipotyphla; family Talpidae; genus Talpa; species Talpa europaea. The sequence goes on from NC_140076.1 coordinate 10,484,117, forward strand.
CGCTTCTGACTGTACCCAGTGCTTGTGTAAATAAATAAATAAATTAAAAAAAAAAATTCTTAAGAATCGAAGGTGTTGCCCAGTGATTGCTGGGGTCACAGAACATATTCCTGGGTAATGCCGCTGGGGGCTAGTCTGAGCAGTGGTTCTGACCGCATGTGTATGCTTGTAGGCCCAGCTCTTTCTGTTTTTCTTAAAATTTCTTTCTTGCCTGATAAATGACTTTAATTGAAGCAAAACTGGGTGGTTGGCTTTATACCTGAACTTCAAATCTAGAGGTGAAAGATTTTCTACTCTGTATTCCTTAGTTCTGAGGCATTCCTCGTCTTTGTGGCTGAGCGATACTGGTAGCAAGGGGCCTTAGCATCATTCTTGGTCTACTACTAGGAAAAGTTGAACATCAGAGAACTTTCATTCCTTGGGGGGAAATAAGAGAGACAGGCATGGAGTCAGAGGGACAAGAAAAATGCTGAAATATTTTCCTTTTGGGCTTTTGATTTGATTGCCAAAAAAATTGCCTTCCAGATGGAGAAGACCAAAAGCCCTGATTGTAAGCCATTATGTTTTTACTGGCCCACCTCCCCATCCCATTGCCTGGTTTGAAATCGGTAAGCCAGTCCAAATCCTTTACCTCATTTTCTAGTACCAATTTACTGTCTTACTCATCTTCCAGCTGCAAGGGGGTGAGGCCAGTGACCTTGAGAATGAACCCTGTGCCATTTCCTAAGCCAGGCAGCAGTAGAATCGTGCCAAGGAGTATCAGTCGTGATACCTTCCATTTCTCTGAAGTTCTGGAATCATGCTGACCAGGAAGACGTGTGTCTTTGACATGTGCAGTAGGAGTAGCCCGGGAATGAATCTGAACCAGTTCTCTTGGCCTTGTGGAGACTTGTTACCCTCGTTGCCAGGCAGTCTGGGCATGGGAAGCACTGTTTAGTTTTTGGCTACATCTTACTTCACTGGCAGCAGAAATCTTGACACTCCAATTTCCCTTGGGGGGAGGTAGGGATTGTTGAGTGGCTTAAACTGTAGGGGAATCCACTGTCAGGACATAAGAGGGATAGTGGCTTTGGAGTCTGGCAGATCGGGGCCCAGTTCACTGCCCTACTGCTGACTAAACAGAGTAACCTTAAACAAGTTCTGCATCTGAAAAATGGGGGATAATGCCCTACCAGCTGGTTTTTTGGTTTAAATGAGAATTGGTGGGTGGGTGTGGGGAGGGGGGAATGTGTTGTTATAGAAAACACTCAAATGTTAGTTTCTTTGTGATCTGTAACTTGGCTAGTTTTCCATTATTTTTAACAAATGCTATATGGAAATTGGGATGACATGAGTGATTTTAAATTGGGGCACCAAAACAGGCCCTAATACAAGGGTCTGTTGGGAAGGGCAAAGTAATGATTTTTAATTCCATTTCATGTGTAGGGCTCAATCATAGGAAAGAAACACACAGTAGATGTGAAAGGAGAGGATTACCAGAAATCATTCTGAATAAATAGCATAAATGCTCTTCAGGCCAGCTTCAACTGGATTGTCACAGAAGTGCAAAAAGAATTACTTGGATCAAAAAAGATGCGGATTAGCTTGCCTATGATGACGTTCTCTGTGTTTGCAGCAGAAAGATCACATTGGTTAGCCTGAGGAGCAGTTTGAATTTTCATACATTAGCCTGAAATCACGGTTAGACAGAAAAGAAGCCTTTGGAATTTCAACAGCACATATTTGAAAACCTTAAGGCAAGTGGGACTTTGTAGTTAGGTATGAAGAGGTTAGTCAAGGGCTCTGCTGAACCATGAGGGAGATACTTAGTCAAGAACATCAAATGCTCTGAAAGGCTGTCTGTCAAGTCTTTTTAAAAAAAGAAAACACCAGATTTCGACTCTTGCCTTGGCATGTGTAACTTTAACTTTTTTGATAATGGACAATTGAGTTTATCTCAAGGGTTAGGACATGTATCACTACAGTAAGCAAGGTGGCATTCCCCCGGTCCGAAGTGGTACCACAAATATTTTTATTTTACTGGCTCTATATTGGTTTTAATACTTTATGAAAAATAGCACTCAAAGTATGATTATACCAATGTTATTTAAGCCTCTGCAGCGCCGGTTCGATCCGCGGCTGCTCCCCGGCCACCAGAGGAGGGTCCCACATGGCGCGCAGACCTCTCCTGCCGCCCGCTGCTCCCCTCAGCAGTGTACTTCTGTCCTTCTGCCTGTTCTACTCCCTGCTCTGGCTCTGGTGAATTCTCTCACCCTCCCACACTTCTGACTATACCCAGTGCTTGTATAAATTAAAAATAAATAAACAAATAAATGAATAAAGCACAAATGTTTTAAAAAATAAAAATTAGGCTTAATTAGACCTCATGTTGACTTTTTTTTAAAAACGATAAAATAATTGTGCAGGTGGTGTGTGAATTTTGCAACAATTGTGATGGTAGCACTGGAATGACCAAGGTTTGAGACATACCAGTGAAAGTGTGGATTTGGTCTATAAGAACAGGACCTTCCGTTTTCCAAGCTTAGATGCCTGTGAAATTTAATTTTAGATTAGTTATTTTTTTCTTCCTGACAATTAAAACAGGCTTGTGTTTTATTTTGTGTTAATTTCTTTTATTTTGAAAGATGATGGTTAAAAATGTTCTGTGAGTAAAATAAGGGGAGGGGTTTAATTTCCACATTTGGGGGGATAGCTTGATAGCACTGAGACTTTAACCCCCGCACCACTGGGGAGGCCCAATCTCCATATTTGGGCCTTTTGGAGTGGTGTATTTACTCTGTCTGGACATTCTACCTTGTGTTTAATTTTGGGAATTGTTATGGATCACTGCATTCCATCTTCCTTAAAAAGTAGCCACTACACACATATTAAAAAAACTAGCAACAACAAATGTTGGCGAGGGTGTGGAGAAAAAGGAACTCTTCTGCACTGTTGGTGGGAGTGCAAACTGGTCCAACCACTGTGGAAAGCTGTGTGGAGATTTCTGGACCTACTAAACATAGAGCTTCCATATGATCCAGCAATTCCACTCCTAGGTATTTACCCAAAGGACACAGAAACATCAATTCCAAAGAACACCTGCACCCCTATGTTTATAGCAGCACTGTTTACAATAGCTAAGCTTTGGAAACAACCCAAATGCCCAAAAATAGATGACTGGATCAAGAAGATGTGGTACATATATACCATGGAATATTACTCAGCATTCAAAAAAGATAAACACATGCAATTTGCAGCAACATGGATGGCGCTGGAAGGGATCATGCTCAGCGAAATAAGCCAAAAAGAAAAAGAAAAATACCGGATGGTCTCACTCATAGCAGGAATCTAGAAAACTTAAATAAGGGACCAGGAAAATGAATAACTATAAGAAAGTGAAAATCAAAATCAACAAAAAACTATGAACCAGAGACACTTTTAGGGGGGCGGGGGCGGGAGGGGAGGGATTGGGGTCAGAATGGGGGGGCTGCAATTGTATGGGGAATATAACAATAAAATTTATAAAAAAAAATAAAATAAAAGGCAGGGAAAGCCTTCTGATGTATATTAAATAAATTAGTGAAGAAAAATGACTTTCACTAAGACTTTAACATGTTCAATTATGTTTTGATTAAATTAATAAAATAATGTATTATTTTAATATAATAAAATATGTAATAAAAGCCAGAAATGGCTTCCTATAGAAAAAAAAAAAAACTGCAAATAGAAAAAAAAAAAAAGAAAGAAAAAAGAACTGGATGTGTTCCACAAATAAACACCTACTATGTTTCAATCAAAAAAAAAAAAAAAAGTAGCCACTACACAGTCATGTGACCTCTCTTTTGATGTGGCGCCCCCTTGGAATAGGGCAGCAGAGCCCAGGATCCTGGAGGCTGTTTGCAAGTGGTGCACAGAGTTTCTCCACAACTGTCTCTGGCCTTGCTCCCCACCCCCAGGACTTGTCTAGACAGAATGGGAATGAGGTTTTTATCCCCTGTTGTGAGCTTGGGGACTAAAGGCATCCCTTAGGCCTCTGACAATAGGAAAGGCTAGACATGAGAAAATCAACTGTGTACCAATTTATGTGAAAGTAATCTTGTTTTATACATGTTCACATTCACAAAACATTTCATTTTTGTCTAGTTACTGTTACAAGGTTTAACATGTTTTTCCCCCTTTTTTGTAGGTACTGGATTTGGATTAGGACTTATTTTCTCCCTTACCTTCTTTAAAAGTAAGTGTGACTATCATTACCTTACACCATAATGTCCTAGAAGAGTTTGCATACACCTGGCAGGAACACTTCTGGAAGGCACATACACACATGGCTGCCAACCCGTTCATCTGGGGCTTAGGTCGGCCACTCTGAAATGAGCGAGACGAAGAATGTGCACTCACAGGAGGTCAGAGTGGGTTGGGCGTCTCTAGAATCCCCTCTGGGCATTAAGTCAGGATGCTTGATATCTTAAATATGATATCATTTTGAAAACTTGTGCTTACTGCCAGTGAGTCATTTGGCCAAATCTGCATGTTCAAATAATACTTCTAATTAATTATAATTCTCAAGGAGACTCGAAAATGAGAGTCCTGCTGGTAATAAAAACAAGTGGGCCAGAAATGCACTTTTTTTCCTTTTTGGCCAAAAACTCTCCTAAGCAACATGCAAGCGATATTTCTTTCATTCTGTGGAAGAACTTCTGAGGTTTGAATATTGAATAGTAGCCAAAGAGGTTACTTTGAGGGACTATAACTAGAGAATCATGCTTAACACAGTGCTGATATGAGGTAATCACTTACAGTATAGACTTAAGTACCTCATGACTTCCTATAAATCTAAATATGCAAATATTGGTGAAATCTTAAATATTTTTAAAATTCAATCACCTCCTCATAGAGACTATTATTTTTTTTTTAAATTGATTTACCAATGGTATTTCTGATGAGGTTAAGTAAGCAAATAAAGAGGTTGATAGAGAACTGCAGGGAGGTTCAAATATGACTGCTTTTTTCACATTGTATCATTTATTAATTCCTCCACTTGACACCGTAGATACTTTATAATAAATATTTGACTGAGTTTACTAATTTATCCTTCTCATTGTCATCCATTTGGTGCATTTGGAATATTTATTGAACCCGGAGCAAATGTGTGTACCTTAGAGAAGAAGCTGTGTGTTCTCTTAATGATGCCCTGTTGGGACTCCCCCGCCTTGCCCACAGGAAGAATGTGGCCGTTAGCCTTCGGTTCTGGCATGGGACTGGGAATGGCGTACTCCAACTGCCAGCACGACTTCCAGGCTCCGTATCTTCTACATGGAAAATATGTCAAAGTATGTACAGAGTTAGTACTTCTCTTTCTTTCAGAACAGAAGTTTTCTCTTGACGAATTCTTTATAGTGCACGTGATTAATAGACTGTGTGTCATTAGGGCCCCATTGGGATCCTAGTTGTTCTTTGGTCTTTAGTGATGTGGATGCTACTTTGGGGCCTAAAGTCTTTCCTCCCCTGTACGTGAGGTGCATGCGTGCATTCCAGTGTCTGCTCAGCCCAGAAGGCTGGAGTGACGAGCCTGCCTGAGAAATGACCGTCACATAGAGTACATCTGTGTGAGATACCTGTGAGCAGCGCTTTTGCTGATGATCACAGCGTGCCCTGTAAGCACGTTGCGTGCTCAGACCAACCTGAAGCGCTGGCACTCAGTCGTCATAGTCTTGCTTTTATTGAAGAGCACGGGTTCCTAATTCTAAGTCCCACAGGATTCTCTGAAGTCCTTGTCTATAGAGAGATGCAGGCAAGATGAAAAAATGACAGCTTATGCCACCAAAGGGAAGGAGTTTCTAAGTTTCCTAAGTTTCTGTGTGTCGTAGCCTCTCCTGTTGCCTTACTGAGATGACTGTCTACGTTGGGGTCTAGGTGAGAGGATCATGGGAGGCCAGGCACTCCTCGGGGACAGAGTGGGTATGTATTTTCCTGTCCCCAGGGCTTGGAACTAGGTAGGCACGCAAATAAATGCAAAATGAATGAATGAAATAAAGTGTCTCTCCTGTTAGATGAGTTGATGGCCTCAGGCTTCCTGAGATATAATCTTAATAGCAACACTCAGTGAGGACCGTCATATTCCTTGGATGTGTAGAATCATCTACCATGTTGATTCCCACTGAGTAGAGTCATAGCCGTGGAACCAGTGCAGGAGCCCTGAGGCCCAGGCTTGGGGCCTGCTCTTCTGCTTGATTTGTGTGTGATCTTGAGCTTTTTACTTATGAGAGTCCTTTGTGTGTAGGAAACAATCTATAAAATGAGGGTAATCATTCGTACCTACAGGCTGATTGGGAGGTCTAAATGTGAAAATGTGTTTAGCTGTTGAGGTGCTTATCAATTGAAACACTGGTTATTGCAGTCCAGGCTAGCCAAGAAAGGGTGATTGACTTGTCCATTGTTCACCACAGTAACAAGTAGAGCAGAAAATGTGCTACAAATGAGTGTCCTAATTCTGGTCAAAACTGAGGCCACAAGGGTCACTGAATCACAAAGAACAGTATCCTACCAGTGCACAGTCGCCTCTTAGAACCCACTTGAAGGTCAGCTGTCTACCCACAAACCTGTGCGTGTTTGGAGAGAGAATTGGAAGCAGAGCGAGCTGGCCAGGTAGGAAGACTGGCAGCCCTTTTACTACCCTTCAGGTCTACCTCTGGCCAAAGCTGGGGGAGGCGCAGGGGTGTCAGGGATAGTCCAAGAAGAGGTGCAGCTGCAGCACCAAAGCTGCCGCTCCCGGACATCACTTTCTTGGCAACAGAAAAGAACAGGGAGAGGAACTTCCGGTCTTTTAATTTTTCAAAATGTTTTCTTTGTTATAAACTGTGTTGTCATGGATAATGGCTCAGGGGTGAGTGCGTGCATATTGTATATTTAATAGCCAGGAGTCACTGTGGAAAGTATTGCGCCATTTTTTACAACCTTGTGGGTACTGCTCCAGAACATAACTTTATCTGAACTTGAGTTTGTGCCTGGCTGTTGTCATCCTCCATCGTCTACAAAGAGGGGCAGAGTCCTAACTTGGGGCCTTTTTGATGTAGTCATGGCATGGTGACTGCTTGTTGAGCGCCTGGGGGTCCTGGGTGCTATATCGTCTTTCTCTAGACCTCCCAGTAGATTTGTGAGAGAAGTTTTATTATCCTCAGTCAGCAGGAGAACAAAGGAAATCTTACTTAGGTTAAGGAGCTTGTCAAAGAGCTAATCATTAATCAGTGTGAGGTCAGTGCCACGCTCTTTCCCCTCACCTGTGGTCTGTCCCTTTGACAAGTTTTAGGAATCGTTACCCAGGCCTGTTCACTTACTTCGCATTCTTCTCCCTCCAAGGTCGGGGAGCCCCTTTTAGGAGCCTGGCAGCTTTGTCTACAGTCCTCTTGTCAGTTTTAGAGCAAACCAGGTGGTAGGGTTTGGGGCCCTTTGCTCCCTTGGTCTGACCGACAGCAGCCAGCCAGCCAGAGAGGGTTGTCCGTGCTGTTCTAACCTGCTGCCCTTGCCTTCCAGGAGCAGGAGCAGTGAGTGACACCTGAGACATCCCAGTGGGAGGAAAGAGAAATCATGTTTATTCCTCAGGAATACTGAAGTGCCCTGGAGTAAGCTGACGTTCTTCTGTAACAATGTTATCAGTAATGCTTTCAGCTCCAGCACACTGTTTATGTATTTGAAACCAAGTCTGTTTCTTGTTTTGTATTTTCTCTCTGGAAACTGCAAGGAGGAGGTCTTGAAGAAATAAATTAAAAAGAAATAGGCCGCCCAGTGCATTGCCTGCGTTTCTTTGCCTTTGGTCTCTGAGCATGAGGAAGACTGAACTGCCCACAGCAGCCACTGCGGGGTCCCCACCTCTCTTGAGAGCCTTCCTGAAACCACAGCTCTGCGCAGTTCCCCCCACTCTCCCCTAAAGCTAACCCCTAAGGTTTTCAGAACTGCTTCCACCTGTGTTGGAAGTTGGCCGGGGTGGGGGTGGGCGGGCTCCTTTCTTGTCTGATGAAGATGAATGTCTTATGGAGCCTTGACATGCTGTGCGTAGCTCTCCCCGGTAGGCCTGCAGGACGCAGAGCTGGGGGCTGACCGTGCTGATGTCCTCTCCAGTGAGGTTTCCTGCAGCTTCATGTAACACCTGAAGCTTGAGGACAAAAGGGTCCCTTCTGATGTCTGATGAATTTATGCCTTGGGTTTCACTTGACCCACGGAGACTGCATACAAAACAGTAATGTCTTCTGAGAATGGACAGACCCTGTCTCTCCTATCTTTTTTATCTCTATAGTGACGAGGGCAGAGGGGAGCTATTGGATGACGGTGAATGTTTTTGTTTAATAAATAAAGAAAAAATAATAAATTCGGTTGGGCAGAGCTGGATCCTGCTCCTCTGTTCTGTGAGTGTTGATTCCACATCTGCCGTGACCTCTCAGCACTGCTCTTGGCAGCAGAGATTAAAACACAGCCCAGATCTCTGCCTTCAAGGATCTTAGATTCTAATGGAAAGACGATCATGCCAACTCCCTTTGGCCTTGAATGAGGAAGGGGTAGAGAGACAACACAGTGAGACCAGCTAAGTTGCCTCGGGGTGGCCTGGCTGAGGAGGGGAATTGTCGACTGAGATGTGAGGTTGACCCGGGCTTTCCAGATGGACATGGGTGAGAAGAAGGGAGCTCGTGCAGAATTGTGGCATGTGTGTTAGCAATGACAGGCAATCGGCACGGCCAGGGTGGGCAGGGAAGGAAGGTGGGCAGGGAGGCGGCTGGGCACCGGGCTGGAACTAGTGTCTGAAACCAGCTCTGAAATGTCAGTTAGACCTTAGTGCTTATAGGTGTTGTCATGGGTGGATTGAGGGTAGCAAATACTCCCTCATTTTCCCCTCCCTCATCCTTTGACCCTCTTCCCTTTCTGGAAAGATGGGCTAAACTCGACCAAACAGGCAGTAGTGACTCTGCCCTGCCAGCTGTCCAGACTCCTCTGCGCTCTGAGCTTTTTTGCTTCTTTGGGGCAGCTAAAGGCCAGTGATGGCCTGAGCCCAGGACTGCAGGCCACAGCCATGGCCCGCACAGCCACGCTGCCACTTTCTCTGCCCCTCTTACTCCACCATCAAGACAACCGATGTAATTGCAGAAAAACCTCGCAACCTGTTGCATCCCTTACACTTGTGTTCTCCATGTTTACTTTAAAAGTTTATATTTCCCTTCAATTTTTCCATCTTATTTCAGCAGGGGAAAAAAATAATAGGTCGCCTTCCAAAAAAGACAACGAGAACCCCAGCATGCCCACTAATTCTCTAGATGGGGCTGCGCGGGAGCAGCGGTGGGCGCTGGAGTCAAGTCAAGCTGTTTGGTCTCGTTTGTTACTAGGTTTTAGGCATTTATTTGGATGGATGGATCCCTTTGCCCGGCACCTTGGAAGTACCGTTTAATGTGTTTTGAGAAGCTGGTTAGCTCTGTGAGGGAATAGTTCTGGGCAAAGGCCAGCCAAAGGAAGCATTGGCTGTTTGCTTTAATTCCAAAGTACTTGGTATTCCTGCCTTGAGCTCTGCACACGGACTGGCCTGAAGCACAATGCTCGATCTTGTCCCCACTCCCTGCCCCCATTTCAAATCGGCCTCCAGAGAGTTCCAGCTTGTTGGCAAAGGCATACATTCTGTTCTACTTTAAGTTTCATTAGAAATTCAAATCCTCTGGGGCCCCATTCCCTCGTGGAGTCATGAAACTTTGCTTCTTGTCTGCCCTTCTGGAACCAAACACAAGGAAGATCATGGGTTTGGGGAAAGAGTGATGGGAGCCCACTGGGCATAGGACACTAGGATAAAGCTGTGGCGCCCCAAGAGTGGCCTGCTCTGCCAAATACATAAATGCATACAGTCTGAGCTTGACACTGTATAATTTGGCCCGGAACAATATGTATTTTGAACTCATTTAGGTGAATGACTTTGGCATTCCATGTACCCACTTGGGCCTTTATCAGGCTGCATTTGCCAACGGGGAAGTTTGCCTTTGTGCGGGACACGAGCCTCAGGACGCACGCTGTTGTGCTCTGCTACGCGGATGTCATTCTCTCATCTTTCCCAAAAGGTCTGGACACAACCTTGAAATCCTGCTCGTAGGCCATGAGAGGCTGGGAATGAAGAAGCTATCTATGATGTTTTGCCTGTAGTTTTCCCAAACCTCACTGTTTACATTTTTTTTTTTTAATGTAACCAGACCATAATTATATTTTACTTGTCGTGGTTCAATCTGATTGTGTTGTTGAAGGACTATTTTTGAACCTGTCCAAATAAACTCGGCAAAGTATTTCCACAAGGATGTCCTCAGTGGGGCTGGAACAGCCTTCATCCTGAGTGGTGCTGAGACACACACGGTTTCCTGTTGCATGCTTTCTAATTACATAAATGCAAAGGGGTGGGAGAGAGAAAGTGGAAATTCTAAGTACCCAAAGGAATGTTAAATTTAGAATAACAAGCTCATCTGGAAGCTATCACCACTTTTTTTTCTGTAAACTGCAAGCACCACTTCTCTTCGGACACCAAGAGATGAAGTTGGGGTACACACAGACATGGGCAGGACCAGGATGGAAGCTCCTGCGTCCCCTAACCAGCCTCTGTGTGGAATAAATGGGAGATCGTCGTGGTAACTTGGTGCAGTCAAACTCCTGGAAGGAGGAGGAGGAGAGAAGGATGAACTCCAAAGAGGAAAGAGTGTAGGATTTGGGGGAGGAGCTGGGTGCAAATTACTCCCCAACCACTTGCCAGGTGAACATGGGGGTTCCTTAACCTCTTCAACATCAGAGTCACCCTCTGTCGAGGAGGAAAACATACATCCTACCTTACCGGCTTTAAAAGTCAAATACCTGGGCCTCCCCGGTGGCGCAGCAGTTGACCGCTGGGTTGCGAAGCTGCCCGCAGCCTCTGCAGCGCCGGTTCGATCCCCGGCTGCTCCCCTGCCACCGGAGGAGGGTCCCACATGGCGCGCAGACCTCTCCTGCCGCCCGCTGCTCCCCTCAGCAGTCCTGCTTCTGCCTGCTGTGCTCCCCGCTCTGGCTCTGGTGAATTCTCACCCTCCCGCGCTTCTGACTACCCAGTGCTTGTATAAATAAATAAATAAAATTAATCTTTAAAAAAAAAAAGTCAAATACCTGTTTCAACATAAGTATTAAAAAAAGATGTTGCCATTTGAGCCTTATGGTGGATCAGGTACAATGGTGGATAAGGTAGGAGGGTGAAACTGTTCCAGAAAAGAAAGGGCATCTTCCTTGGGCTCAAGGAGTTGGCTTTTAGAGTCTAAAATAGCAAGATCTGAGGTGCAAAGGGGTGTCTCCAATGACTTCCTGATGATAAAAACCTAAACGTTGTTGGAAAACAGTCCACCTCCATGCATAAGCATGGATGTCATCTGTTCTCACTCTTCCTCATTGGAGACCCACTCGAGTAAAGCTGGTGACCCTGCTGAAACCCCACCCTTTTTAAATACCACAGTTACTGAGTGCAGGGTCTCCATGCTCGGCCAGGAGGGGAAGGGCGGAGGAGGACACTGAAGAAATGGAACAGAACCACGAATTCCTTGTGGAACTTCCGGCTGGTGGGAAACAGGACTCGACATTTGCATTCAGGGCAGTTGGCTTCAGATCCAGAGATGTCAGTGCGGGACGGCGATGTTAAGAATTCCTGGAGGAATTCAGGAGTGGGCAGGAGACGAGTCTTAACTAGGGAAGAAACCGGGACTAGAGAAAGGAGCTCATTATCAACTGTCAGTCAACTCTTTCTAGGCCTGGTCTAGCCAGTTTGAGTCAGGCACAGCCTCATTTGATCCCTTCAAATGAATATGAAATAATAGTGTTTATTGGGCACATGTTCTGTGCCAGTTACTGTTCTTAGGCTTTACATATATTATGATGCTTAATTTTTACAACAATCCTATGAAAGAAGTACTATTACCCTCATTTTATAGATGAAGAAACATTCTGAAAGGATAAATTAACTTACCCAAGGGCTAACAGGTGGCAGGTGGGATTTTTACCTGATTTCTAGAACCCAGACTTAACTACTGTGGTTGCAAGTGGTCATTAAAAGTGGCTTGATCTAGTTTAAACTTGATTTGACACATTAGAATTAGTCTCAATCAATCCAAGTCATTTTCTCTTAGTTTAGCAGGTTTTGGTAGAGTGGTGGTCACCACATTTAGCTGACACTTTTCACTTAAATGGACAAGAACTAGTCTATCCCGGGGCCTCCCTGGTGGCCTAGGGGTTTGGCCCTGAGTTTGATCCCCGGCCAGGGTGCTGATCTACAACCCGGTTCTTCTATGCAAAAATAAATAAAATCGGGCCTCCCCGGTGGCGCAGTGGTTGAGCGCTGGGTTGCAAAGCTGCCCGCAGCCTCTGCAGCACCAGTTCGATCCCTGGCCGCAGGGCGAGGGTCCCACATGGTGTGCAGACCTCTCCTGCCGCCCGCTGCTCCCCTCAGCAGTGTATTTTGTCAGTCTGCCTGTTCTGTTCCCTGCTCTGGCTCTGGTGAATTCTCTCACCCTCCCGCGCTTCTGACTGTTACCCAGTGCTTGTATAAATAAATAAAAATTTTTAAAAAAATCTAAAAAAAAAATGGCTTCCCCGCTTTAAAAAATAAATAAATAAAATCTTAAAAAACAAAAAACAAAAAAACTTGTTGATTCAATTTGAAACCAACTTTTTAAAAAAATATAATTCCTAGGTTCATTAATCAAAACAGTTGTCAATCAGAGCTTGATGTCATTGTTACGGATGAGTTTTACTGAATCTTTGAAAATAAAGCATCGTGACATGTTGGCCTGTGTATCTTAAAAACTATCCTGTCTATCTGCATATCGCCCAGTGCCTGTCACTCCTGGCCTCCTATGGTGTCTTCCTTCTATATGGCTGCATGTAGTCCAGAAACACAGTACATTTTTATTTTAGTCTTTATGGTATAGTTTTATCCTTACTATACTTCAGTCGTTGAGTTTAAAAATTTCTATAGCTTTAAAACCCTTAAATTAACTTGCTTTTTAAGTGGGTGGTCCTGACCGATCATTTCTATGGGTCAGTAATCTTCAGTCGGAAGAAAGGCTTCCCCGTCTTCTCACTACAGAGCATGCTCTGTTCTCATCTGAGCTTCTTCCCTGGGTCACTGTAATCATGAGAAGGTCACTTGATCTCTCTGGGCCTCCTTGTGAGACAGTTGTGACAGTCCCTTCCTGCTCCACAGTACAAATATGAGGTTGACATTCTGTTATTGAGGAGAAAAGTGACATAGCCAGCTACATCATAATATTTTATCAGTATAGTCAGTTATGGGACAAATTATGAGCAAAAGAATCATCTTGGGCCTCCCTGGTGGCGCAGGGGTTAAAGACAGCGTTATCAAACTATCACCAGCCACTGCAGCACGAGTTCGATCCCTGGCAGGCCAGGGAGCAACCCCCATGGCACAGCAGACCTCTCCTGACTTGCCCGCTGCTCCTCTCAGCAGTGTATTTCAGTCAGTCTGCCTGTTCTGTCATCACTCTGTCTCTGGTGGATCTTCTCATGCCCCCCTCCCTCCACTGGCCCACATCCCAGTTCTTCTACATAAAATAAATAAAATCTTAAGGAAAAAAAAGTCTTCAAGTCTTTCCTCAAATGTCTCCTCTTTCCTGAACCTTTGCTGACCATTCTCCCATACCTTCTAACCCTCTTCCCTGCTTGATTTTCCCCGGCATTTCTCAATATCTAATTCTCCATCTTTACCTATATATGTTATGGGTTGTCTCCCACTAGAAGGTAAGTTTTCAGAGGGCAGAGATTTATGGGTTACTGGTTTTTTGGTTTGTTCGTTTTGCTGCTGTATTCTTGGCACTTGAGCAAAATCTGGCACGTAGTAGATACCCTAGAAAACTTGCTGAGTTACTAAATATTAGTTAGCATACTAACTAATGTACTAAGTTAATATGTATATTAGTTACCTTAGTATGCTAACTAATATTTAGTTAGTATGTTTATTAACTTAGTATATAACTAGTAGTATATAGGAAATAACTAATATTAGCATATTAGCTAAGTAGTAACTTAATAAAAATTATTTATTGCTAAAACACATTTTGTAGGGGTTACAAATCCATTCAGACACCCAAGTTTCATCTCACAAGCCAAATGTATTGATTTTGGTGACTGCCTAGAGGAACTGTGAAAAGGAGGATTCTGAGGCTCTTTCTGGCCAATAAGGAAAGTTCCATGAATGGTGTCTGCTGTGGTGTCATGGAGGTGTGCGGGCCGCATAGATCCATCTTATTTTCCCCTGTCTTAGTAGGTCTCCTTTCTCATCTCGCCCAGATCTTGCTCATATCTCGTCCTCCTTCACATCCTACCCCCTCCCGCAAGTCTTCCCGAGACATGTCAGCCCCTGGCGTCCTCCCTCCTCTGAACGCCTTGGCTCTCTTGGCTGGCAGCTTCCTTGGCAATTAGCTTTTCCTTTGCTCCGCTGCTTCCCATTTGTGTCTGCCCTTTTCCTGGAAGCACAGGCCTCCTACCTTGCATCTGTACTTCCTGACGCTGTGCTGGACGCCTAGCAAGTGGGAGGGAAAACAAAATGGTTGTTTTAATTAAGACTTGGGGAGGTAAAGTAACAGACTTTCAAATCAGCCTTGAGATTGTAAGATACTGAAGAAGCCCATGGACCCCCCAAAAAAGCTTTGTTTTGAGGCCGCACGCAGGAACCAACCCTCATCAGCTTCTTCAGCAGCCAGAGTTCTCCAGAATTCTGCCCTTCCTGCGACTCAGTGCCCCAGCACAGTCCCTGTGCCCCTCAGTTCAGATTCTTCAGAGAGAGCTGCTGCCCTGCTTGGGCCAGGCGTCCGCTCTGGCCAGTCTGTGCGGCCAGGAGGGCAGGTTGATGGGTCCCGCGTCCTTTGTGGACATGGCTGGGGGCCGTTCTCGTGTGGGGGGGTCCGGCTGGCACTGAGGTGATGGTCTTTGGTGCTTTTTCCTCAGTGCCCATGCTTCAAAAAAGGGGATGTTTCAATGAATTTAACTAGAGCACAAACTCCTTAAGGAAAAAAAGCCGTGCTGTGGGGTATTGAATATGTGCTGAACTCTTGTGGAGGGAGAAAAATTCTTAGCCCACTCACTCGTGGGTGTGTGTGGGGGCTGCTAGGAGCTGAGAAGTGGAAGCTGGAGAAATGATGTCATAAATGAATTGATCTTGCCAGGCTCCCTGGTGGCACAAGGGGCTAAGCACAGCACTGGGAAGCTATCTACAGCACGAGTTCGATCCCCGGGCAGGGAGCTACCCACATGGTGCAGCAGACCTCTCCTGTCTCTCCCGCTGCTCCCCTCAGCAGTGTACTTCAATCAATCTGCCTGTGCTTCTCCTCACTCTGGTGAATCCCACCCCCTCTCCCCCCACCCCCCCCATCCCCACACCTCTGGCCTACACCCCAGTTCTTGTATGCATAAATAAATAAAAATGAATCTTTTAAATAAATAAATAAATTTCCACTCCAAAATACCCAATTTAGGTCTCATCTCTGACCCTCTCCTCTCCCCTCATTTCCCCTGTACTTAGCACTGGATACCTCTTCTTGATTCTTGAAGATCTCCCATCCCACCTACAAAGGGCATTTAAAATGTGTCCTAGGCCAAGGGCCCTCCCGTCCATTCCTCTCTGCAGTCAGGGCCAAGGTCACACCTCCCACGCCCTTCATGTCCTCAGCACAGACCTTACAGCCTGGCCACCTTTTTGTCCCCTCTGAGCCCGCCAGGGACAGGAGACCAAAGGACACGGCCTGAGGGTGGACCCAAAGTCAGACTGTGCTCCCCTTCTACTGACTGGCTGGGTGAACCTGGGGGGTGAGAGGGGGTATAAGAAAGTAACAGCTGTACTTCCTGAGTGTGCCCCAGCCAGACTCTGCCTCATGTCCTCACTCGAGTGAATTCTCCCAGGAGCCTGCGTGGGGGACTGTTACATTCCTATTTTGCAGATGAGGAAACTGAGGCTTCCTTGAGGAAGGTGAGAAAGCTCTGTTTGAGCCTGGCTTGGGTCCCGGGACTCTGCCTCCCTGCCTCCCTCTGCTGCACAGGAACTTCCTGGGACTAACCCTCACTTTCTGGGGCGGTGCTATTTCCCAGAAGCCACGCTGAGCCCTGTGCCTCCATTTATCTCCTTGAGTCCTGGCTCCTCATCCTGGTCTTAACATCACTCACTTCTTTGCGATGTCTTCTGAGGCTTCTGCCATCACATCTGCCACGGGCTTGCTTAGTTTCTTAGCACCTGGATGTCGGGAGAAAGCCTTTCATGCATGCACTTGGGCTCGCTGCCTCCCTAGTCCATTGTTGTGTGCCTAACACCTCGGTGCCTGTCTGACACATAATAAAGGTACAATAAATATTTGTGCAAGAAATGAATGAGACCCAACCACAGGTCTAGAGTATCCCCAGCTGCATTTTACAGGTAAGGAAACCAAGGCCCAGAAATGAAATAATTTTGCAGAGTCCCAAGCAGGAAAATTCCAGAACCTCCCGGGATGAGTCCCAATGGCTCCTCCCCACTCTAAACCGGGAAGTGTGGACACTCTTGGTCTTTATCTCCCAGAGGCAGGAAGGACTGTGATTCTCCTCGGGCCCCCAGTGCCAGCCCTGTGACCCCGAGGGCTGAGCAGGGAAGGAAGCCCCTTTGCTTATTTTCCCTCTTTCTCCAGGAGAGTGCAGAGGTTTGGACCCCTGTGGAGGCCAGGCTGACAGGATTAGAGGAAACAGCTGGCCCGCCCGTGCCCTGCGGGAGGGAGCTCACATTCCCGGGACTCAGGGAGGGAGCGGCTCCCCACAGCTCAGTCACATTCCAGGTCGGTCATTTTCCTGAGCCCAGATGTTTGCTAATGAGCTGGAGAGAGAGGTTTTCAACCCTCTACCCCGACTCTGGGCCCCACATTACCCGGCCCCAAGAGGCTGGCCCGGAGCCAGCAGGCTTTGGCTTCAGGCCCGTGCCCGGTGCCAGCCAGGCCTGTCGGGGCAGCTGGCGCACCGCTGCCAACCAGGTGCATCTCCGTGAGCTCCAAGGCCCTGACGCGACAGGTTCTGCCTTTCCCGCTGGGTTCCCCTACCCCCAGCCTGGGTCCCCATGGTGTGGCACCCTTCGCAACTGAGTGGAGCGCAGTGTGCTGGCAAAGGAGCCGACAGGCCCAGGTTCAAGTCTAGGCTTTGTCAGCCACTAGCGTGTGGCTTGGGATGGCTACGCAGCCAGCTTCCTGCGCCCTGGCAGGGGTTCTCACCACATGCAGACATCTGCCCCCACCCTGCAGGGTCCACGCTGAGAATGCGGGTGGTCAGCTCAATGGCAACAATTTCCTGAGTGCCCACTGCTACTGCACAGTGAGTCCAGGCTCTGTCCATGGTCACCCAACAGAGGAGGTCACCTCTTACCATGGGACTTTAGGCCAATTATTTAACCTCTCTCTAAGTTTTTTTTTTAACCAGTAAAGTCGGGGTAACATGCTGGAGGATTATGGGTGCTTTGGTGGTGGGCCTGGTGTGGTAACACATCCAGAGTGGTATGACCCTAAAACCCCAAGTCATGTACAGGGTTATAAACTAGCGTTACCTCGATAAAATAATATAATAAAAAAATGGGGTGACCGATATCTGTTTATCTCATCCATTTATTATGTTGCTGGAAAGTGCTCCAAATTGGGGGGGGGGCAGGGAGGTGCTCCCCATGTGGGGCTGTGATGATATCATGGGTATCCCTGTAGAAACTTAGCTAAGCCAGAGGATGAGGCATTCCTTCAGCCAAATAAATGGTACCCCCTGTCTGGTCCCACCGTAAGCACTGGGAACGGGGCAAGAAGCAGGTGACCCCTGCCCTCAAGAAGCCCTGATCTAGTGGCCGAAAGATGCGCCGAGAAGGAAAGCATTACAGAGGGATGCTGCCTGTGCTCCAGGTCACTCCAGCGGAGCGGGAAGCCTGTGCTCCCCGGGTCTGGGGAAGGCCTGCAGTCGGGTGCCTGAAGAATGGCCTTCCCTGAAGATGAAAGCAGGGGAGGGAACAGCACAGGCTAGAGCCAGGAGGCAGGAGACGTGTGCTGTGTTCCAGAGCCTGGACAGGCCGCGTCCATGGAGCGATCAACAGGCCCGGAGCGGCCACCCAGGAGCTCAGCGCCTGGCGACAGGGCAGGGCCGCAAGCGTGTGGGAAGGCCGGGCAGGCCGGGCACACACGGACACGCACGACTGTGAGAGGAAGCAAAACCCAGTGTCGCGACGGTCTCCTGGGTTGTCTCCAGGGGCAAAGCTGTTTCCTCGCTGCAGCGGACACGCGGGAACCGGCACCCAGAGGCACGACCCCCACCCACCCGCGTGCCCCGAGGGCGGCTGGCCGGGTCCCCTGCGTGGGAGCCAGACGAGGGTCTGCGCGTTTCCTGGCGCTCATTCGGAACGGCCTTTCTGGGGCTCCCAGACCCTTTTCTGGGAGCTTAGGCCCAACGCCTGCGCTGAGGGGAGCCGGGCGAGGGCCGCGAGGACTGCGCGCCGGGCCTGGGCTGGCCGCGTGCCCGGGAGCGCCCCGGCCGGGCGAGCCGCCGGAGCGCGGGGTGTGGAGTCCCCTGGGGCCGGGCCGCGGCGCCCCGAGCGCCACGCCCTCGGAGCAGGTTCCCAGGAAAAGGCACGCGTCCACGTTCGCCCAAGCCCCCCGGCCCGGCCCGAGGACCCCGTCTCGGAAGGTCGCGGAGAGAAGCCGGAGCGCAGGGACCCGGCGGGGGGCGCTCTGCCCTCCCCGGGGGCGCCGGCCGGGCCCCCGAGCCAGCCCCGCCGTCGGGCCGCGCCGCAGCCGGGCGAGCCGGCGGGCGGAGAGGCGACGCGGGCCCCGGGCGGCCGGGGCGCCCCCTCCTGCGCGCCCGGAGGGAGCGGCCGCGCGCGCCGCCCGCTCTTTCTCTCGCGGCCCTCCCTCCGCTGCCCCCGCCTCCTCCCTGTTTGGAGGGAGACACCCCTGACGTCGGAGCCGCCCGGCTCGCCGCTCCCCCGCACCGCGCGCCCGCCCGGGCCGCAGACGGCGCGCCGCGCAGCCCAGCCAGCCTCGGGGGCGCCGCCACCCGCCGGCCGCGCCCGCACCTCTGGGGGCGCCGCGCCGACCCCCGCGCGCCCCGCCGCCCGCCCCGCAGGACCCGGCGGGCGCCGCTCTCCCCGCCGCGCGCGGTAAGTCCCGGCCGGGCCGGCACGCGGCGCCCGGCGACCGCGGGCTGTGGCCGCACCCCCGGCCGCGAGCGGCGCCCCGGCGCGTCCGGAGCCCGAGGACGCGGCGCGGAGGCGCGGCCGCCCAGCCCCGGGAGCCCGGGACGCCGGCGCCGGGGACGTGGGCGCGGCGCGGGGTGGCCGGGGCGCCCCGCGCCCTCGGCCCGGCCCAGGCTCGCCGCGGGGCCGGGTCTGGGCCGGAGTTTCCGCGGCCGCGGGGGGCGGGAGGGCGCGGGGTGCGGGGCGCGGGGTCTCGGCGGGCGGCGCGGGGCGCGGGGGGCTCGGCGGGCGGCGCGGGGCGCGGGGGGCTCGGCGGGCGGCGCGGGGCGCGGGGTCTCGGCGGGCGGCGCGGGGCGCGGGGGGCTCGGCGGGCGGCGCGGGGCGCGGGGGGCTCGCGGGCGGGCGGGCGCGTCCCCCGGCTCTGCCCGGGCCTCTCCGCGCTGCGCCGCGCGCCCTCCGCTCCCGAGCCCCGCCGCCGGCCTTTTTGTCTCTCGGTCTTTCTGCCTCCGCGGCTGTCTCTCTGTCTGTCTGTCTGTCTGTCCGTCCGTCCCGGTCGCCCACTTTCTCTGGTTCTCTCTTTCTTTCTGTTTCTCCCCGTTTGCCTCCGTTTTCAGCTTCCCCGGGCTCGTCTCTGCCGATGTTTCCTCTCTGCCTCCGGCTCTGCCCCTCTGCGGGAGTCTCGGGGTCTGTGCGTCCCCCGACCCCCCTCAAATTCAGACAATCCCCTGGTGTCGGAGGCGCGGCCCCCAGTGGGGTCATGAACGCTTTCCTAGACCCCCGAGGCGGCCGCAGCCCCCCCTCTGCCTGCCCCCGGGGCCTGGCCTGGGTCATCCCCCTGGAACTGAGTCGGGGGCCCGGGGAGCCAGCCTTTCCGGGGGCTCAGTTTTCTTAAGAATTCCACCCCCACGAGGCGGCCTGGGCTGCAGGCCCCGCTGCCGGCCACCTGCCCGCCCGCTCCCTGGGCGGGGCGATCCTGATCTTTTACAAGCCGCAGTGAAGGGGCAGCTGCCTGCCTTGGCGTGGCCGGAGGCTTGGCGGGCACCAGAGGAGAAGGGCACATTTTCAGGCTTCCTGAGGCCCTTACCCAGCTGGAGGACACCAGCCTGTAACCAGGGAAGCCTCAGGAAAACAAGAGGTCAGGGCCGGAGGCCAGAGGCTGGGTGCGGGCGGGGGCTAGGGGTGGGGAAGCAATTTGTCAGCCAGGAGCCCCTGGCCCTTTGTTACTCCGAAACCACCCGCTGCCTGAAACTCCCCCAGATGCTGGGGCTGCTTGGGTGTGGTTTGCCTTTCCGTAGGGCCAAAGAAAAGGCGAGGCTGGAGTGTCTCCTTGGTGACCCCCACCCCTCTCCCCCCAGCCTTGCTAGCTGGACCGCTTTCTCCGGGCCCTGCATGTTGGAGGGATGGAGACTTGGAGGGATGGCGGCAGGGCGGGGAGGATATAGACGGTGTGCCTGATTCCCAGCGATGCCCTCATTCTTAAAAAGTGAAATTTCAGAAGGAGTTTAGCTCCTCCCCACCCCCAATGCCCAGGGCCAGAGGCTGCCCTAGTGGGCAGAGACTCTGGTGAGGGCTGCAGTGGCACTTCTGCTGAGCAGATGTTGTAGGCCTGGCGTGCGGCGCACATCAGCATGGAGTTGTTTGGGAGAGTTTTGGGTCTGTGGGTAGGAGGGTCTGTGGGCGGGAGGGCCGGGGCCTGGGTTAGAGGCTGTAGCCAGGAGGGCAGGGCAGGGCAGGCAGGCCTTTCGGCACAGACTGGACCCTGTTGGCCTGGACAGCAGGCTCATGCTCTGCTGGTGCTGACAGAGAGAAGGTGTAGGGGCACGGGAGAAAATTCCTCCGCTCCGTGGGTTCTCTAGGGCTGGTTGAGCAAGCAAATTAACTTCAGACAGATTAGTAGGAGAAAAAGACCAAATTTAATTACATACGCATGGAGAATCTACAGGCTGTCAGCTCTGCAGCGAGGGTTTGTAGCTGAGCTAAGGAATGGGACA
Organism: Talpa europaea; assembly: GCF_964194135.1. NCBI lineage: Eukaryota > Metazoa > Chordata > Mammalia > Eulipotyphla > Talpidae > Talpa > Talpa europaea. Next base: position 10,505,303 of record NC_140076.1, read on the forward strand.
GGGGCCTGGAGGGAGGAGGAAGGGAGGGGGCCTCACATGACAGGGACAGGGTGACTCATCGCCAAACCAGATGCCCTGCCAGCTCTCTGTGATAGAAAGGGGTTTCTCAGATGACCCTAAGCCTGGGTAGGCTTCCTCCTTGACGGGTATGGCACCAGATTCTCTTGAAGCCCACATGCCGCGGTGCCAGGTGTTAGGAAAGGCCAGCTCTGGACACCTTGAAAAAAAGCCTGTTTGAGTATTTTGTGGAGACCTGGCCTTTAAAGGAAGCTGCCTGGTGATGAGCCTGGGGTCTTGGAATCACAGAGGCCTCAAGATCCCGGCTGGAGCCAGACTCCCCCTGAAGGGCTCTGTGAAAATGGGCGTACCCAGGCCACACTCATTTAACCCGAGGCTTAGGAAGGTGAGGCAAGCGGTCAGCGGCTCCATCTGTGACCATCAGCGTCTCCTGCCTCCAGCCACACGGTGAGTCAGTGGATGAGCTTGGGCCGGAACTCGCCCTGTGGCCCCAGAGTGAGCTGAGGAAGCCCACCCCGTGGAGTGCCGGGCCTGGGCTCTACACTGCCCTGCCCCCTCCCGCAGCCACCTTGTCAGCTGCACCACCAAGGAAGCCTGCGCGTTCCAAGGTCTGCAGTGATGCCCCACCCTTGCTGATCCCCAAGCCCAGGCTGTGGCCACGATCCCCCACCCTGTGTACCAGGCCAGCCTGGTTTCTGGAAGTTGATTCTCGGGGGGGTGGGGGGGCGTGGGGGGGTGGCGATCTCTCCAGGACTCTGTCCCTTCCACCGGCACTGGTCCAGTTGGAGTTGGGGTGGAAACATAGCTGCCACCTTGCCAGCCAGCGTGCAGTGCTGGGCGGCACGCAGTTTCAAAGCCCCTCCCCAGCCACCACCTCAGTTGTTTGGGATTCCCCTCTAGGTTGCCTCGCAATCCAGTTTCATGGGGTCAGATGCAAACCCGGGCTGCCACGTTCTCAGGACCCACCCAGCGCACTGTGGGGGGGTGGGGGGGAGGAGCTGGGTGTGGGCAGAGTTCAGGGAGGGTGAGCAGCCCGGGTGACTCCACGCCAGCCGGCGCCAGTGACATCCACCCGGGACCTGCCCGGGACAGGCGCCCACTGCAGAGCTGGCCACGTGCTCAGCGGGTTCATTCCCGCAGGGGCCCTGCGAGGTGCTGTTGCCACCCGCCCCGCTTTGCAGATGAGCAAACAGAGGCACGAAAGGCTCAAGTGGGGCCAGGGAGCATCCAGCCTGATACTTTGGAGAGACGCCCCCACACCCCATGTGCCCCCACAGTCCATGTGCCCCCACAGTCCATGTGCCCCCACACCCCATGTGCCCCCACACCCCATGTGCTTTCTGTGTGAATGGCGCTGTTCCCCGCATGCGGAGCCCACAGGTAGCAATGTCTGTCCCGTCGGGGCTGTGAGTGGGAAATGTGCCGGTGGGAAGTTGGGGTTGGGGAGCGGCTGCCTGTCTACCCAGGGCTGCCAGCCCTGTCCTGTGGCAGCTCCCACACAGCTGGTGTGTGTGTGTGTGTGTGACAGAGACAGAGACTAGAGAGACGGGGATCCTGACCTTCGCCGACTGAATATTCAGATTTACCCAGAAGGGACCGAGGCCTGACTGCTCTCTGCCATACAGAGCTGGCTCTTGTGCCTGCAGAGGGTTTCCGTAGCTGGGGGTGGGGATGGGCGGGAGGTCACAGGTCCATCCAGGTGAAGGTGAGTCTTGACTCCCCCCCTCCACCAGAATCCAAGCGGGCGTGGGGTGGGGGTGGGGGTGAGGCCTGTCAGCAGTGATATTATAAGAGATGCGCCCCCTGGGTTGGGTGGGGGGGGCATAGTTCCTGACCTGGCTGGGGCTTAGAATTGTATGGGAGCACGTGCAGATGCCAGGGCTGCACCCCAGACCGCGCACGGGGTCAGGAAATCCAGGACTGGGGCCGGGGCATCTCAGCTTTCGGCCTCCTCTCAGGAACGGGGCTGGCTTCGGGCAGTTGCGGTAACAGAGCAAACCCCACAAGCCTGACCCCAGAGCCCGTGTTTTTACTGCCTCACCCCTGCCCTTCCTGGTGCTCCTTCTGAACCAGGCTCCTGGGAAGCCCCCACAGCAGTCCGTTTGCTCCCGAGAGCAGGGGGTGCTGGCGTCTCTCCCTGGACTCCACCTCGGTTTCTCCAGCGCTGGGACAGCAGCTGGCGACCTCCCCCCCCCCCCGCCCTTCTGTGTTGTCAGAATGTGGTCAGGTGCTGGCACGAGGCCTCTGAGGTGGCTTGGGGCCAGGGCTGGGGCTTGGGGGTCTGGCGGCACCCACCCTGAGCTGAGGACACCCTCCTTGAAGCGGGACTCAAGTCTGAGAAAGGCAGGGCCCTACCCTTCCCCGGGTTCCTATGGGAAGGGTCCGTCATGGCCGCCTGCTTGGCTTCTGGGCCTCAGGAGTGGGATGGGGCCTCTGTCTGACAGGCTCCAGAGCTTCCCCCCGGTGGGGCTGGACCTCCAAGAGTTCCCAGGGATGATTCGCAGCCCCCTGAGCAGAGGCGGCGAGCCTCTGGGTTCTTGCCAACTCCAGACGGACCCCGTCCCCAGCCGCCTCTTCTGGGTCTTTCTCCCTCCTCTGGGAACCCTGCCATCTGCAGGGGCAGCGGGCGGCCACTCTGCTGTCCAGGGTCAGGTTCCGTTCACCACGGGGGAGATCTCCACCTCTGTGCCTCAGTTTCTTCATCTATAAAGTGGGGGGGGACATAATAGTACCTAGCCCCCGGGGTTGTTAGAAAGACTGAATAAATGAACACATGTAGAAGTGCTGAGACCCTTGCCTTGTCCACAGTGGGCACCACAGTGGGCACCACCTGGCTGCAGCGAGGCAGGGGTAGGAGAGGTGGCTGTCGGGCCTGGGGCCCCAGCTCTTGCCTTCACGCTCCCCTGCCTCCCCTGCAGGCGCACAGTGAACACTGGCCCGGGCTGAGCTGCAGGGAACCGCACGGCCAAGGAGGAGCATTAGTTTGGGGACAACTTGGCAGAGCAGGGGTTGGCGGGCCTGAGGGCTCGGGCGCCCCACGGCTTCCGTGAGGCCTCTGCAGGCCTCTGCGGCAGGAAGGAACGAGAATCTGGGTGAGGCGCTCGCGTCTCAGGAAGGAAGGTCTGACTGCTATTTTGAAAAAATAATTAGCTGAGTTGCTGCTGCTTCTTGAAAAAACAACGAAAAAACAGAAAAAAACTAAAAACAAAAACAAACAAAAAACAACGAAAGGGCAAAAACCAGCAAAAATGAAAACTAGTTAGTGAAGAGTCCCGGCCCCCCCCCGCCCCCCCCCACCGTCCGCGCAGGGGTCACCAGGGCCCGGTGGGTGGGTGTGTCCCCATCAAGGTGTGTGGGTGAGGCGAGCCCGGCCCCCTCTGCCCCTGCTCAGCTCCCAGTTCGCTCTGATGCGGTGGCCTTTCCCGCCATCCCTCTGGGCTGGGTGGGGGGTGGGGGGAAGAGAACTGTTCCGAGTTGGGTGCCTGCTGGGTGCGGGGTGCTTTCACTTCATTCTCCCAGTCTTTCTCCAGGGGAAGTACTGGGCTCCCCATTTTAAGGTTGAGGGAAGAGGCACAGTTTATGCCTGAAAGTCGTGCAGCTCCTGGGTGGGAGGGCTGAGGTGACCCCAGGGGCCACGCTTCTGACCTGGGGAAGGAGAGTAACCCCAGCCCCCGCCCCGAGGCCCTGGTGGGGGGCAGGAGGGTCTCGGCTGTTTCAGGCCCCTGCTCTGGGCAGAGCTGGCCGTCCGGGGCGCGCTCCACAGGAGGAAGAAAAGGGCTCTCATTGCTCTGCCACAACCTGCCCTTAGAACTGCTCCCCGTCCTCCTGGCCAGCTACTCCCCGAGAAACTCACTGCTGTCCCATCTCCCCGTAAACCTCCATCTCAGCTCTGGTCAGCCTCGGCCTGGTCCTCACCCATGGCCCCAATGCTATTGTAACCTCCTAAGTCCAGCTCCGAAGTGGAGCAGAGTGTGTTCAGCAAAATCCCAGCCTCGCTTCCAAACCCTAACAGAGCTGGGGCCCGCCCGCCCCCTCATCTTCCAGAAGAGTCATGATGGGGTCAGTTCCGGGACAAAAGTCCTCCGACCCCTCTGAGGTTACTCAGGGGTCGGTCCAGCCTGGGCAGGGCCGGGGAGTTCTTGATCTCAGAGAGCTGCTTCAGACCCTGCTGCCGGACCCGGTGGTCAGACTGATCCCCAGGGCCAGAGGAGGTTCCCGAGGGGAGAGCGCCCTCTTAGGTGCCCAGCTTGAGGAGAGCTCGGGTGCCAGTTAGGAACATGTCCGTGCTGTTGTGTTACATGTGGTTGTACCGAGCACACGGGTGTTGCTGTCCATCTTGCAAGCGAGGCCTGAAGTGGGGTCCTGATACAGCCTCTTTGGGGAGGGGCAGAAGGTCTGGGTTCACCTCCCGCTGCTTTCCCCACGTCACCCATCCATGCTGGGCCTGGAGCAGTGAGGTGGGACCCGGCTCTGCTTCCTGAGACCTTCTGCTGGGAGACGGGGCAGGAGCTGAAGGACTTGCTGGGAGGGATTTCGTCACAGCTTTCCCAGCAGGTGCTGCCCAGCCAGCCCACCTAGGACCTTGGCGCCAACACCCCCTTCCCTCCCTGGGCCTTTCTCCAGCTTCCCATCACTTGCAGCAGAAGGTGGCAGGTTGTTTCCCGAGCCAGCCTGGCTGTAGAGCTGGGGGACTGGGGCCAGCAGGACAGTACCTGTCTCCTCCCCATTCAGCCCCCGGCCCCGCCCGGGGATCTCCCAGGACACAGCGTCTCATCAGCCGAGGCACGGGAAGCTTAGTCGGAAAGCAGACGCCTGCCCCTCCCTAAATGGTGTCCTGTGCCAGTTCCCCGGGAACTCTGAGGTTCTGCCAGGCCTGCAAACCACTGGTCACCACAGTCATTTTACAGGTGGGGACCCCAGAGGACAGAGTGTCCACAGCTGGTGTCAGTGCAGTTCCCTGTCCCCAGAGGCGCCTTCTCTTGCAGGCTTTACCCCTCCTTTCCAGACCTCTTTGGAGCCTGGAAGCCTCCTCCACTCATTTGGAGGTGGGGAGTGGGCCACACCTCCTGAAGGCTGAGCTGGGGGACCTTGGGAGAATACCCTCTGGAGGATGGTCCAGACACTCTGCCCTGCAGTGCCACCTTCTGGCAAGTGCTGGTATCACCACACTTGGCTGCATCATTCCAAAGTAGGGGAGTTTGCGGAGGGACCAGCTTTGGCTTGGATGTCTCCCGCCTGGCCCTGGGGTTAGGATGGAGCTGGGGAGGCTGATGTGCATGTGGACTCTGGGCTCGGGCTCTGGAGGGGTATTCTAGAAAGACTGTCTGGTTTGGGGGTGGTGTTTTTTCCTGAGGTCCAGCCGGGCAAGGAGGCACAAGAATTGACAGTGATATGAAGATGCAGGTGACCCCCTGGCATCATGTCCTGGGGACATGCTGGATGACCAGCCCCTCGAGGACGGGCATTGTGGGGGCAGTTTTTTGTGTTTCCCTGGAGGTCCTGCAACCTCAGAGCGAGGCGGGAGCTAGCAACGGTCAGCTGGTGTTTGGGAGCTGAGCTTTGTGTAGCGACGACGGCAATCCTTTCTGTGCATGGTAGCATCATCCCCGCAGTTTAGTGGAGAAACTGAGTCACAGTGATAAAAATGACTTGCTCAAAGCTAATAGTAAGTTAAAAATAATTAACTCTGGTGTCTGTACTATTGCTATCCTCTTCGTGATACCCAGTGGTGCACATACTCAGCAGCCCCCTTTTTGAGGTTCATAGAGGAGCACGAAGCTGTCCAGGACTGTGCTTGGCTCATAAGTGCTAGAGCTGGGCCTGGAAAGGGCCATGGTTGGGTGTCAGCACTGCTGCCAACGCTACCAGCCGCTGCTGTGCAGCCTCCCGGGCCCTGCTGGGCCTCACCTGCTGTCCCTGCTCAGTTCTAGGGCTCCAAAGGCCACGGGCACGATGCTTCGAGTCCTGGTGGGGGCTGTCCTCCCCGCCATGCTGCTGGCCGCCCCACCGCCCATCAACAAGCTGGCACTGTTCCCGGACAAGAGTGCCTGGTGCGAGGCCAAGAACATCACCCAGATCGTGGGCCACAGTGGCTGTGAAGCCAAGTCCATCCAGAACAGGTGGGATCTAGTGGCTGGGTGTGGGGAGGACAGGGCCAGGAGGGAGGAAGAGGACAGGGCTGCCCACCTGCACCTCCTGCAGTGATACGGTGTGGTGACCTCTCCCCCCGCAGGGCGTGCCTAGGACAGTGCTTCAGCTACAGCGTCCCCAACACCTTCCCGCAGTCCACAGAGTCGCTGGTGCACTGCGACTCCTGCATGCCGGCCCAGTCCATGTGGGAGATTGTGAGTACTGCCCCGCCCCCGCCCGGCCCCCCGCTGTGTTGTGTGGGTTCCAAAAAGGCCCCTCTGCATGCAGGGACCGAGGCTGATGCTGGAGACACGCACGTGGCTCTTGCTTCCTGTATAGCTTAAGAGGTGCCACCAACATACACAGGACAGGAGATCTTTCTGAAGCTCTTGCTGATGTCAGTCATGTGCTGAAATTCTTTCCTTGGCTTTTCCAGTTGCTGTTGATGGGACCGAAGTCTTTGGAGGGATCTGACTCAACGGGCTTTCTAGCATCCTCTTGCCTCCCTCACCTTCTTTATAGCTCGACACTTGATACTTGATCATCTCCTTTCAGTCCCGCACACTCACCTCTGCTTACTGCCACAGGATCTTTGCACATACTCTTCTCCCAGTTGGGAGTGTCTTTCTCCTCCTCCTCTCTTAGTTAACTTCTGTTCATTCATTTTTTTAAAGACTTATTTTTATTTATTTATGCATAGAACTGGGGTGTAAGGCAGAGGTGTGGGGGGTGAGAGGATTCACCAGAGACAGAGTGGGGAGCAGAACAGGTAGACTGACTGAAATACACTGCTGAGGGGAGCAGCGGGCGAGACAGGAGAGGTCTGCTGCGCCATGTGGGTAGCTCCCTGGCCGGGATCGAACTCGGGCTGCAGTGGCTGGTGATAGCTTGATAGCGCTGACTTTAACCCCTGCGCCCCCAGGGAGGCCCAGCTTCTGTTCATTCTTTTGCTCTTTTCTGCCTCATTTTCTTAGGGCTCCGTTCCCACCCCCTGTGCGTCTGCTTTCACGATCTGTTACATCACAGTTTCCCATCTGCATTTGGGTTATTGTGACGTCTTTCCTCTAGTAGATCGAGTTTCTTGAGTGACTACGCCTGTCATGTGTCCCCAGAGCTGGCACTGAGCAGGTGATCTATGGAGGCAGAGAAAGAAAAAGAAAGGACTATTAGATGCATGGCAATAGGGGAAGAACATGATGCTCAAGGGGCTCATGCCTGGAACCTCAGCTGAGAGGGTCTGCTTTAAGGAAGTGATGTCTGAGTCCAGGCCCATAGGTTGAGTGGAAGTTAACTGGCCAGAGTTTGGGGCAGGTCAGGGGGATGGGTTTGATGAGACCCTTCCAGGCAGAGGGAACAGCATGTGCAAAGTCTCAGGTGGATGAGTGAGCACTGAACTGGTGGGAGTGGCACAGGGTCAGGAGTGGAGAGGTCAGCCGGGGCAGCCTGAGGGTTCTGGGTGGCCTTTATAGAGTCAGCATTTTTCTCCAAGTGCAGGGTGGGGTGGAGCATGGAGGGCATTTTAGGTAGGAAGAGGCCATACTGGATTATTTTGCTGTCTGATTTCTGTGGAGGAATGGATCAGAAGGTGGCAAGACTGGATGTGAGGAGCTGGGTCAGGGGCTCAGCCCCCTCTTCTTCTCGGCCTGCTGGGCTCCAGCATCTGGGGTGTCAGGGATTTCTGGTCCCATGGGGAAGTGTTCCTCTTAGGGCCTACCTGCCTGCCCCAGGCCTTTGGGAACATCTCTGCCCTTCTCTCCTGCCTCTCCAGGTGACCTTGGAGTGCCCTGGCCACGAGGAGGTACCCAGGGTGGACAAACTGGTGGAGAAGATTGTGCACTGCAGCTGCCAGGCATGTGGCAAAGAGCCGAGTCCAGAGGGGCTGAGCGTCTACGTGCAGGGCGAGGACGGGCCTGCCGCCCAGCCTGGCTCCCACCCCCACCCTCATCCCCACCCTCACCCAGCTGGGCAGGCCCCTGAGCCTGAGGACCCCCCGGGGGCCCCTCACCCTGAGGAAGAGGGGGCTGAGGACTGAGGCCCCCAAGGCTTCCTCCCCTCTCGTCCCCTGTGGCACGTTGGGTCTCGCCCTCCGGGGAGGAGTTGGGGGAGAGGCAGGAGCCCTCCCTTGGCACTGGATGGACTTGGATTGAGACTTGGACATGGAGTGCTTCCTGGTTGCCGTGGAGATCTGAAGGGGGGTGGGAACCCAGTGACACAATTTAATATATTCAAGAGTGGGGGGAGGGAGGAAGCAGAGGTCTTCAGGGCTCTTTAGCGGAGGGGTTCTCTCCTTTCCGCCTCCTAATGATGTGCGCTGGGCAGCGGGAGGAAGTTGGCTGAGCTGCTGAGGCAGGGTGAGGCCGTTCAAGATGGCGGAGCCAGGCTGAGGCCCAACAGCCCCTGGTGGGCCAGGGCCCCCCCGGGGGTGCAGACGGTGGTGCCGGGACTTGGGCTGAGGTGGGCACCTCCCCAGCAGCAGGAAGACCATTGGCAGAAGCAGAGAGCCCTACCCCCATAGGCTACCCCAAAGGCCTCCCACCCACTCCCCATGCCCAGGGCAGCCTCTCCCCGGTGGCACCAAGTGGCCCTCCCTTGATGGCGTGGCTGGGAGTCAGGCCTGGGCAGGACCCTGCTGACTCATGGCCCTGGAGCTGGGAGCCAAGCTCTGGGCCTCTCTGGTTTCTGTGGCTTTGGGGCGATGGGGCGGGGAGGGAGAAGCCTTCCTGACCAGTGGGCAGGGGTGACCCCCTACCACACCGTCACTGCGGAAGAGTAGTGCTGCCTCCCTCTCTGAAATCCCTATACCCCACGCCCCCAAATTCTAGGCTCCTCAGGAGCTGAGAGAGCCAATCAGTCTCACCCTCTGGGGCTGCTCTTTCTGAATACCTGATAGCTGGGAGGGGGTGCCCTTCCCCAGAGGTTTCAAGGTGAGACCTGGATTGGATGGATTCTGGCTGTGCCCCCAGAATCTAAGAGGAGGGAGGGTGCAGGCTTGTGGGGGCAGCGGTGTTCACTGCGTTTCGTGGCGGCCCTCTGGCTGTCCAATCTCACCCGCCTCCCCACTTCCAGCTGCACTTTAATACTTGGGGAATGTGGGGGCCCTGGAGAGGAGGGCAGTGAAGGCCACCCCTCAGCACCCAGAACTACCTGCCAGCCCTGCCAGCCCCCTGCCTGGGGTTCCCTGGTGTCGACTTCTGACAAGAGCTTCTGGAGCTTGTAACCAATAGATTGTCTCCCTGACGAACCCTGAGTTTTCTCATGAATAAACTCATTCAATGCCTGGTCCTCTTCCTCCCCGACTGGCTCTGCTGACCTGGCTGTGGATTCCCCTGCCCCATGTAGGCCTGGGAGGGAGGGTTGGGCTGCGTAGCCCCACAGCCCCTCCCTGCATCAGCACCCGCTCCTCTCCTTGTGCATCCCTAGCCCTCACCTCTTCCTCTGGTGCCCGCTGCTTGCCATTTGGGTGGGCCTCCAGGTCTGGCTGAGGTTTTCTGGTTTTGACCCCAGCACCCCTTATCCTTGCCTCATGCCATCTCTTCCCCATCACAGGGACTCAGCATCAGGCCTTGCCTGGACCCCAGCCTGGCCTGGCCCAGGAGGAGAGGAAAAGGACACCACCAGTGGTCACCAGTTAATATGCTAGTGGGGTGCTGTCTTAAGGACTTGACGTAATTAACCTGCCTTGCTCTCACCCCCAACCTGTGAGGCAGCAGTTGCCCTCATTTTGAAGGTGCCCAGGACCACAGAGTTGGGAATTGTCATCACCCGCCTCGTACCCAAGTAGCCTGGCCTCAGTGGTGGCCATTTGCTCTCACTGCCATTTGCCTAACTGGGTGCTTGACAGCCCTGGAGCCTTGTCCCCTCACAATGACACCCCGTGCAATTGAGCTGGGTCACCCCAGATTCTATACTGGGGCATGGTAGGCCTGGTGGTGTCATGGGAGAGGGCTGTGGCCCCTTCCCCCTTGCACACACTGCTGTAACCGCCACACGCCAGGTGGTCTGCATCTGTTACTTTGAATTCATGGAAAATTCTTAGTTTGCATGGAGAAGACCTTGGACCATTACACCTGGAAGTGATTTGCTCAGCCTGGGAAGCAGCAGTGCCCTGATTCTAATCCAGCACCCTTCTGGCAATGCTGGCTGTGTGGCACTCACATGATCTTTCCTTTCATGTCTGCTCTGTGCTGTCATGCAGGTGGGGGCTTTCCGGTCCAGAATGCCCTTGTTCAAGTCGCAGGACACAGCCTGCGCGACCACCCAGGGTGGCCTGCACCCCTCAAGGTGGAATTGGCTTAGGGAAAAGTTTATGTCCTGCATGCAGACTCGGATACCCCGTGTCTGGTAAGGACAACCCTATGGACCATAGTCACTGCACGTCTGCAGGTGAGGGCTGACTCCAGGGCACAGAGAAAGTGTTGCCAGGGTCCAGGGAACTCAGGGATCAGGTTCAAGTGAAGGACTCCTGCCGGGTCCTTAGTGTCGGGCCTCAGGCCCCAGCACAGTCTTGGCAGAGCGAGTCTCGGTCAGGAGCTGCCTGCATCCTCTGGAACGAGGCGGGGTGTAAATACATAGACACAGTAAGAGGCTGAAGGCAGGAAGGCGGCTGGTGGCCGGCCTGAAATGCCAGGCCGAGTGCAGACTTCGTCCCTTCTGCACTAATGGCCCAGGAGCTGCCTGCGCAGAGCTGGGTTTCAGCGAGGCCGAGAGGAAGGGGGCACAGGCCGGGCACTAGCTGTCCACCGCGGGCAGCCAGGCTTGGGCGGGGCAGCAAGGATGGGGCGGGGCCGCGGGGAGGCGGGGCCTCACGGGAGCAGCGCAGCTGATTGGGCGGTTGGGCGTGGGCGCATCGAGTGGGAGGGGCCACGCTGGAGAGCCCGAAGAAGCGTCTCACTTGCCCGCTGGGCGATGGGTCGGAGGTGTGAGCGGTGACTTCCGACCCTTCCCCTCGCCAAGCTCGAACGGAACCACCAAGACAGCCCTGAATAAAGCACCCTGCAGCCCCCCAACCCCGGCATTTCCCCTCAGCACCGCAAGGGAGGAGGGACTTAAAATCCGTGCAAGGTAGCACTGCCAAGTGCAGGTCATCTCGGGGTGGGCGGGTCATTAGCATCGGCTTCCGAACCTGGTTTGCCAACAATTCTCAGTTAATTTTCTCCCCCTGCTCCAAGCCTCTGGGAAAATTCAGTCTGCCTAGATTCAAATCCTAGCTGGGTCTCTCCTACCTGTGTGAACTTGAGAGAGCCACTTAAGTGCTCCCTGAGTTTCCCCATCTGAAAAATGGGGAATAATGATCTTACCTACCCTGCTCCCAGGCTCGTGGTGAGGTTTACACGAAGCTGTGTACATGGGCAACTTGTAACAGTGCCTGGCAGATAGTGAACTTTGAAATTTTTTTAAAAGATTTATTTATTTATGCATACAAAAGCTGGGGTACAGGCCAGAGGTGTGGGGAATGAGAGGATTCACCAGAGACAGAGTGGGGAGCAGAACAGGCGGATTGACTGAAATACACTACTGAGGGGAGCAGTGGGCGAGTCAGACGAGGTCTGCTGTGCCATGTGGGTAGCTCCCTGGCCTGCTGGGGGATCGAACTCGTGCTGCAGTGGCTACAGAAGCTTCATAGGTTGCATCTTAACCCCTTGTGCCACCAGGGAGGCCCCGAAATTGATAATTTTATTAAAATTATTGAGAATGACTATTTGGCCCATAAATGCTGGTGGTTGGATTGATAGTCTTTTTTATTGAATTGATAGTCTTGTTTATTGGATTGATAGTCTTGTTGATATGTTTTATCAACAGGCTAGTATGTGCTGAGGATACAGCAATGAACAAAAGGGACAGATCCCTGCCCTCATGGAGTTTACCCATGTAGTTTCAGGGCCTCCAGCAGGAGCTGCTTTGGGAAGACCCCACAATCTCCTGGGCCACAGTTTCTCCATCTCTGCAATGGGGAGCTCTCCCTGCTCCTCTATGTACTGACAGGCATGGTGGTCGGGGGCAGAGGGCTTGCTAAGGCTCAGCTGCCCCATGTGACACCAGCCTTCCCCTCCAGGAAGGATGAGTCCTGTCACTAGAGGCAAATGCTGAGCATCCTTGAAGGTCCTCCTCTACCCAGAATTGTTAAGGAAGTGCAGGACTTGATTGTTCCAAGACCGAAATGACAAACTTAAGCACACACATGGAACTCCTGAAAAGGTCTTAAATTTAAATTAAAGGTCTTAAATAGTAGTGTGACCACAAGGTGGCACCACCACCCAGGCCCAGTCTTGAAAAATTACCATTTTTTTTTTAATTACAGCAAAGTACAAGTCATAATGTAACATCTGTGAATTTATCTCCTAGAACGAACAAATACTAACATTTTTTGTCATGTTTTCTTTAGGTTTAAAAAAAACTAAGGACATTAAACATTACAGCAAAATCGAAAGCAGAGGGACTAATATTTTATCTCAATATATGCAACTAAATTTTTATACAGCTAACATTTATCAGCCACTGCCTCTGTGTGAGATGGCAGACATTTAAATACTCATCCTGTTTATGTTACCCCTACCCCAATTTCATAGTAGCAGAGAATCTGACTCTGCCAAGCTCACAACCTAGGTCCACTGGGACCACTGGGACAATGGACCTAGGTTGCTGGACTCCAAAGTCTATTCCATGTAGCATCTCTCGGGTTTGCTGTTGCTGGGCTGAAGGACTGTTAGCGAGCTGAGTGCATTCCCCTGGGGGGCGGGGGGCACAGAGGCCAACAGCTAGCTGACACAGGGCACTGAAAGTTTTGTGGATTACCCCGGTATTGTTTCCTCCAGGACCCTGGGAGGTGGGCGATGTATTGCTCTGCTAACTGTCACAGAGGAGAAAACAGTGCTGGTCAGTCTTGGGGCTGAGACCCCACATCCAGTCTTTCCCATTCTCTGCCGGGTGCCTGGCATCCTATTCCTTGAAGTGCTGCAGGAATTGTCCCTTGGTTGTCAAGGTGATGCGAGTTGGGGAGGGGGAGGATAGGCCTCTTCCTCCAGCATCATCTGCCACCGAGACTGGTGTTCTGAGCACCTACCAGTGACTTGGGGGAGGCTGAGGGGGCCGCAAGGTCTTGAGCATTCTCTCCCTCTGTATTAGGCAGGCCCGAGTTTCAGACCATTTGATCACTTGCTGCTGGTGACCTTGGGTGAGGCCCAGGGCTCTCTGAGCCCCAATTTAACACCTCCCTCTCAGTATTATTATGGGGGTAGGGGGAATATAATTAACCCCTGAAACTTAGCAGGTATTATTTTTCTGTTTCTGTAGAGGGAAGGAAGACTACCTCCTTTGGGCTAGATTCTCTTTATATTGCTCTACATTTTCTTTTGTTTTATAGCAATGATCATTTATGGCTACTGTAAGGTTAATTGTGTCACTGTCTCCTTCCACTAGAATGTAAACTCTGAGAAGTAGGGACTCTGTCTTGGTTATTGTAGTCGACAGGACTGGTCACAACGGTGCCAGATACCTAGTAAGTGCTCAATAAATGTTTGTAAAATGAATGGCTGGAACCCACACACATCTTCTAGGTGTCGCGTGGAGGCTCTTCTTAGCCAGGGGGGCAGGTATCCTGCAGGGCCACACCTACTCCTGTACTGCTGGTGACTCTGCTCCTTCTGGCCTGGGGAGTCCCCAGGCCGGTGGCTGTGTGACTCTGGGGGTGCCTGCAGGTCGGAGGCTTCTTCCCGCGTGTCTGGGTTGTCCCCAGATGGGATGGTTTCTGTCTGGGAGCAGGTAGTCTGCTGTTCAAAGGCTTGAAGGAATTATTACACACGTACCTGTGTGTACATCTTCGGGTGTCAACCCGCCTGCTTAATATCCCCCAAAGGGCTCCCCCAGGTAGTGCGGTGACCCCCGCGACGGGTGGGCTGCGGTCCGCGGGGGAGCAGTCCTGTGAAGGGCGATTCAGGCCCCCTCTCCGAGTTCCTCCTGCGCCCCCGCCACGTGTGAGCCGGGGAGGGGGATGCGGAGGTGTGGAGGCTGCCGGAGCTGAGGCGGCGACCTGGCGCAGCGGGGGCTCTCGGATCGTCTCTCCGCAGGCCTGGGGTACTCGGGACCCGGTCTGCGGGCGAGACGCGGGCTCGGCTCTCCCCACCCACCGCGGGGCGGGGCGCGGGCTCGGCGGCGCCGGCACCGCGCGCTCCGGGAAGCGCCCCCCGGCTCCTCTGCGCACGCCGGCCCCTCGCGGCGCCTGCCGGGCTCCGGAGCCCCGGCCCCGCCGCCCGCCCGCCCGCGGCCGCCTCGCCCCCGCCCGGCCCCGCCGGGCCTGCCGCAGTCCCCGGCCGCCGAGCCGCGCGGAGCGCCCAGGTACCGGGTGCGGGCGGGAGCGGGGCCGGAGCCCCGGCGCGGGCGGCGGGTGGGGGTGGAGGCGCGGCCGCTGCTCCGCCTCCCTCCGCGGGCCGCCCCGCGCCCCCCGCGGCCGCAGGGAGCCGTGTGCGCCCCGGCGCGGAGCTGCCCTGGCGCCGGCTCCGAGACCCGCCTTTCCCGCCAGGGGCTTTGCTCGCGCCCGTGTCCCCCCAGCCTGCCGCCCAAGCGCTGCGACTCCCGACCCGCGCCCCCGTCTGCCTACCGGCGTGGGGAGCGCGCCCCGGGCGTGAGAGCGCCTGTAGGTCCCCCGCCGCCACCCGCCCGGGTCTCCGCGGCAGGCGGGCGCCCCGGCCCAGCGGACGGACGGCCCTGCCCCCCTGGAGGCTCCGCTTCTCAGAGCTGCCCGCCCAAACTTCCCGCCCCGCGCCCGAGGACGCCCGCACACCCCTCCCCGTCCCCGGTGGGGCGCTGCCCCTCGACCTCGCGCCCCCGGCCCTGGGGGTCTGTGCTCACCAGCCACGCCCGTCCAGCCTCGGCTCCTGCAGGGCCTCGCCCCGACCTCCGCCCACCCCGCCGCCTCGCCGGAGCCCCCTCGGGCCTCGCCTCCAGCCTGCGCGCCCATGGTCCCCGAGCCGGGCCCGGCCAACGCCACCGCCCCGGACTGGGGCTTGCGCGCTCCGTCGGGCCCCGGGGGCAGCGGCTGGGCGGCGGCCGCCATGTGCGTGGTCATCGCGCTGACGGCGGCGGCCAACTCGCTGCTCATCGCGCTCATCTGCTCGCAGCCCGCCCTGCGCAACACGTCCAACTTCTTCTTGGTGTCGCTCTTCACGTCGGACCTGATGGTGGGGCTGGTGGTGATGCCGCCGGCCATGCTGAACGCGCTGTACGGGCGCTGGGTGCTGGCGCGCCGCCTCTGCCTGCTCTGGGCCGCCTTCGACGTGATGTGCTGCAGCGCCTCCATCCTCAACCTCTGCCTCATCAGCCTGGACCGGTATCTGCTCATCCTCTCTCCGCTGCGCTACAAGCTGCGCATGACGCCCGCGCGCGCCCTGGCGCTGGTGCTGGGCGCCTGGAGCCTGGCGGCGCTCACCTCCTTCCTGCCCCTGCTGCTGGGCTGGCACGAGCTGGGCCGAGTGCGGGCGCCTGCCCAGGGCCAGTGCCGTCTGCTGGCCAGCCTCCCTTTCGTCCTCGTGGCCTCGGGCCTCACCTTCTTCTTGCCCTCAGGCGCCATCTGCTTCACCTACTGCAGGATCCTGCTGGCTGCGCGGAAGCAGGCGGTCCAGGTGGCCTCCCTCACCACCAGCGTGGCCGGCCAGGCCTTGGAGACGCTGCAGGTACCCGGGTGCGCTGGGAGAGCCAGGCTTGTGGGATGAGAGGTTGGAGAGGTATGAACAGCCCACGGGTACCCACCACAGTATACACTTGCTGGCGACCTCCCGATGGCCATTTCTTCTGAACTCTCTAGACTCAGTGCCCAGCTGTCCACGGGATGCTGCAGGAATGCAACTCTCCCCACCTGCTTCTCCCTGGTCTTCCCCATCATGGCAAAGGCACTACTATGCCATCACATGCCAACGGTAGGAGTAATTTTCCTCTTTCCTGCTCTCCTGTTTCATGAGTGAGATCTGTGGGTGCTGCCTTCTCAGCACGTGCCATCTCCAATGCCACCGTCCTAATCCCAGGCACCACCATGTCTTACCTCCATCTTTGAGAGTGTCCTGCCCAGTCCCACTGCTGCCACTGCAGACCCACTCTCCATTTTCTGCACAAGAGCTGGAGGAAAAAAAAAAAAGATCATGGCTCTCCCTTGCTTCACACCTTCAGTGGTCCTCACTCTCTCCAGATGAAGAGGAGGCCTATTGGGGTCTGTCCTCAGGATACGGTCCTGCCAACCCCTTCGGTTTTACCTGCTCTCCTTTCCCCCTTCTTTTACTCTGCACCAGTCACATGACCATTCTGAAGGTTCTAGAAGGCACCAGACTGACTTTTGCACCTAGGTCTTTGCACTTGATGTTCCTTGTGCCCTGAAGGCCCTTCCTCCAGGGCTGCCCTTGCTGATTCTTGTTGAGTGGATAAGCTGCCACTTCCCAGAGGCTGAGCTCTGTCTTGCGGCCCCCACCCCCACCCCGTTCTCTATGCCAACCTCCATTTTATTTGTTAACTTGTTCATTCTCTGTGTCCCATGCAAATATAAGCTCCAGGGCCTGGTGGATCTGGGTGGGTTTTGATCCCCCTTGCACATAGTAGGGGCTTACTAATACCTGTGGGTGGGATACTTTCACTGAGAGAAAAGCCCTGGGGTGCAGAGCGGCTGCTCTCATCACTCAGGCCACAGGACGCCCCAGTCCTCTTGTCCACCCTGCAGATGGGGCTTTAGATGACCAGGCTTGAGCCCCAGGGATCAGGTCACAGGCCCCAAGGAAAGTCTCAGCGGGGCTAGCCAGGCTCATCTGGGTGTCGTCTCAGGAGAAGGCTCCTGCAGGATGGCAGGGCGCTTTGGGGGTCACTGGTGTCACTGGGTGCAGGGGGGTTTGGCTGAGAGCCAAAGGACCGACACCCTCGTCGGTAGTTCCCCAGAACAGCTTGCCTGTTGCCCACAACAGTGAGGTTCAAGGTCAGATCTGCTGATGTCTAATATGGATATGAGCTGCGGGCAGCAGGCGGGCAGTGACGGCCTGAAAACACTGGCCCAGGAACACCACCCCGTGTCCCCTGCTTCCTGGCTGGACCTTCCCTCTGTGCTCTGTTGGGTCCTCCTGATCGGTCCCCGGCCGTGGCATCAGTCCTTGAACCTCTTTGTTCTGTTTCTGCATCCACGGCCTTTGTGAGCTCATCTTGGCTCATGACAGAAAATACCACCTACATGCCAATGACTCCCAGCCTGCGCGGCTCACCCAATGTGCCCCAAAGAGAACTCGGGATTTTCCAGGCCCCAGATGCAGTCCCCTCTCATCTCATACCAATGAATGGAGGCTGCAAGCTTCCAGCTGCTCACGCAGGACCTTGGAGGCTGCCAGGTTGTCCCTCTTTCTCATACCTCTTATCACTACCTTTAAAACGTGTCCAGGTTCTCACCTCTTCTGTCTGCATTGATCCCTCTGGGCCCCTGGCGGAGCCCTTCACAGCTGTCTGGGTTCTTGGAGTCATCGCCACTGACCTCCTGATTCCTTTCTTAGGCTCTTTCCATCTCACACAACAGCCAGAGTGATCTCTTTAAAACACTGTCCTGTTGTGTTTTTCCTCTGCTCTGACGGCCTCACATCTCCTGTCACCTGGCCCTTTAAGCCCTCCCTGGCCATCTCCCCTCCCGCTGGGCCCCTCACTCTGTTTCATTTGCTATTCCCTGAACACACCAAGAAAACTCCTGCCACAGGACCTTTGCACTTGCTCTTCCCTCTGCCTACAGTTCCCTTTCTCCACACCCCACGCCCCACAAGGCTCTCCCTCCTCACTTTCTGCCTCTGCTGGGCTGCCTAATCATTCTACCAAGAGTAGCAAGTGCCCATTTTCCCATCTCCCTCCTGTCCATGTCCTGAGTTAGTGTTCTCAGCAGCCCCAATACCTCCAGACATATTATATACTTCCCCCTTTTTTTAGATTAATTAATTAATTAATCAATTGTTTATACAAGCACTGGGCACAGTCAGAAGCGCGGGAGGGTGAGAGAATTCACCAGAGCCAGAGCGGGGAGCAGAGCAGGCAGAAGGACCGAAGTACACTGCTGAGGGGAGCAGCGGGCGGCAGGAGAGGTCTGCTCGCCATGTGGGACCCTCCTCCGGTGGCCGGGGAGCAGCCGGGGATCAAACCAGCGCTGCAGAGGCTGCGGGCAGCTTCGCAACCCAGCGCTCAACCGCTGCGCCACCGGGGAGGCCCTCCCCTTTATTTCTTTATTGTTTATTTCCTCCTGCTAGAATGTACGTGCTAGAAAGGCGGGGACTTGTCTCAATTTTCTGCACCTCAAACAGTGTCTTGAGCATCTGAGGTCTCAGTGCGCATGGGCAGAGGCGTGAAATGACACCATGCTCTGCAGAGCCTGGGGCTCCTCCCCTGTCCGCATTTCTTCTTTTCCTTCTGCTCCTTTCAGACCTGGTCTTGTGCTGATGGGGCCTATGCTGTCCAGCGCATGACTTCATTTGCTGGGTGACATGGCGGGGTACCTACTTTGTGGGGGAGCTGAGCTGGGCTGTGGACACGTGATGAACAGACCCTGAAAGGCCTGCCCTTTGGGTTTCTAGGTTCTAGCCAGGGGACAGACCTCAGCTGTGAGACCCTAGCACAGTGAGGGTTACAGAGCCTGTAAGAGAGCGCCTCAGCCAGTGAACCTTCAAAATCTGTTCTTTGTCATGCGTATGTTTGAAAGCTGAAGCAAAGAATTCACTCTGAACCCTAGAACCAAAGACTGGGGTGGGGGGCCTCTGTGGGTCCTTGAGGCCAGTCCGCTCCCTCCCTGAGGAATGACCCCTGGGCCTCTCCAGCTAGAAATGCATCTTTTCTAATTCTCCTCCATCTCCGGAAAACCGTTTCTCTCGGTTTCACTGCATCAGGCCTGGCCACTTCCTTTGCTTCCCAAACCATTCGGCTCCTAAGGAGCTTCTGCCTGCATTGTTGGAATTTGCCTCTGGGGAACCGCCTTTTCTCTGGCCTCCTGGGCCACAACCCCCTGCTTCCGCCCCCCCCCCCCCCCAGCTGGTTGGCCCCAGAGACCAGCAGCAGCCAGCCTGGGGGCAGGGGCTCTCTCAGTGCCTGCACCTAAAGGAACTGATGTGAATGAGCAAAACTTGGGGACCCTTTCCTCCTGTTTTCAACCCCACTTAGCCCTTACTTCCCTTCCCCAACTCGGCCTCCAGCCCCCCAGGGAGAGCAGGGAGCTGGCACAGGTCCCCGAAGCCCCAGCCTGGTGGGCTTGAGGACAGGGCTGCTGAGCAGCCTCGCTCCAGCCGCTGTGCCCGCCGTCCATGTGAACAGGCTTTGAAAGAGTCAATATTTCAACCAGGTCTTCCCTGCCCTAGGAAGGGATCCTTCCAGGCTTTTTTCTTTTTAAGGGCAGGTTAATTATGTACAAAAAAAAAAAAAAAAAAAAAGGAAAGGCGAGGAAGAGGCTTGCACAGACATAGGTGGGCGGGAGAGCTGCCCCTTCCAGACTTTGAGGAAGGGGTCTTGCTGGGGGACTGTGGGCAGAGCGTGGAGAGAGAGGGGTGTGAGGGGTGTCGAGAGAGATCGTGCCGGGGCAGGAGTGTGTGTGTGTGTGTGTGTGTTTGGGGGTGAGGAAGAGAAAGTGGGTGCCTGGTGGGATGGTGCTCAGCTTGGGGGATTCTGGAGGGGCCAGCTGGGGCCCTGGCCCGATGGAGAACAGGAGCCGGAGACCGCCTCGCTCTCTCTCTGCCTCGCTCTCTCTCTGCCAGGACTCCTGACCCTCTGCTCCATCACCCCTGCCCGCCATCTTCCTCAGAACCTCATCTTTCTCCCTCCAGCCCCAACTCCCCCCATTTCTCTGCCTCCCGTCATCCTCGCCTCCCCCCCACCCCCCCAGTGTCTCGTCCTTTTCCTCCTCCCCCAGGCTTTCCCAGCCTCCCTCGCCCAACCATGCATCACTCTGTCTGAGTGATCCATCTTCCCTCCATCTCTGCTTCCTCCTCCTCAGAGGAGCTGTGATCACAGAAATATCTCGCAGGGGGAGGAGGGGGCTGAGCTGGGAGAGCTGACGGGAGTCGGGAGTCATGCGGAGAGCGGGGGTTTGGGCTGCTGCTTGGAAGAGGCGGCTGGGCGCAGCCAGGGCAGGTCACAGGAGTTTGTGCACCAGCTGGTCATGGGTTCAAATCCTGCCTGTTTTCCATCAGAGCCCAATAACTTTAGACAAATCGTTCACCTCCCTCTACCCCAGGGGCAGTTATGCTTATCACACGAGGGCATTTGAAGAATCAGAGAGATGATGTATGCAAACCGGGCACGTAGTAGGTGCTCAACAAATGTGAGTTCCTCTCTTTTCCTCTTGATGGCAAAATTGATGGCTCACCCCTCTGAGCCTTTTCAGGGTAAAAAGCCACATCTCTGAGTCAAAGCGCTGAGCTGGGCACCAGTTACATCAGCGGCAAGTGGTTCTTACCATGTGCCAGGCACCATTCCAGTAACTTTCTGCAAATTATCCTATCTAAACTCTCCTACAGGGGTTTCCCTGGTGGCCAACGGGTTAAGTCTCAGCACTATCACCCCTACTACCTGAGTTCAATCCCCGGCCAGGGAGCTGACCCACATGGCACAGCAGACCTCTCCAGTCTCGTCTGCTGCTCCCCTCAGTATTTCAGTAGATCTGCTGTTCTGTTCTGCTCCCCACTCTGTCTCTGGTGAATCTTCTCATGCCCCAAACCTCTGTCCCACACCCCAGTTCTTCTATGCAAAAATTAAAAAAAAACCCAACAACTGGCCTACAGTCCCAATGAGGTAGATGCTGTGATATTGACCATTTTATAGGAAAGAAAGCTGAGGCACAGAGAGGGCAAGAGCCTTGCTTAGGGTCACTCAATGGAGTAGTCACAGCCATGGCTTGAAACCAGGCAGGCTGGCTCCAGAGCCTGCCATGCACCCTAATTAGATGATGGTAAAAATTTTAAGGTACGCTGGAGAGTACATAAGGACACTTAAAATAAAAATTCAGCAATGGAGGTAAAGCAATAGAGGCCTCTGACTTTTGTCCAATCAGCTTCCAATCCCAGGAACACACATCAATTTAGGATATGTTTTTCCATGTGTTTACCTATTTGTTTATGTACCAAAAAGAAACAGTGTTTTGTTTTGGGTGTTTTTTAGACCAATGGCATCATACTGTATCTATTGTTTTGCAACTTGTCATTA